>NC_090265.1:581445631-581754916 GCF_040414725.1 Anabrus simplex | reverse complement strand
TCGGAAACCCGAATTTGCGTGTAATCTCCGCAATGCTATGCCCATGCGCCGATCATCATACCACGTTCAAAGTCAGTTAACTCGCGATGTGTTGCCATCTTCACGTCACTCGTGTTTGCGATAGACTGCTCAACTAAGCCGCAGCTAGCTGCAGCGCTCGGGGGTCATACACCTACCTTTCCTAATGGGATACCCCTTCCCATGACTTTTGGCCACCCAGTGTATATAGAATGTGATGAAAGGACAAAACTGCTCCCGGCTCAAAATGTTTAGACTTGGATATACCATTCAACAAACCCACAGAAAGCAAATCACAGCCTCTTGTACTGAATCCTGAAATGATTTTTTCACGGAACACAAAGGATCTTGGACGAGTAAAAGTTACATTGATACGCAGCTCTCTTCCATTAAGTAATGTTCATTACGATCATATTAACAAAGTAAAAGGAAGGTCACCTCCCTGAGATCTATGAAAAAGGAGGATAAAACATTTCACTTTCTATGCACATGACTAGGGGATAGTGTATGCTTATATCCCTAGAAAGTAATTATACTAGGAACAGCTCATATTTCAGTCAGGGGTAAGTAAATCCTCATGTAATGGAATGAGATTCCCACAGTTCTAAAGATCTCATATCAAACAGCTTTTCCAGTGAACATACTTCTACCACTTCCTACATTATTTATTCCATTGAATATATCAACATATACACATACACTGACTTAATAGGATATGATGATGTTGGTCATTATCTACAATCATCTGAATGTCAATCTTTACCTCATTGTGCATTAGCAATTACTAAATGAAATACAGACACCTAGTTTACACAATACCTTTAAATGAGAAAATATACACAAAAAGCAAGTAACATACAAACCGGCAAGCAAGCACTCCAAACAGCAACATTTTACAATCCCTTAGTATCCATTATCATGCAAAGTGCAGCATCAGGCTTGGCATGGAATACTTACCTGCATAGCTTTGGGCATTTTCTGCGTGGATCTGGTAATGGGCGACATAGAATTATTGCCATCAGCAATCGGGGTTAGCAGACAGCTACTGTGGTTCAGACTGGTCCTCAGAGAATCATTGGAACCCCTTCTAACAGCAGACACCCTCAGAATAGACTGAGAAGCTGGAGTACTTGTTAACAGAGTATTCCAAGGGGTGGTCAGTTTGTTATCAGCACTATTTCCCACTAGAATATGCGGGGAAAAGAAGCCAGGCAAAGCAGATGGAGAATCAATGGAAAAGTTACAGTAGGAGTTTGGCAAATATTTAAAAGAAGAGGAATTACTCACAGGCCCGATGTCTGTACCTTGATGACTTGAACCTTGAGGTTGGTGAGAAGGACTAGAGGGAGGGGACAGTGAAGGGGACAGTGAACTATCCAACTTGGTTAGCCGTGGCGATTTGGAAGGAGGACTGCCACCCTCTTCATAATAATGAGATGTAGTAACAGTGCTGGAGTCTGCAGTTGCTTTTCGCTTCTCAGCTATTTGGCCAGCAAGAGAGCGCAAAACAGCATTTCTCAGGTTTCCACACATATCATCTTGACAACTACTGCTCTCACTGTCCGAGAAAACCAGCCTATTGACTAAAGACATTTTACTGACTCTTTTAGTATGTTGAAAACGTCTTGTGCTCCAGTTAGTGTCAAATAAAGATTTTCTAAGGTCAGGCATACTATCCAATATACCGCTTGATTTTGATCCTTCTTCCGAATTACTCTGGTATAATTTCATCTTTGAAATTGGCGTATGAGGACTCTGAAATTTAAACAAGGAAGACATGCAAGGAGATATGATGCAAGTAATGAATGAATCAATCAATGAATGAATGTAAGCATAACAGTATTATTATAACTAAACAAGGGAACCAAAAAGTTGTTCTACAAATATGAACATACAAAATCTCTCCATCAAAAGTAATAATACTAAATGAAGAAAATAATATCTGGAAGATTTCTAAAAAAGAGATCATGTTTCCTCTAGGACACTGACACAACAAATAGTGATTACTGTCCTCACATTTTTATTCTGTAATAAAGCAACTTTTTAAAATTAAAAGAAAATAATTCTCTTCTTTCAGCAAGTTCTTTGTAATAATATAAAGCCATTCTTTCAATACAATCGATACATTTCAAACAATGCATCATAAATCAAGCCACAGTTTGGGGACATCCCTCAGCTTAAGCATAACACTCATAATGTAAGTCAGAATATCACAGATCCTAAACTATAACAAAAGCCAAAATAACTGAATTTAAAAAAAAAAAACCTTATTTCACAATTTCAAGTTGATAATTCTGTAGCCCAATTAATTAGTGCATTTATTGCGTCCCTGGGTGCAAAATAAACTGTCTACCCATAGTCACAATGTCATCTACATGCCTCTGGTATTCTATACAGATGCAAGTTACTAGAACAACCTCAACCTAATTAAGTTATATGAAGATATAAAATGGTTCAACCTTTCAATAGTAAGTTTACATTCCTATTTAATTAAAATTGATACTGGTTTCGACCAGTATTCTTGGTTGTCATCAGCTGATTTTAGTGCTTCACTAACAGCAACTAAGAATTATTTTAACTTCGCATTTTATTTATCTGTGCATTGTTTTATACTTACTTGTGATCGGCTGATGATGACCAAGAATACTGGTCGAAACTGGTACCAATTTTAATTAAATAGGAATGTAAACTTACATTTCTTATTTTAATAGTATTGAAAGGTTGAACCATTTTATATCTTCTTTTAACTTAATTGTGAACTCACTTCAATATGGAACACCATGAAATTCTTATCTTTTAACCTCAACCTACTCGCAGACGGTCTGCAACTGCTAAGAGCCTATCAAAATGCTGGTCACAGACAGTATGAACCAGAAAATCTAGAAACAGAGAGAGAATTTCACCATGTGGGTATTATTGAGTAATAGCTCACCTGTAAACTATCTGCTTTGCACAGTACAGCATCCTAAACACCTTCCTATATTCTTACCCCTAAACCTAGGCCTTCTTTCTGCAGCATATAGTAGACAACAATGCTATAATGCTCCTTAACTGCCCCCCCCCCCAGGGTGTTAACTCTGTCTCTAGCTGTAGAGTTGCCTCAAGCCCAGATAAAGGAGAAGATATTCTAAATAGTAGACCAATGTAAACTCAATAATCCTGTGCCAGGTCTTATCTCAGTTCCACAGAGTTAGTTCTCTGAGGTTTAAAAAAATGCCTACCACCACTAAGAATTGAACCCTGAATCTGCGAGAATTTTCAGAATCCAACAAGAACTGAACCCTAAACTTGAGCTCTAGACAACCTATAAGTCTACATACAGAAGTTCTTTCAAACACAAGTTTAGAGATAAAAGATCTCAAAGTCTATAGCAAATTTCACTAACAGAGTTACTGATGGGGACTCGAACCCACGTCATTCCGTGTGAACCGAGCATGCCTTTACCACCACAGCTAGGCAGATCTCAAACACTATTAACAATGACTGAATTATTGCATCTCAACATTGCTACTAAGAATCAAAATCAAAATAGATTTGAAGCCTAGCTTTCTATGTATGTATTGCTTTGAGATTGGAACATGCAGAATTATATCGTCAGCTGTTACATCTAGATTCAAGAAACTGTGAGTCAGCAAATTAGCTGGCGTGTAGTAGCATGTATTGCAATCACCTTGCAAAGCAAGCAACTCTTCACATATTCTGATCTCCTGATACTAACTGCATTAGCAAGTTCAAGCGGATTAGCTCTCTCACAATTAGAGTTCTTCCCCAACAACAGTCCGTGTATACGACAAGAGAGCAGTAAGTTCGAAACCTCAAATACCAACAGACTTAGCTGAGATCGAACACGTCAACTTGAGTTCACAATGCCAGTGATTCACCGCCAGAGCTACTTAACCTAGCAATAGGAAGCTATTAAGAGAGTTCAAAGAACCAAGTCGCCAAGTCAGAAGGATTCAAATCTGCAACCCAGATGAATCGCAGTTTCCCTATTAGCTCAATAACCCTTTCCCTGCCAAGCTAAAATGCTGTAGTACTGCTAAAACTGTCAACCTAAAGTAAGGTGAAACCTAAGGTCTTACTGAAAATTTTGTATTCGCCTCAGTTTTAAAGCTATATAGATGAATTTTTATTTTTAATGATTCATGATATATCCATATATATGTCCTGTGATTTATTTTGTTGGCGCTTATGTCTTTATGTTTAAAAAACTAATGAATTAGTAATTTTCACTTTCTGCAATTAATTTTGCAAATTTTAATTAGTATTTGGCATAGTAATAATTATTTCACATACATGTTAATGTCACTCTTAGAATCACTAAACTGTGTTGTCTTTTAATGTTAAAAGTTTTAAATTTCTATGAAAAAAAAATGTCTAAATGATTTTAGTTCTTGAAATTGAAAATTGATATCTGGTTTGTAGTCATGGTGACTTGCATTTTGCTGGTTAACATTAACATCATTGACATCTTCACTTTTGACAGTAGTAGTAGTTAGTAGTAGTAGTAGTAGTAGTAGTAGTAGTAGTAGTAGTAGTAGTAGTAGTAGTAGCAGCAGCAGCAGCAGCAGCAGCAGCAGCAGCAGCAGCAGCAGCAGCAGGAGCAGCAGCAGCAATTTGAGGAGGGAGGGATAACAGCAGTACGCCTAATATCTCTCACATGAACTGTTATTGTCTGTCTCACTCTTTTCATCACTAGAAGATATATCCTGTCACTTCCTGACAACATAGCCTGAATGTATTTTTAACACAAGCGTTCTAAATAATATTTTGCCATCTTACCCTACACAAATCCGCAGTATAACACGCAAAAAACACAAAATAAAAGCAATACCTCGCATCAAACAAATTTGCAGCGCAAAGTCTGTTGCGCACGTAACAAGGTTAGTGTGTGCCCACCTCTCAAAGAAATAAAAAATAAGAATGTTATATTCTCTTTGTCAGAGATAAAATGGTATTTACTTGTAGTTAGAGATACCATAGATCAGCCAACATGCATATGCGAGTCATCTGTTGCGTTAAACCTGAACAAATGGTATTTGAAAACCGGCCTTTATGGCATTGGATCTTGTAGTCATCTTCTGCGTTAAACCTGAACAAATGGTATTTGAAAACCGGCCTTTATGGCATCGGATCTTGTAGGATCACAGCAGTTTTACAGTTCACAGAGCATCGGCTTACATCGGATCTTGGCAGCTACTGGGTTAAAGCTCTTTAGCGTCTGTGTCCATAAGAGCCACACAGCACCCAAAAGAGTCCTATCGCCATCATAAGAGCAATCCAAACTCAGTAGCCTCTGTGCTTATAAGAACCCTTTTGCCCTGTGTAAGCTCCGTGGCCTTGAGGCAACCCTGTGCCAGATCTCATAAGAGCAACGTACATGCATTAACCCTTGCACCAACTCCCTAGGGTTAGTCCCATGAGAGCAATATACATCGTCTATTTTTTCCAGTACTCCTAGCTCAGCTCCGAGATCTTCAGTTAACTCTACATAGTTAGTCCCATAAGAACCCCAAGAGCTTCTATAACAAGGGTTCACTGTTCCCCAAGGGAGGTCAGACTGACCAGAGATGAAACTGAGGTGACTGGCACAAGTAAGTGAAACAATGCTGCAGTCAGTCAGAGGCCTCACGGTCACCAACCCAGGCTCATAAACTGAGAGGCTCAGTGTGAAATACTGAAAAACCTTTCATTTAACTCCTTGATGCTGACCTCCATGTCATATAGGCCTCCTTTTCTTCACATGCTGCTGACCTCCATGCATGCTATAGACCCCTGTAGGCCTAAGTATATTTAGTTCTAGCTTGTTTTAAAGTTGTCGAGATGGAAATGGCGTATCTTTAAAGGTGAAGATCTCTGTCTTCCTTGTATGTATGAATCAGCCCAAATCAGTTTTGTTTTTCTTTCCAACGAGTTTGAAAATCAAACCACTCTCTGCTTGACAGCATATAGACTTATATTTCTGCTGCATTCTAGCAGATGTATGTAACACCACAAAACGTTTCCTTATGCAGATTGATATTATAAATCACCTCCTTTTCACTGATATGCACGTTGACATCAACTGGTGAGGATTCCTATAATTCTTTCAATGCCTTGAAACCTAAGGTAAACAAAGTCAATGAATGCAAAGTACACTCTTTTGAGTCTCTACGTAAACTTTTGAAAATAATCTCAGCTAAACTGTTGTAACAGTGACTTTTTAAAGAGATTCTTAGTGCTCACACCTGAACCAGCCCTGTTCGCTGGGTAAAGCAGCTTTCAAATGTTCCCAGTAGCTGAGGGTTTAATGAATGTATAGTTGATTCCATCCTGTATGCTGCCATTTCCTTCAATTTTTGAACTCAAGCTATCTCAAACAGTACAAGCATCACTTTCAATACTTTTCCTATGGATATCAAAATTATTTCATTATATATTACATGTAGCACGGATTTCATCATTCATGGCAGCAACTTTATTTTTTTACAATCTGCTTTCCGTCGCATCGACACAGATAGGTCTTATGGCGATGATGGGATAGGAAAGCGCTAGGAGTGGGAAGGAAGCAATCGTGGCCTTAATTAAGGTACAGCCTCAACATTTGTCTAGTGTGAAAATGGAAAATCACGGAAAACCATCTTCAAGGCTGCCAACAGTGGAGTTCAAACCCACTATCTCCCGAATGCAAGCCAGCTGTGCACCCCTAACTGCGCAATGATCTCGCCTGGTGCACCTTTATTATTTGTTTTTTACTACTGCTGTGTCCTTCTATATTAAATGAGTTACAAAACTGTCCATTAACGTATTCCTTTTACATTGGGTGAAGTGCATAAAAAGTAGTATTTATTAATCAATAAAATCCCATTTAAGCATTTCTTACATGTACATTTTTTACATCTGTACACTACTTTTGAACTTTCTTTCGATTTTCCATATAAAAACTGTCCCACTTCTATGTTTTTAATTTACACATTTTTCTCACTTGTAAGTCAATTCTTCCTGTTCCTCACAAGATTTTTATCGCACTATATAAGAAGTTAAATTGACATTAAAATTTGCAAAAAAAAAAAAAGAAAGAAAATATTCTTGTATTGGATTGTACAGTTGCTCAATAAAAAGAATGAGGATATGGTATTAACAAGTTCCTCGCAGGTACACTTTTCTCAGAAACTACTGAACCTATAGATATAATGTTTGTTATAGGGTTTGTATTTATAAGGGGTAGTCAAACGTAAACAGGTCACCTGCTAAAAAATATAGAACATTTAGTACCTTGAAAGTTACCACTATAACTGTTAAGACATTTATCACACTGGGTGATGAGACAGTCAAACCAACTTTTGAAAGCTGGTGAGCTGTTGGCAGAACCACATCTGTATCCAGTAACACACATCATCGTCCAATGCAAACTGATGTCAACAAATGTCTTTCTTCATTTATTGATCGTGAAAGTCTATGTCTCAACAAAGGCATTATCTTTCAGGTATTTGTGGGAAACTCTTCAACCCCCTACTGCCCAGATTTCTCCCCATAAGATTTGCACATCTTTGGGGAGTTGAAGAAAGACGTTTGTGGTCAACAATTTGCATTGTACGATAACTTGTACTTTTTGGCAGGTGACTTGTTTTCACATGACTGGGGAAGTGAATTATATCTGATAACAATTTAAATTAGCGAGCCTCCGTGGCTCAGGCGGCAGCGCGTTGGCCTCTCACCGCTGGATACCGTGGTTCAAATCCCGGTCACTCCATGTGAGATTTGTGCGGGACAAGGTTTTTTCTGGGTATTCCGATTTTCCCTGTCATTTTTCATTGCAACAACACTCTCCATTATCATTTCATAGCATTTATCAGTCATTAATAAATCACATTGGGAGTGGCGACCCCATTGTAATAAGAGCCTATATATGTTTCATTCATTACATCCCTGACCCAGTCAAAGACTGAAAAAGAGGTTGCAAGGAACATACAATACCATGCACTCATTCTTGTTTTTTAGTGACTATACAGTTCTGCGACCCACTTACGGTGTGACAGCTTTTGTAGTTTAAATCTTGTGCATCAAGTGACCAGCACAGCAAGTGCAACAGGCTGTTTGACAAGACTGACACCAAAGATACAGACGGAAGGTTTATGATGCAAGAGGGTGTAAACTGTTAAACAGCACAGCACACACAGCATACTATTTGGCATCAATAAACACAAGGATACCAGCAGAAGGTTTATAATGTAACACGATGTAAACTGTTATAAGACAGAAAAGTGAAATTCATACCGATAAGTGATGATGGAAAATAAAAGTATGACCTTGTTCACAAAAATAAGAATGTAGCTGTCAGCTTGCATTTGGGAGAGAGTGGGTTTGAACCCCACCATCAGCAGCCCTGAAGATGGATTTCACCGTTTCCCATTTTCACATAGGAAAATGCATGGGCTGTACCTTAATTAAGGTCACAGTCGTTTCCTTCCCACTCCTAGCCATTGCCTCTCCCATCATTGCTGTAAGAGCTATCTGTCTTTGAAGATGTAAAGCAAAGTATATGTAAAAAAAATAAAGAATAAATAATAATAAAATAATGAGGAGGAGTGGGGGGGGATATAGTGCATTACAATAGATTATGATCTGATGCTTTTTTCTTTTTTTACTAATGGCTTTACGTCGCAATGACAGATAGGTCTTTTGGCGATGATAGGATAGGGAAGGCCTAGGAGTTGGAAAGGAAGCGGCCGTGGCCTTAATTAAAGTACAGCCCCAGCATTTGCCTGGTGTGAAAATGGGAAACCATGGAAAACCATCTTCAGGGCTGCCGACAGTGGGATTCGAACCCACTATCTCCCGGATGCAAGCTCACAGCCGCGCGCTCCTAACCACACGGCCAACTCGCCCGGTGATCTGATGTTACAGTAACAGTCTTTCTTTTGCATGTCTTGGCGTTGTGCAACAGGAGCCTATTAAAAAAGAGAGCCCTTTCATTTCAGGATAAATTAAAAACAATTGATGAGGTGAGAAACAACCCAAATGAAGCAAAGGTGAGCAATCCAAAGAGCTTTAATTTGGCATATTCCATAGACTATGCTTCTCCACAAAGAAGTTGAAATATGTTCAAAGCTTCTCAAGGGGGTCCTAGCAGTGAATAAACTCACACATTTTCTGTAAGTACATACATATATATGTAAAAGGGCTTTTTTTTTTTTTTTTTCAAGGTCTGATCAATCATGAAATTACAACCTCAGTGAGAATCCAATGAAGCGTTGCACAGTGTCGCTAGTATGCACGTCGATCACATCGCGTCACACTTGTCAGTTCTGAGCGTGCAGTGAGCACGTAAACATGCCTAGAAACATAGAGTCTCCCGCCAAGTGTGAAGTGTGTGCTGTCATTCGATTTCTTCATGCTGAGGGGTGCAATGGAACTGAAATTCATCGACGAATGAGTAATGTGTACGGTAAACTTTCATGAGTGACAGGAAAGTGCGGCAATGGTGCAGGAACTTTGAAACAAGATGTACAGACGTTCGCAATGCAGGCAGTCAGGGAAGGATGCGAGTGTCAACCATGATCTTGTTCAGCGAGTGATTCGAGAAAATCATCTGAATTTCTGTGCTGAATGACTCGTTTCCCAAAATTTCAAGGTCAGCTGTCTACACCACTGAGAGTGAGTGACTTCAGTACCGCAAACTCTGTACAAGATAGGTTCCCAAGATCCTGTCCAACAATCATAAAACACAGTGAATGGGTACTGCCTTAACATTTCTCCAGGGCTACCATGCTGAAGGAGATTATTTTAACAAAAGAGTCACAGTGGACTAAACATGGGTCCATCTCAAAAATGAAGAAACAAAAGAGCATTCCAAACATTGGATGTATTCTCATTCCCCAAGTAAACCAAAGAAGAAAAAGTGAAGCTTTTCCATCAGGTAGTGTATTGCTTCTGCATTCTGGGACCGAAAAGGAGTTTTGTTGGTGGAATTCATGGAACGTGGCATGACCATCACTGCAGCCTCATATAGCATGACTTTTTAACGTCTACGAAAGGCAATTCAGAACAAGCGAAGAGGAATGTTGTCATCAGAAATTGTCCTCCTTCATGACAATGCTCAGCTGCACACTGCAGCTGCAACAAAACCGCCAGACTTTGCTCCCTCTGATTTTTCTCTCTTTGCTCACACAAAACGCTGGCTACAGGAAAGCACTTTGGCAGAGACAACAAGCTGGAGACCAGCATAGAGAAGTGGCTGAAGGCACAGGGGGCTGGCTGCCTTCTATGAGGAGGGCATTGGAAAGCTGGAACCATGCTATGACAAATGTCTATGTCAAAGTGGCGACTATGTATATAAGTAGCTGGACGGTGTAGCTAATGTCGCAAAGAAAATACTTTTTATTTTCTCTGTGGTTTTAATTTCATGACCGATCAGACCTTGGGGGAAAAAAAGCCTTCATTCATTCATACATATATCTTTATTATAGACCATTATACCTTTCAACGTTCAATCTGCTAGCCTCTGTGAATTAACCAAACGTCTCCACAATCCTCTATTTGTAACTAGTGTTGTGGCTTCATTTAGTTTTGTAAATTTTATCTTTAAATCAAACCTTCATAGACTTATTCTCACTCTACTTCTCTTACCACCCCATGACCAAGTCCATTAATCTCCCAAGTAAACTATCCTCCACCCCTTTCATCTCATATGACTTGACCACCAAAATCTGTCGCTGCATACAGCTTCATCCATCAAGTTCATTCCTGACATAGCCCCCATCTGTTTTTACAAGCAAACATTCTCGCTACTTCCACGTCTAACTTATGAATAAACTCGTATGAAGATGGTTTTGCCCAGGAGCTTACTTCTTTTTTACAAAATTCAGTTCAACACAACTGCAAGCTTTGCTGCACCTTGAATCAATTTCTCTTAGTATAGTCTTTGGAAAATATACACATCCTAGACTTTAATACTATGCCAGTTTTATATTCCCAACCTGACTTCAGTCCTCTTAGGTTTCTTCCCTACTGACATCACTAGTCTTGGAAGGGCTGATTTTCATAAAATACTCACTGCACCATTTTCAAATTCAGGATATTAGATTGTAGGCTTTCAGCACAGTCTGCCATTAAGACCAAGACGCCAGCAAAGGCCAAACTTCTCATTACATTTCCACGAAGGTGAACCCCTTCCTGCCATATACCCAGTTCACATTGTTTCCGACCACCTGTATAGCCCATCTTTTCCATCATATCTGCTTCTGCTTACAACACGTCTGAATGACTGGAGCTGACTTTCTTAATTATTACTACAGTACATGCCTTGATACAGTCACTAAACATACAACTTTTATGAGAAATCTAGCATTCTTGAACTTGTAGTTTGATGTTTATACTGTAGACACTGCAACTTACAAAAGTTCTCCAGAAGGAAGCAAGTTATTCCAAGCCCTCGCAATAGGTTTCATACTTTTTCCTTCTGAAGAGAACTTGTACATATTTCAAAAACTTTCCTCATAGGGATGTTATTTTCTAGGCGCAACAGTAGATTTCTATTTAACTGTTCCTTTCAACATATTTTGACTAAACATCAACAATTTCCACTTTACTTAGTTCCTATCAGCTAAATGGTATTATCACTGATGCATGCGTTATTACGAGTGATTTAGGGTGCGTATTTTTTTTTTCCATTATTGATATTTATGTACTCCAGCGCTTATATTCAATGTGATCGATCATCTTTCGGTACCGTTTTCTTGCTACGTGCAATAACAAGCTCTCCCATCGACATTCAAAGGCGACGTCGGGAGTCGGTTAGTAACACCATCAAATGGTGTACTGTAAATAAAATTCTAAATGGAGGAGAAGAGCATGTTTCCTGTAATAAATGTGCAAATAACATGGGTGATAGCAGTTGTTAACTCATTGGAAATAAAGGTTGAAGTAAACTATCGTTTAAAGCTATGTACTGAAATTAAGTAAGATGTGATACACCCAAGATATGGCAGAAAGAATCACAGATTTCAGAGGTTAGTTTATATTTTCTCGTGTATGGTTAGATTTTGGAAAGGCTATTCCCATGTAAATTTATAGCGAAAAGTTTATTATTACTGTACTGGCGCTTGAAATATGTTTTCATGATATATATATATACAGTATATATACACATGCATACGTTTAAGTTAGGTTAGGTGATATTGTTTGAATAAGCTGAAATGTTCACCACAGAAGCCTCTCGAGTGATACTATTACAATTTTTTTTGGAAGGAAATTGATCATACACGTAAGACACAGTATGAAAAATCATCCATGAAAACACAAATACTGATTTGATGTGTGCGGGTTTCTTCCCCCAATTTTTACGGAAGATCAGATATAACGACAATCTGCTAGAGTGAGTAAATTTTTCACCGTTATGAATTCTCGCTATAACGGACTGCTACTGTAATTCCTGTAGTATGCTACTGTAACCAGAGAGATAAGTTATTTATAAGGTTCAACCTATTCAATACTAATTACGTGTTGTACAGATGTTATTCACAACATTTATTCAACATGGGACCGATTTCGACATTTAAATGTCATTATTAGCCATAAAACAAATCACAAACAAATGAGCAAGGACACATTAATTAACTGGTGTAGTGACACGTTGAAATATGTACATTAGAAGTCTTTACACGTCCAATCGCACCATGTGTTTGACAAATAGGTTGAACCTTATAAAATAACTCATCTCTGTGATCTCAGTTCAATATGGAAACAACAATGAAACTCTTATCTTTGAACCGTAACCACATTTGTACTTGATAGTGAAAGTAGATTACACTAATATAGGACGATAAAAAGGAAGAACTAATGGACTGAATACTAAATAAAGAAATGGGTACAGATAAATGTACAAAAAAAAAAAAAAAAGGTCATTTTAAACATTAATAGACTAATGAGCAGGGCTAGGATTTCTATGTAAATACAAACACGTTTGTTTTTACATTCGTTAAAGATAAAATTACGTTATATGTTTACGAATTAGGATGTTGGGAGTGATTTAAGACATTTGATTTTCCATATTTGTTCATATTTTGGGATAAAGTACATATTTTTACATATTTTAGAAAAACTCTCAGATCTTTACGTAACTGAACGCTTTATCTGAAACAAGTTCCATTTTGTTTTCAAACTTATGCTTGCCAGATAATCACTTAAAATGTATTTTATTAGCATCTCTATTTCGAAGCTGGATTCTTGAATTTCTATGGGATACCGAAAACAAGTTGTGTGGTATGCACATTCTTTTGTATATTGCTCAGCTTCGGCTTTGTCAGTCAACCCCCATGACGATAGAAATCCTTATACCTGACCAGAGTAGGTTTGGTCCAGACAATTAGCAGAGCATTAGTGCAAATTAAGTTAACCTGTTCTATTCAGTGGTTTACGAACCATCAACTGCCGTCTATGAGTTGTGAGTGCATCTTCAGTGTGGTTCATATATTTGATAATTTGCTATATTAAATAATTAAAATGCCCCCAGATTGTAAGCCCTCATCTGTAAAATTAAGACTGTATGTGATTTTCTGAATGAAGGAGCATCAACAGATGGTAACTTTTTGTAATGCCTGCCAGAAAACAGTCTTAAGTTCTCAGCAATTTCTAGTACAACACATTTCGACAAACACAAAGCCAACAATACGTTAAAAAGCAAAGAAAAACATATATTTCTATCAGATATACACCTTAATGTGAATAGTGAATTTAGTAAGGACCTTTGTCAAACCCTTATCGGTGCAGATATGCCACTCTACAAGTTAAACAACCTGGGCTTCAAGGAGTTTCTGGAAAAATACACAGTGCAGAATATACTAGACCAGTCAACATTACGGTAGAATTATGCACCATTGATCACTGAAGAAATTCTGGAAGAAATAAGGAAATCTATGCAAGACACCCCATTATGGGCATCACTTAAAGGAGAATGATTGGGAATGTTTTCAACGATTTAATGAACGGTGACCCTTGTAAAGCTGTTCTATTAACATGTGAGGTCTTCTTGTATACATATAACATCAGCATAGCCAAACTGTTCAACGATGCCATGGCAATTCTATGGCGGCATGGTATTAGATATGAAAATGTGCTTATGTTCCTGAGTAATGCAGCTCCATATATGGTCAAAGTTGGTGAAGCATTGAAAGCAAGGATGTACTTTTGAAGGCCGCTAATAGGATTCAGATGCTGAGACACATGTACCCTGATACACCATTGCCACCCAAACTGATTGCAACTCAATAGAGTACGTGGTTAGAAGCAATAGCATTCTATGGAGTTAACAGTGAAGCCATCAAAAATATGTTAAGTGTTTTACACTCTGACAGCACTGCTTCAATTGAATCTGCAAGGTCAGCTATTAGTGACAAAAACAGTGAAAAATGACATAGCTTACATCCAGGCAAACTTCTCATGCATCACAATAGCATAAAATGCTCGCCAAAAGCAAGAAGACAATCTGCCCAAAAGCCTTGCCATTGTAAGGGAAATGAGTGAACGTTTCAACTGCTTCAACAGAAAAGTTTGGAGAAGTTGCGAAAGTGCCGTTAAACACAGTGCTAGCCAAGAATCCAGGATGCAGTGATATGTGTAAAATCAGTGGAATTTTAAGTGGTGAACCAAGAGCAAAACTAGATCTGGTTTTATCTCCTGAAGACGTTACAATATTAAGAATACTCTCTATAACTTCGTTTGGTGTTGAGCAGAGTTTCGCTGAGTACAAAGCAATTTTAAGGGATAACAGATGCAATTTCACTTTTGAAAATATAAAACAATGTCTTGTAACTCACTATTTCTTAAATAGGCAATTCTCAGTAGAATTAAGATGTGCCCCACAATCCCCCCCCGCCAAAAAAGAATGTAGCAACAGCTGAAAATAAAATACCAATTATATATATAAGAAGGTTAAGCTTTTGTTTTGTGACTTTCCTTTAAATTGTGCGGCATTTATGTAATCCATATTTTGAGATTTTTAACCCACATTTTATTCCATATTTTGAGATTTATTAGCCCATATGTATGTACAGTGAAACCTCATTAGTGCATTCGTCATTAACATGTTTTCCCACTTAGCACGTCATAAATTCAAAGTCCCGATTCCCAGCGATTTAATCTATCGCATCACGAATTTTCGCTATTACCGCTTAGTAGTACGATCACATTTTTCCTAGCCCTAAAACCATTTGCCATCCCTTGTGAAAACGTGACTTCAAACTCGGGTAAAAAGAGCCCTCGCTACAACAGCGTATTAATAGGAAACGGCCTTGAATTCCTGAAGTTCGTAAGATAAGTTGCACCTTCAGGGAGCAAGCCGTTAGCCTCAGGAATGTTCGGTTTTGCTTGCCGGTTAGCAGTGAAATTGTTGAATAACACAGTGAGCTTGTTTGTGCTTGTATTTTGCATTCCATTCAAAAATTAGAAATTGATTTTGTGTTGAGTGGTACAGTGAAGGGTAGCTAATATTTGCTACCTGATAGCCTACATCTGGATTAGGAACATAAATGTGTGAAGTTAACCAGCATGGTGCATATTTGTCTTGTGACAGGGTAGCTAATATTTGTCGCCTGATAGCATACATCTGGATTAGGAACATAACTGTGTGAAGTTGACCAGCGTAGTGCATATTTGTCTTGTGACAGGGTAGCTGTGGATTCAGAAAAAATCGTAAAATTCCTTACTAATGAGGACAAAATTAAAATCCATCAGAAAGTGGACTGGCACCCGTATTATTAAGCATGCAGAGGTACCAGGAATGTTTGAACTCGCACCTTCGAGTTGGTCGAATCGAAGTTTTGTCGGTTTCAAAATTGCGGCCAAAATCGCAGTCGCACATGGTCAAGTGTAACCTCCAATTCATTGTATGATAGTATGACCTGAAAATAATGTAACCCATTGCTCCAAAATAAAGGCTTCTACCTTACTCATCTTGATCCCTTCAGCCTTGTGTTTATTGAAAGACTGAAATAATGGTAACTTCACTGTAATGATCTGCAATAATACTTTGATATTTTTATTGGCCTCTGTGCAAATGTTTTCATATTTTTGTTGTCTGGTGTTTTTCACACCTTTCAGTGCACTGTTGTTATTTTATAACCCAAGCAGAAAAGGTTTTCATATTTTGTTCTCTCGTCTTTTTCATGCCTTCTAATAATTATTCTCCTCTCATCTTTAGAAATGGTAGATATAGTTTTCATTGTACCCACGGATACAAGTCATAAAATACTGTCATGTTGGAAAAAAATCATATCTAGTGTTTTCATATCCCTGTTGAATAGGTTTTATTTGTGTATTCAGTAGTATGTTTTCTTGCTTAACATATTGTTCCTTGTCCCCTGCAGGAACATCTTAATGAGGTTTTACCGTATATATTTAACCATTTTTATTCCATATAAATGTCAGCCCTGATAATGGGAGAGTAAAATGCACAACAGCTTTTAAATTCCCCTGCATTATCAAATTAATATATGCTTACATTCAATCAAACATAATGTTAGTTGGAATATCTAAATAATGTATAACTGATTTATGTTAGTTACACCTTAAAAATACACAACACACTACTGACTTCAACCCACTTACACTTACTGATTCCTGGCTTAATGATCGCTGACCACCAAAAAGTCTGATACCATGGAGATTTTTCTGGCGTTTCACTGATTTGTTGAAAATATGTTTCTGGAATAAAACATTGAATATGAATTGGCTACCCTCAGATAACTGAACAGGTACGAATAACACTGGGATATAATAGTTGGCAAACTCAATATGGAATCCAATTTTCTTTGAGGATCAAATACCTAACCAAGATTTCTTTCACTGGATGACCCACATGCATTACAGAAAATCATGCAACTTACCTGTATTATGTAGCCAGGAAAGAGTTCACACTAAGTACAAGCTGACAATTTTAATGCAAATCCACACAAATATTTACAAAGACATGCACACACACATACACACACAAACTGAAACAAGCTACTTTCTGTGTTATATGCTGGATGTAAGTATTATCAACAGCGGAGACAGAAGAGGTTTATGGATAAAATGAAACAGATGATCTTACGAACGATTTCTATAAAGTCATTCTTTCATTCTTCACCCTTTTTTCTATCACATCATACTGACATGAAAGCTTCTTATAACTCCTTTACGGAACATCTTAAGATGTTTGGTACTCCAATTACGACAGTACAGCCTAAGCCACTGACGAGCACAGACGTGTTAAGTGGAGGGTCCCGGGAGAGCGAGAGGGGAGCGCAGGTGCTTGAGTGCAGGAAAGAAGTGAAGAGTTTACTGACAATGATTGGTGTGGAGCAATATAAGGCGTTCAGAGGAAGATGGCAGGGAAGAAGAAAGAAGTGAAACCAGGAGGGTGTAGAATGGAAATGGGAACGAAAGGAGAATTAATGCTGACAGCGGCGGTGATTACAGTATTGCTATGGATTGGGGGAGTCGAGCTGAACCCAGGTCTGACTTTCAGTGGAGATATGAGTTGGGAAGACATGGAAGCAATCAGAAGAGTTGTTAAAGAGGTGGTTGTAGAAGTCTGCCCCTTTGAGCAACTTAAAAACATGATACAAGAGCAAACGAGGGAGCTCGAAAAATGAAGGAATGGTTCCGAGAAAGGGCAGACGACACAACATCTCAAGAGAGGAAAAATGCTGAAGAAGTTGTAGCATTAAGGGAGAAACTAGGACTAGAAGAGGAGACGCTGAAACTGAAAGCAAAAGTGGAAGCCAGCAGTCTAAATCACAGGAAGAAGTGCCTATTTATATATGGTGTGCCAGAGAAGGAGAACAAAATGCTCACAATTTAAGTGGTGGACCTAATTCAGGAGAAAATGAAAATTAACTTTAGCGAAGTGGACATAGACGATGTGCAGAGAGTTGGGAGAGTTAGAGGTAACCAGACTATTAAAGTACAACTGTTTTCTACGTTGACGGCCGATATTGTGGTTGGAAATGCGGGCAACATGCAAAGCAAAGTCACCTCCATACAGACCATGAAGGCCCTTGGAAGAGTGGAAGGTAAAGGCTTCCACCATTGTTAACCTTGGCACGTGATGGGGTAGAGTGGCTAGCTCTACGCCTCGGCCAGGCAGGCGGGCAACATGCAGAAGGAAAAAATATGGACCAAGAAGGACGTGGGAAGTAAAGCGATCAGCAATGCAAAAATTCTCAAAAAACATATGATACGAGCTAGACACCAAGGATTGAGAGCAGTTATCAGAGGACAGGAACTAGTAGTGTCAAACGGCAGCTGGAGTAGAATCTGGTCTGTGAATAAATTGATGGACATAGAAAAGAAGATAAAAACAAGACGAAGTAACAGAGAGGAGTATACTGATTAGTGGGGAAGATAGGCAATTTATAGACAGTAATATTGGAGAAAACGGGGAAGGCAGTAAGGTCAATACCAAAAGAAACAGTGAGCTGTGCGAAGGAAGACACAGAGAGGTGCCAAGTGAAAATGTAATCAAACAGTGATAAGGAAGGAGTAGTGGATAATGGGGCGAGAACAGGAAGGTCCAGGGATACAGATATGGTCACAGCTAGAGACAAGGGAAGTCAGCAGAGTGGAAACAGTGAAGAAACGGAGGCACAGAGGAGAAAGGAATGTTCAGAGGCAACCTGGAAGAGAGTAGAGCGGTACTGGAACGAAGGGAGGAGCAGAAGCTTAAGAGACATGTGGGGAATAAGAGGAAATGATGCGGGTATTGTTACAAGAAGTAAAAACGCTAATAAAGTTAGCAAGAAGTAAGAAAATTGTCACAGAAGGTAGGGTGACAACATAAGGAGGGAGAGTCATATCTTTATGTTAGTTATGTAAGGTGTAGTTGGTTTGTAGTGTGTAAGTTGAAATTAGCAAGTGGTGTTCGGTAGTAGTGTGAGCAGTGAATTATCAGAGCAGATGCACTGGATGCAAGAGTATGGTATTAGAGTAAATAGAGACGTTGATAGCGATTGTGAAATTATTGGTGAAATGGTATTTGGAGTTGTGCTTGTGTACGAAATGCCTAGCGTCTTGGTGCATTAATTGATAGTATGCTAAGAGTAAAGAAGTCATTTAATAGTAATTTAATGTAGAGTTGGGAGTGATGAAATTGGACTGTTACGGTAAATGTGGGTGGAGGAAAGTGTAGAGGTTAGTGTATGTGAAATGCCTAGTGTCCTCTGTAGATAGTATAATGAGAAATGATACACGGAAGTAATTCAATGTGTGTATTAACTGTAAGCGAGCTAAGAGTGAGGAAGTCATTGAATTGTTATTTAACCTGGAGATTAAGAGTGGTGTAATCAGTTTTGCTTCAGTAAGGGTGTTATTAGGTACATGTGGTGGTTGGGTGGAGAAAAGTGTGAAAGTATTATGGTATTCAAGTGAATAAGACCATATAGCAGTGGTTCAAGTTGAAATTAGCAAATGGTCATGTTTCGGAGATGGTGTTATATGGCTGTTGTTGTTTGGATGAAGAAATTATTGGTGAAATGTGATTTGGAGTTATGAGAGCGATTATAGTAAGTGGTGGTATGTGTATATTTGAGTTGCCTTGGGTTGTTAAGAGGTAATTGTATATGAAAGGCCTAGTGTCTTGAATGTGTATTAACTGTTAGTAAAACCAAGCTCGATAGCTGCAGTCAATCAAAAAAATCAAAATCTCTTTATTTGCAAATGAGGTGTTTACCTCGGTGGCAAATGGTACACTAAAATACATTATTGTCAAGCACTAAATATTAAATTAACAAGAGAAGAAAATATTCCTATAATACAATATTATACAATTTACGCTAACAATGTTTTCTATTAAACACACAGCTCATCCTTAATAAATTTATATTGTTTACAAAATTCTACTTATAATATTTCCTGTACTACTTACAAATATAGTCAACTGATATACAGTATGTGGAATTACTACAAATGATACTATACAACTGGTATAAGATTAATATTTACATTGCATTTATTTATTTACTTTTTTTTTTTACCCGTTCTGGATCCTAAGTAGCATAACGACCTGCTGCGTCTTAACTAGAGCCCCTTTTGCCACCACTTTTCAGAGTTCCTGAAGGGCCTTCACAGCTACCGTAGCGGTCCCAGGGCCCTCGAAGTCCCCACTGTACTTCACCCCTACAGGCAGTCCCCTACTTTGGCTGTCCAAACTCCTTAGACCAAGGGATGGAATTAATTTATTCACACACATTTTTTTATTTACAATAACCTTGACTGGTCGAATGCCCTCTAACACTTATTTTCTCTGTTGCTGTTTATTCTCTTCTTGAATATCTGTACAGATTTTGGAAAAGGATCAAACACTACCCCTGGTAAACTGTTCCACTCCTTCACACCCTTCCCAATAAATGAAAATTTACCCCCCCCCCCCCCCGCTTCTGCTAAAATTCCTTCTAATTTTATATTTGTGGTCAGTCCTGCCGATATAATTATTTTCCAACTGAAGCCTCTCATGGATATCTCCCCATGCTTCTTCTCCTGTATAGGCTCTATATAATCCTATAAGTCTAGTTTTCTCCCTTCTCTTACTTAAAGTTTCCCACCCAAGCTCCTTTAACATTTCTGATACACTACTCTTTCTCCTGAAATCCCCTGTTACAAATCTTGCTGCTTTCCTCTGCACACTATCTATTTCTTTTATTAGGTATTCTTGGTGAGGATCCCAAACACTGCTTGCATATTCCAATAATGGACGAACCATACTCAAGTAACTTTTTTCTTTTAATTCTTTGTTGCATCCTTTAAGTAGCCTCATTATGACATGTAACGATCTGTATGCTTTCCCAACAATGTCATCAATATGACCCTTCCAGTGCAAATTACTTTCAAATCTCACACCTAAGTATTTGCACTTGCCACCTTTTGGGATAACTACCTCATCCAAAGTATATTCAAATTCAGTTTTAAAGCTCCTGTTTGTAAAAGTTGTAACAGTTGATTTGCCTCCATTAATCTTCATATTATTTTCTTCAACCCATTGTTGGATAATTTCAAGGTCCCTTTGTAATTCTGAACAATCCTCAATGTTGTTTATTTCCCTATAAACAATTATGTCATCTGCATACAATCTTATTTTTGATGTTATATTGTTCCCTAAATCATTTGCATATATTAAGAAAAGTAATGGACCGATTATACTACCCTGTGCAATTCCCTTCCAAACTTTCTCTTCCTGAGATACATTATTTCCTACTTTGACTTTCTGAACCCTTGAATTTAGAAATGTTTTTATCCAACGTGTAACCCTTACGTCCAATCCTATTCCCTCCAATTTCTTTAATAATATTCCATGTTCCGCTCTATCAAAGGCTTTGGAAAGATCTATGGCTATGCAATCTAACTGACCTCCTGAATCCAACTGATCTGATATGTCCTGCTGAAATCCCACCAGTTGTGCCTCACAAGAAAATTTCTTTCTAAATCCATAATGGCTCCTTATGAACCAATTTTTATCATCACATATCCCTCTGATGTATTTTGATATTAAACTCTCCAGTATTTTACAAACTATACTGGTCAGGCTGATTGGTCTGTAGTTCTCTGGTTTCCTTTTATCACCCTTTCCTTTATAAATTGGTATTATTATAGATTCCTTCCATTCCTTTGGTATTACACTATTATTTATGACATAGTCAAAGAGAAATTTTAAATAAGGCACTATGTACCACCCCATTGTCTTTAATACCTCCCCAGTAATTTGATCACTTCCTGCTGCTTTTCCTTGCTGAAGCAGTTGGATTTCTCTGAAAATATCTTCATTTGTGAATGAGAAGCTTCTCGTTTCCCTCTGTCCCTCTCCCTCTCTATCTTCTGTTTCGGTTTCCAACTGTCGACAATCATCTACTGAATCTCTAAATTCCCTACTAAATAGGTTTGCTTTCTCAGTATCTGTTAAATAGTGTTCACCCCCTTCTCCCACCATTGTAGGAATTTGGATTCCTTTTCCTTTTTGATTCCTGATATATGAATACAGCTTTTTCCATTTCCCTTTGTGGTCATTACCCTCTTGAAGTATGCCAATCATATAATTCTCTTTTGCTTCCTTTTTCACTCTATTCAGTTCCCTCATTAGCTGTTTTCTAGTTTCTCTACTCTCCCCACCCTCTTTGATTTTCCTGTTTACTATTCTACATTTTCTTTTTAATTTTCTTATTTCCCTTGTATAATAAACAGGGTCTGAGGTCATTTTACCCTTCTTAACAGGTACAAATCTCTTCTCTCCTACCCAAATGATTCCTTTAAATTTAGCCCAAAGTGTATCCACGTTACTCCCTTCACTTATCCAACAACTGAATTGTGATTTAAGGTAAGTCCCAAATTCATCAACTTTAGTTTTTCTGTACAATTTCTTGTCTTGTGTAACCCTCTTATTAAGCCTTTTTGGTACGAGTCCTACATCCATTATTACAGCCTTATGGTCTCCTATTCCTTCAAGTCGCTTAAGTATGGCCAGTATCCAGTATTCGGGAGATAGTAGGTTCGAACCCCACTGTTAGCAGCCCTGAAGATGGTTTTCCGTGGTTTCCCATTTTCACACAAGGCAAATGCTGGGGCTGTACCTTAATTAAGGCCACGGCTGCTTCCTTCCCACTCCTAGCCCTTCCCTGTCCCATCGTCGCCATAAGACCTATCTGTGTCGGTGCGACGTAAAGCAACTAGCAAGAAAAAAAAAATTGTTAGTAAGCTAAGATTGAAGAAGTCATTTAATGGTAACTGAATGTAGAGATGGGAGTGATGTATTTGGACTGTTAAGGTAAATGTGGTATTATGTCACTGTGGTTAGTGTTTGGAGGGTGAAGTTATTGGTGCAATGCTTATGGTTAAAGAGAGGAGGTGAATGAGGTGGTGTGATGGCACACGGTGGTAGTTGTTGTAGAGTGAACGTATGAACGTATTGGTGAAGTGTGACGTGGAGATATGTTTATAGTTACGTTGGTATATGGTCATATAATTCTGTATAGTAAATTTTATTTTTGGGGGTGATTTAGAGCAATGTTGTTTCACAGAGTATTTACTTAAAGGGTAGGAAACACTGGATGACTTTCTTATTGCACAACTGAGTATGAAGTGGAGCGCTATGCCCGTATAGTAAATTTAATCTTCAGTGTGGGGGTTGATATTGAGTAAGTTTGTTTCGCAGAGTATTTAGTTGAAGAGTTCGAAACGTTGGACTGCTTTCTTACTGCGCAATTGAGTACGAAGTTGGAACTCTAAACAGTGCAGTGCTTGTGTGGTAATAGAGATTAGGACAGCTCAGTACATTGAATAAGTGTAGTAGAGACATTAAGTAATTTAATGGTAGAGGACTGCCCTGTGTAAACAGAAAAGTCAGCGCACTGAGCAGAAAACGTGATCTTGCCGGGGTTCACCAGGAGTGGAATTGTGTTGCCAGACTGGCTTACTCAGGCAAGCAAATCTGGGACATGGTTAATGTTATGTAACCCCAGCAGGTACGCAACTTTATTAAGTCAACTGGTTATCAGCATCAGTCGCTCATTGCCATTGCCTCTATCAGTGGCACATTTCATTTTAGTGTGCCTTATTGTATTTAATTCTGCCATTCTATTTTGCCATTTTGATTTTGCCTGTTTGTCACTGTAGAGATGTAGGTTTGTGAACTACATGTGCCGTTTACTGCCGTAGTGCCATGACCAATGGATCTCCAATAAGGAGTTGTTCATGGGCCACATATCAGCATCTGTTGTTCATTTTAGTTTATTCTGGCTATAGGCTGGACATTGTTATTTTTCTCATTTATCAGATCAAATGGGTATTTTTTTACTGTAGATCTGGAGAAAAATAATAAAGAATAAAGAATATTACTCCAATTATGAACTGCCATAGTATACCTTTCTCTTGATCCCTTCAGCGTTGTGTTTATTGAAAGACTGAAATAATGGTACCTTCATTTTAATGAACACAGTAAAAATAGAATGTACAGAATTATAGCATAGAACAAAGGGAAAAAATGTTAAAAACAGATGTAACATTAAATTAAATACTACAATAGAACTGCCATGCAATGAGAATGGTACAGGGTTGTGGATTCCCACTGGTGCCTGGTTGGCCATATTTGTTCTGCATTAACACATCTCTTCGGCATGTACTATAGGTGCACAAGATGACCTAATAAGCTGAAAATATATTTTTAAGTACAATATAATTGTGAAAGCTAAATATATACTTTGAACTGGCCCACAAGTAAACACTCTACATTAGTGCAGTTGTGTGTAGATGGATCAAGCAATCTTCACTGACAGGTTTCAAAATTTGTGCCAGACATTCAACATCATCTCCAAGAGAAGAGGACTGAACAAAAGACAAGTGCTGGAAATGGATGGTACTCCAAATTGCAATGAGAGTAACTTAGTATCCATTGACTGCCTCACTGAAAGAAAAATTTTGTCCTCTAATATTGTCATCTTCTATTAGCATTTTCAAGAGACATGTTTGATAAATTTACTGCATTTATTTGCATATTAGACCTCTTTTTTCCTCCCACTTTTACAGCCAAAAAAGTAAGGGGGGTCCAATATGCAATAACCTCAAATTTTGTGCGGTGAATACATGACTTCTAGGCTATAAATTACACATGTAAACATTGTACACTATTCTTTTTGTATGCATTTGAGTTATACTGGCTACTTTCATTGGAAGACAGTATTTCTAAATGTAAAAAGACAATAAATAGCATACCTGCCAACTTCTATAAATCAAACAAGGAAGATATTTTAATTCTTTGATTTCATCGCATATAAGGCGCCAAGGTCTTGATGAAAAAAGGCCTACAGTTACAAGGTGTCTGGGCCCATGGCTAAATGGTTAACGTGCTGACCTTTGGTCACAGGGGTCCCGGGTTAGATTCCTGGCAGGGTAGGTAATTTTAACCATAACTGGTTAATTTCACTGGCACGGGGGCTGCTATCATCATTTCATCCTCATCACGACACACAGGTCACCTAAGGGCGTCAAATCGAAAGACCTGCAACCGGCAAGGGGCCTACAACTCCAACGAAACTACACACAGATTTGTTTGTTAAAAATGAAGCCATGTTTTCCAGTGTTGACTTAGTTAAATGTAGCAAAGGCTTTTCAGTCTATCAAACACATAGCAAATACAATGTAAATTAAAACACTAAAAGCATATCTGTAAAACACACACTAACATACAAAGAATGACATGTTTCGTTCTACAAGAACATCCTCAGATTCTATCAAATCACTTAAAATAAGCTTATATATGTACAGTATTGTTTACGTAGCGTAAACTTGTCAAAGATAGAGAGATAAGTGATAACATGAAACAGTAATGACAAAAAATAAATTATGTACAATTATAATATAGTGAAAAACTTACGTATTTATCTAGACTGCCGATGTTAAGTCTGTTGTCACCAAACACTATTTCAGTCCTGAAAGTGTTTGGTGACAACAGACTTAACATCGGCAGTCTAGATAAATACGTAAGTTTTTCACTATATTATAATTGTACATAATTTATTTTTTGTCATTACTGTTTCATGTTATCACTTATCTCTCTATCTTTGACAAGTTTACGCTACGTAAACAATACTGTACATATATAAGCTTATTTTAAGTGATTTGATAGAATCTGAGGATGTTCTTGTAGAACGAAACATGTCATTCTTTGTATGTTAGTGTGTGTTTTACAGATATGCTTTTAGTGTTTTAATTTACATTGTATTTGCTATGTGTTTGATAGACTGAAAAGCCTTTGCTACACTACACACAGAAACGATGTTAACAGCGAGCGTACAAGAAACTTGATCTTTTGTTCCAATTAATGGAGTCGCTAGTGTGCGCTAGTCTCTCTCGCTTGTAGGATGATTGCCGTCCCAAATTCCCAGCTTTAAAACATACAACACACGAAAACAATGGACGATACACTTGCCAAATAAATACACTTGAAAATGACATTGCGCAAATTACTCAAGAACGCAATAGTTTATTCTAGGGGCAGATTATTGACTGTACCGAGGTTATATTGGTCAAAAATAGGAAGAACAAAAAATAAATTGAAAAATTGGAAGAGAGTCAAAAGAAACGGAAGGTTTCTGGGTAAATCGGAAGGGTTGGCAGGTATGAAATAGTGAACACAACCTTCAGGCCTACGTATCAAGTAAATATAAATAGTTTTAGTTACTTGTATCATGTAATTCATTTCATCCCTCATTAATTCCTCTGATGATGATGATGTCAGGAAAGGCATACAGTTGAAAAGCTCGCTATGAAGATTCGTCTCACTTCATACTCAACCTCATAGTGAAAAGGGGTAAGGGTATTGTATTATCATAGTATGCAATATCGATACAAAAGAACTTAATGCCCAATCACATGTCTCTGTCAGTTGAGCAGTAGGCCTACCACATAGTAAACCTGAGTAAACCTGATTAATGCTTTCATTTGAATTACTGTCTTGTGCTCCCAACTTCCCTGCCACCGGCATGTCGTCATTCCAAATGACGTCATCTTCACTGCCATCTCATCACCCATGCACTGCTATCGAGAACATTCAAGGTCCCGTCTTTTTGAAACTTTTAAAAATAGTTTTGTTCCCACCCCTTCTGAATAAAGCCATGCTGTAGAAGGTGTGCCCAACCACCAGCTTATAACTAGCGTATGTTACGATTTGTACTTCCAAATATAATATGTAGGTGGTTTGAAAAGTTCTCGGAATGTACTAGAATTAAGTATCTTACCTCGGTGGAACTGCTTTTATTTTTCAACATAGTCTCCCAGTAGACTAATGCATTTGGTCCAGCGATGTTCCAATGCCTTGATTCCATCTCGAAAATGAGATTCCTCCAGGCCTGCAAAATACCTCTCCAATTCGGCTGTCAGTTCTTCCCTCGTAGAAAATCTCCGTCCACCAAGGAAAACTTTCAGATTGGGGAATAGATGAAAGTCTGATGGTGCCAAATCAGGTGAATAAGGTGGATGTGGCAACAATTCGTACCCCAGTTCATGAAGTTTTGCCATGGCAATAACACTTGTGTGCGGCGGAGCATTGTCCTGATGAAAGATGACCTTTTTCCTTGCCAAACAAGGCGTTGTTTCGCGTATCTTTTCCTGTAGTTGGTCTAGGAGGTTTGCATAGTATTGCCCCGTAATTGTTTGGCCACTAGGAAGATAATCTATCAGCAGAATGCCTTTTACATCCCAGAAAACTGAGGCCATGACCTTTCTGGCCGAATGCACAGCCTTTGCTTTCTTTGGTGGTGGTGAATCAGCATGTTTCCACTGCTTTAACTGCTGTTTTGTCTCTGGGGTATAGTAGTGGACCCAAGTTTCATCTGTAGTCACAAACCGGCGCAAAAAATCTCGTTGGTTGCACTGCAAATGGGCCAGACTTTGTTCGGACATTTCCAATCTGCTGCGTTTATTGTCCAATGTCAAGAGCTGCGGCACCCATCTTGCGGTTAATTTTTTCATACCCAATTCTTCAATTAAAATCTAATATACCCGTTCATGAGACATCCCTACAGCTTCAGCAATCTCCCGCACTTTCAATCGACGATCCTCCATGACCATTTTATGCACTTTTGCGATAAATTCTGGGGTAGTAACACTTTTTGGCCGTCCACTACGCGGATCATAATCCAAGCTCTCCCGACCAAATTTAAACTCGCTGGTCCACATAGTAACAGTTGAAAATGAAGGAGCAGTCCCCCAGCGTGTTCTGAAAGTCGGCATGAATTTCCTTTGCTTTCATACCTTTCTTTACAAAGTATTTAATCACTGCTCGAATCTCAGTTTTTTCCATTGTCACAAATCACTACGCGGGATCAACAACAAAGAGTCATCACTACCACACTCCTGCAGCTAGAGCACTGAGCGCCACATGTTCACTCACAAAGGATGTGTGATTATTGCGCGGGAACTTCGTTGCTCTAGCACTGACATCTAGCGGTGATTCGGAGAACTTTTCAAACCGTACTCGTACATAGAGACTGGAAGATTCTTATGTTATTAGTAGTCCTATTAATAAATACCACATAACTGAAGTTATACAGATTTAAACTGCTTATCTTTATGTCTTTTACATTTTCTTTTTTTTTTTTTTTTTTTTTGCAAGTTGCTTTACGTCGCACCGACACAGATAGGTCTTATGGCGGCGATGGGACAGGAAAGGGCTGGGAGTGGGAAGGAAGCGGCCGTGGCCTTAATTAAGGTACAGCCCCAGCATTTGCCTGGTGTGAAAATGGGAAACCACGGAAAACCATTTTCAGGGCTGCCGACAGTGGGGTTCGAACCTACTCTCTCCCGAATACTGGATACTGGCCGCACTTAAGCGACTGCAGCTATCCAGCTCGGTTTCTACATTTTCACCGTACCGGCTATGATAACAGAAATATTCATGAATTGGTATTTTTTTACTAAGTCCATATCAATGCCAACCCAGGAGAAAATGCATACACTGAATTTAATGAAAATCGGTATATAAAGTCAGGGAATAAGAAACTACTGCCTAAGATATGAACAATTTTATTCAACCTGGATGAAATGATAGTTTACGAGAATGCGCCTAAAATTTAACTTTTAAATACCTATGTTATTGGTCCTATTGAAAAGTACTACCGTATAATCCCAAATACCACCCGCCACCGAATAAGACCCACAACCTAAATGAGACGTCAAAATACGGAAAAAAATAAAAATCAAATAACTTACATACCTATTTAATTTTCTTCAAAATATACCACGAATATAAATTCAAACAGCTTACTATTAATAAAATCATCACAAAAATTGTAAATAAAATCTGTCCAATACTCAAATCATTCAGAATTCACCATTACCATCTAAAGTTCCACCATAGGAACTTTGTCGCTGGCATCTTTCCACAAATAGTCGTCCTCACTACCGTCCACTGAATTTGGAATTCCACATTTCATAAAGCTCTGGACACTAGATCGTTGGGATCCAGCTGCATATTAGTCCCACTTCAGGCCTCTTCAATCGTCCGGTTGGTGTTAACGTGTGATCACCATCAGACATCCACTCGATGTACAACTGTTTCATTGCAGTTTTGAAAGGCCAGTTCACGCACACATCCAACGGCTGTAGAATAGAAGTGAGTCTCCGGGAATTATCGTAAGATTGGTTTTTCCTTTCCTCATCATATCTTTTACGGCGTCAGTTGTATGTCCTCGGTAACTGTCCAACACAAGCATGTTTTGTTTTTGGAACAAAGCTCCCGGGCGACGTTGCCGAACGCACTTCACCCAGTCCTTAACTAACGCACTGTCCATCCAGCGGACTCGTGTTCTAACAACACCGGACGGCAAGTTTCCTTTCGGAAGTGTTTTCCTTTTCAGAAACATATATGGAGGGAGTGTGGTTCCATCCGCTAATACGCACAACATTACCGTGCATCGTTGCTTTTCATTACCACCTGTTCTGATGGTTACACTTTTAGAACCCTTCGTTTAGACTGTATTTCCCAATGGCATTTCAAAATAGACAGGTGTCTGGTCAACATTCCCAAATTGCGAAAGTGAATAAGAATGTTGTTTCCTCAAATGAATAATGTCACGCTGAAAGGCCATTAATTTTTTTCATATGCCCCAGTGAGACGTTGTGAAATAGACGTATGTCTCCGAATGCACAATCCCTTTCTCCGATAAAAGTTTGCAGTAAAACTGCATTCCGCCCGCGGAACGCTCTGCGATCGCCGTTACTTTTTAGAAGTTTTTCCTTCTTCTTCCGACGAATACAAGATTCATCAATATCGTGCCTTCTGCCAATGGCACGATTTCCATATATTTCAGCTTTGCTTACAACTAAGTTTCTCACGCATAGTAAATGACTGCAGAGGCCGTTTTGAATCCATCGCTTACTACTGAGACAGCACTTTCATGGGACAGATACGGAACTCGAATGTGAGTGAGGTAGACTTCCGTAACCAACAGTCTCGACTCTTGCAAAGTACAATATCCCGCGAGATCAGCTATTCGCGCACCCAGTTTGCCAGCAACACTTGCGAAACAAATGACGATTGAGCATCCGCAGCAGCGGCTTTCATATTTACCCATATTCTTTGATTTACCGTATTTCATTGCCTTACATTTCGCATTTACATGCAACTGTAACCGTACCGAGAAGAAAATCAATCTTGTTTTCTAGAACGCAACTAAAACACAATAAGACCTGAATGCACATATATATGTGGTATATTGAGTACGGTAACCATATTCAAATCTATTTTAATACTCCATGTAAACATAGTAAATATTCACGAGAATGAACGGCTTGAATACGACTCGCACCCAAGATTTAGAACCAATATTTTGGGCAAAAAAATGTGGGTGGTATTTGGGATTATACGGTACAAAAAAAGTTATAGAGAATACGACTCCCGATCATTTATGTTTTATTCAGTTTCACCGTGCCGACTATGATAAGTGGTATTTCATAGTTGGAAGAAAACTAAATCTGAAGGCCTACAATATCAAAATCTCAAAAAATTGATCAACAATAACATTACATTGACCATTCTTTGTTGTGATTTTCTTTGTCTCTTATACTGCCACTCATCTCCGATAGATGGGATTATTGTTGAGTACCAAGTATAACAGCCTGGCAGAATATTGGCGGGAAATAACTGGGGAGTGAGATAACTTTATTCTTTAACATTCCATTCCTCTGGTTCATACATATTCTGATACTGCTGATACATAACACACTGGTTCAGCATAGTATACCAGCTATTCGATCTCTACCTTGACACGCTGATTGGAATGATCAGTGTGCACACTTAACAGAATAATGGCAGAAGTTCACTTATGACCTGTTCTAGAATTACAATTTATGCCTATTCCAAATTATAGCACCACAATTTACTAATTAACTCAAAGTTCAACCCTGAAAAGAAACGTTTCTTAAGAAAAGCTTCTTCCGCTTCATTTTTATTAAATTCTAAAATTTTATTCCAAATTAGCAGCGAAGAGGGTGTTTCTCCTCTGGCTGAGGAAAAGTCAGATAGGTTTTCCCCTGGCAGTGTAGTGAATTGAGATTCTCTGACTCACCGGGTACTCCTATTAAACAGATGAGTAAAGGGGCATAGGGTAGTTTCTGCCCTGGGACTCTACACTATCCCCCCCTCCCCCGGAAATGAAAGTGTTTATGGCTCACGGCTGTCAGCGGCCTGGTCATTCCAGCACTGGAACATTGGACTGTTAGTTCGGCAGCCTATTACTGTTCATTAAAAGTGAGAAAATGTGTGGCTATCATTTGATTATTTCATATGATAGCATTGCTTTTAATCGCGACATTCCTACTGGCGTCACTGTAATGAACTATGTTGACTTCAGTTGGGAAAACCACCAAGACAGTCTTTCTGAGGATCTAAAAAAGGCAGGTAGAGAATGAGTGTCTGCCATTATAATGAAAACTACCCAACTTGATTGTGACTGATGGTAGGCAAGAGTGTCTACCATTACAATGAAAATTCCCTAACCCAGTCTTCACATAAGGAAAGACATTCAGCGACTTCCCCATCGCATTTCTAGGGTAACATTAAGAGCTATGCAATTTAATATAGTCTTACTTATAACGTGTACACCACCTAAACTAGAATTCTGTATGCAATGTAGAACTCTGCAGCAAAGCACAGGTACATCAGCTAGTCCTCTATATAACAATTTGAAAATACAGTACCAGCCCAAGAAAGAGAAGGGCCACGAAGGGCGTGAAAAGGAAAGATGCCCTAGCCGTCAGAACCTAATAGCTTTGGGGTCTGAAAAAAACAAGAGTTGACCAAGGGTGGTCAGATGGTACATGTGTAGACGGGGAGCAAGTATGGACTCAGCTAAGGGTCCCGTGGTCGCCAACACATGCACCAAGTTAAGAACCCTTTCCAGTCACCTCTTTACTGTGGGTGTTATTCTACTGCCCCCACCCACAGGGGGGGAGTGACAGGAAGGGATAAGATCTCCTTTAACGTACTCTTAACAACTTTATCAACATCTTCCAAGAACCGTCATACTTTTCTTGCAGGAATGGATAGTAAGTGGTAAGTCAATGTAGGATAAAATGAGTAATTTATAACTCAAAATTCCTGATCTGGATGAAGCCAGGGATAGATAACAAAACGAGTTTTTGCTGAAGGAGTGCCATTGTTTTCTTGGAACCAAATAACATTGTATCTGCATAATTTTAATAACTTTAGATTTGTCTGTGTTTACTGTTAGATCAAGTTCCAGCATTTGCCCGATGTGAAATTGAGAAACCATAGAAAACCTTCCTCAGGGCTTCTGACAGTAGGGTTTGAACCAACTATCTCTTAAATGCATTAAGAGGAAGAGGGGCAAAAGCAGGTTGAGGGACATCGGACATCCTGTCTCAGTCATGTGGTATTGGAAGGTGTTCATAAACGCCAGCTTCGTGCTGGTAGATTTACTGGCACATAAAAGAATTCCTGTGGGACAAAATTCCAGCACCTTGGCACCTCCAAAAACAGAAGTAGTTAATCGGACATAAAAAAAACATTGTTATTATTATCATCATCATTATTATTATTATTATTAGACATGGTCTGTTAGCATACAACATGAATTTGCAATCTGCATACACCTCTGCAACTGCCTGGACCTTACAAGAGTCAAAATAACCATGTTTACTGATAACCTCTGCATACAAATAAGCAATTGTTGGATTGCAGGACACACATGCAGGCAACACAGTCTGACTTCAGGCATGAAATTCAATACCTGGATATCACATGACAAGTGCCATTTATCATGACCAGTATGGCACAGCTGTGTCCGAAAGTCAATTCCCTTTTATCTTTACGTCCGCACTGACACAGACAGGTCTTATCGCGACGATGGAATAGGAAACACCTAGGAGTGGGAAGGCAGCGGTCGTGGCCTTAATTAAGATACAGCCCTAGCGTTTGCCTGGTGTGAGAATGGGAAACCACAGAAAACCACCTTCAGGGCTGCTGACAGTGGGATTCGAACCCACTATCTTCCAGATGCAAGCTCACAGCTGCACGACTCGTAAAAGCACGGACCTTTCGCCCGGTAAGTCAATTCCTAGCGCCCAATTCATTGAAGTAAGCTTTCACGATGACCCTTCAGCAATAACATTCAGAATGGACAACTTCAACATTATAAATATTTATAGTGGAACCTCAATTCTCCATACTGGGAGGGACCGTGGAAAAAAAAAAAAAAAACACGGGGGAAAACTGAAAAACTGGGAAAGATTTAAAACCATTAACACTTTGCACCCCTAAGCCAAATCAAACTACAGCTCTAATGGGCCTTTACCTACCAAGAGACCACTGCTAAGCCCGAAGGCCTGCAGATTACGAAGTGGCGCATGTTCAGAGTGCCGAATCCTCTCGGACATTATTCCTGCCTCTCTAGACCGAAGTCGACATCTCACCGTCAGTGTTCCTTAATTAACGGCAATCACACAAGCTGAGTGGACCTAGAACCAGCCCTCATATGCAGGTAAAAACGCCTGACCTGCCTGCGAATCAAACACGGGGCCTCTGCGTGAGAGGCAGGCAGGCTAGACCGCGGGGCTGGCTTCAAACATTAATTACGTGATTTAAAAATCTCGTTATTTTACATTCAGTTTTACCAGGGGAAACTTCATCAGTTTCCTGTGAAAACTTCTTTCATGTCAGCCAAATTCATCTAAATATCTAACACCACCAAGCCAAACAACAACTGATCACAAGTAGTTTTGAAATTCTCTAATCTAATAAAATAAAGTAAATTACATTAGATACAAAAGCGCCAAACATGATGACAAAACCCCTTCCTTTTCTTTTTATCTTCCATTGTAATTTGGTCACTTGTATACTGTACAGTTCGTAGTAAATTTATGGAAATGTTGTACCATGTAAATTAGGCCTACATCGACTTTTAAAGGTTATGTTGAACTCTAGAATATGGTTTTGAAGTATCGATTCTCAAAAGTTCTTGAATGCATTATATTAAATTTTGCCCATTCCTAACCTTAAAGAAATTGGAAAGAGAAAAAATTATCATCAAAACTCCAGAAATTTCCGTTATTCATGACCTTGAGCTCTGCTGAAAAGCGCGCTCGCTGAACAAGCCAGTACGAGTGGGAAATGATACAAACTTTTTAAATCTTACACTAAGGAAGTAACTGCAGTTTTTATGACGTTTTAACACAAAAACGTAAATGTAAAATTCTCCATCACCAAAACAGTAAAAGGCAATCACAATACCTCCCATGGCTTTATGTATGTTAGGTGCAACATCTGTTCTGGTCTTATCTGATAATATTAAAATACTAGATTCGTGTTAAGAAGAGGCAATTTCGATTCCTGTCTGAAAGCCCAGCTTTATGATTTCCGAGGATTCCCTCACAATACCAGCCGAATGCGATGCTAAGATGGTCCCTTATGCAAGTTTGTCGACGATCAACATTAGAGTACATGACACAAATATTAGATGACACAAGATGTGACTCCTACTACAAACTGAAATGTGAAGAATGGAGAGCCCCTGCCAAGCAGCCTTCAGTTAAGGAGAGGAAGAAAGCTAGACATTTTACATATGATGAAAAATTAAAGTTTATTGAGAAGTGGATGGTAATCCACACAGGAAACGTGTGCAAATAGCACAGATGTTGAACATTCCTACGAAAACTTTAAACATAATTATAAACGACGCGTATAGTTCGCATATCTAAAAAATGTTTTTCCTTGATGTTTTGCTTTGTTGGTGTTCTTAAAATGCATCATTTCATTATTTATTTCATTAATTATAATTCTAAACACTTGTTTTTTTGTTTTCAACATAACTATTATGTTCAAACCTAATCCTAAATTAAACAGCGTAATTGTTTTTCATTTTTTAGCATGTTCCCTCTTTAGGACGTTATTTTTTTTGGTCCCCATAAAAACGTCGTAACAAGTTCCGGCTGTAGTCGTAACCAGTTCCGACTGTATACAATATTTTTAAGAATCTACAAGGCTGTAAATAATGCTGAGTAAGACAATGATACAAATCATAACAGATTCAGCATACTACAACACACACTTCCATTGTGCATGCATACAAAATAAACACAGAAGAGATCAACAGTCCAGTTTGTTTTCATCAGCAGGTAAAAGAGAAACTACAAAAATGGAGTAGCCAACTTTCAGTTCTTTTATGCAAGCGAATCTACGGGTCATCCTTCGACCTGCTCTTTATCAATACTTGCTTCAAATATCAGTACGACATATATTCATCAGATTTCTTCCCTACTTACATTTCTACTGCAACTCCCTGAAAGGTGGATGAACTTAACAGACCCATTTAGAATTGTACAGAATATCAATATTAATAAATAATCTAATGATCACATAAAAATGCACATTTTTTATAATAACAATACCTGCATTAACAACAGTGCAGTAATAAAACTCGCCCATGAAGCACAGCAATTTCTAAATAACAAGTATGAGATTGATAATTTTTGAATTGTAATTTTAATTTTGCCATAAGTGAGCAACTTCACTGGTAACAACCAAACCAATTTATAAAAAGGTATAACAAGTGATGGATGATGACTGCTATTTCAATTATTAAGTCAATTTTAATCAGTCAATTCATTATGTTCTCATTTTGGCACAAATGAGAGAAAAATGGAAATTGGATTCAGACTGAAACAATGATGGGGAAATTATATCATGCCCAATGCATATCATTTCAAAAGCCCCTCTGACAAATTGTACAACAGATGGTCAAATCTCCAGGTAAAAAAACTTACTGGTTTATATCTGATAGTTTACCTGGTGAACTTCAGTTTTGCATGAAGCAGCCATGTTAAGTTGCAGAAATTTCCATACAGATCATACAATTATAAAAGCTTGCTTGCTAAGAAGATTCATCTCATTTCATACCTGACCCTGTAGAGAAAGGGGCAAAGGTGTGTCATCCCCCACTGCCCCCCAAAACACAGTGTCTATTAAAGTGATTGATAGTACATCTGGAAATGAAAGAATTTTTGGACCAACACACTATGACAGTGATTAGTGGCAAGTATTCATGTTTGTATGTGTATGAGTGCAACACCCACTTAAGTATCAAGCAACCGGTACATCCATTGTTTGCATTTTTAAAATATACCCATTGACTTTATGAATGTATTCTTTATAAAAAATATGTACATACGTGTTAAAAAGAAATTTAAAATAACATTATGGGAACAAACAACACTCTGCTTACAAGAACACTGCTATTTCAGATCATTTCTGTCTCCTGCATATGATTTCTTAGCACCCTGTACTTGAATGACATGTTAACGATTACATTCATACAAGAACAACATACAGTAAAAATCCAACTATCCGAACGCCAGATACCGATTTTCATGGCAGCACAATGACTTTAGAGCTTCCCTCCCCTCTACCACCCCTATTCCCAGTCAAAACAGCAATAGGAGTCACGGCCCAGTTACAGGTCAGTAGGCTAGGCATGACCCAAACACATTTAGAGTGAAAAAGGACCCCTTTCCCTATCACATAATTCCATGTACTGACCGTTGGAGAGAGAAGAGTGAAGGAGAGTTCTTACAATGCATGTGACTGTCTGTCACCTAGGCCCCCTCCTACCCTCTCTACCACTCCTCTCGGACAGCAGTAATGTACATTACTTTGTTTGGGTCATATCCTGCCTACTGTCCTATACTACTGTGTTGCAGCAGGTCAGTACAGTTAGTGCATTTCCAACATGTCAAAGCAACTAACTTTGTTGCACAAGCCTGTTTAAATATTTTAAAACTGTCTTTAGAATGTACATATAGAAGTAAAGTTCTTTTCAGCAGTGCAATATGAAGAGTTCCTTTTAACTCTTTACTGAATGTTGAATTTGGAAATACTTCTGAGTTCAGATATTTGGAAACTTTGCTGTTTAATATGTGCAGTAACTAAATGCAATTTCACATGTTGCCAGACTAATGTTCATTTCTAACCCGATTATCTACATATGGATTATGTCAATTCCCAATTATTACAGATAATTGGAGTTCTACTGTATTATGATAACTTATTACTTAGGTTTCCATTATGAACTCAAAATAAACTTTCAACGTATTAGGTCGTGTTCAGCGCATAATACATACTGAAGATATGCTAAGTACAGAACAAAAATGGCCAACCAGACACCAATAGGATTATGTACTGAACAAAACCAATACCTTGAAAGTTTATTCTGAGTGCAACGCTGTCATAAAAATCCAAGATTAATTCCAATATGAACTTTCCAGGATGCTCCTTAATCCAAATACCATGCCTCACATGCTGATAAAACATTTGCAAAGCCAGCTGTTTCAAAAAAGCACACCAGCATTAAAAGGAAAAGAAATTCAGTTTAATGGAATATGTAAATGCAAAATGCATAGTGTTACCAAACAAAAAAGCAGACAGAGAATAGTATTTAAATCAGACACCTTGATAGAGTCGCCCAGACTCTTACTGCGGAGGTGTCGTTTCTGTCCACGGGCAAGCTGCACTGGAGTGCCCTGGCCATTGCCCTTGTTGAACTGACGAATGAGTTTTCTCTTCTTTGATGACTCGGGCATTGACTGAACATGAGCATACAACTGAGCCAGAGCAGACTCCGTAGGATTAGATGAGTGTGCCTGAGCTGTCAGCTCATGGTCGACGAAACTGAACACAGTATTCGCGGCAGTACCATCACGCTTCCCATCGTTCAGCTGTACACAAAAGAAAGAAGATTATACTTGCAAAGCAATAAGAAATAGCTAATCACATATATAGAAGTTTTTAACAAAAGTTTCATGGAGAGTGAAATTCTAGCCTTTCTAATTACCGTATTGTCCAGAGTATAAGACAATCATGAATTATTGGAAGGTATTTACAAGAAAAATTAAATAATGTGAAAGTGTCCACTATTTTGTTGTAAAACCTCGCGGAGGAATGATATGGGTCAGATCTGCCTGGGACTGCCGACTTCACTATTTGATATTCATCCTACCCACTCACAGGTAGTCAGGAATGATTCAGGAGCACGAGACCAACTCGTCTCTGTCATCGCTCTGCCCTCTCGCCGGAGGCCTGCCAGTGGTGTGAGGGGAAAGACATGGAAGGTAAACCCAGATCCTTACGAATCGAGAGGACTCTAGAGATTTCTTCTTTCAAGAAGTATATGAAGGAGCCAGCCTCACAATTTAAAGTAGACCGACTGAGCTCAGTGGGTGAGTCTGGCAGTTGGTTCAGTCAGAGTTTCAGTGCTGCTGAGCAAATGTACTGCTATGGAGCACTGCGAGTGCTGTGTGCGAGCAGTGAATGGAGTACTGTTGTGTGAGAGTACTCCCGTGGAGTACACAATTCAGCCTGTCAAGTTGAGCAGTGCAGTAAGTGTTCTTTTTTTTTTTTTCTAGGGGCTTTACGTCGCACCGACACAGATAGGTCTTATGGCGACGATGGGATAGGAAAGGCCTGGGAGTTGGAAGGAAGCGGCCGTGGCCTTAATTAAGGTACAGCCCCAGCATTTGCCTGGTGTGAAAATGGGAAACCACGGAAAACCATCTTCAGGGCTGCCGATAGTGGGATTCGAACCTACTATCTCCCGGATGCAAGCTCACAGCCGCGCGCCTCTACGCGCACGGCCAACTCGCCCGGTAGTAAGTGTTCTCTCTGTGGAACTGAGTCTATCGTTTTGTTCTGTCACTCAGGAGTTGATCTGTGTCCAGCTGCTGTAAAGTTAACGTTTGTGTCTGTAATGCAGCATGAGAGAACTCAACAAGGGATTGGCAACAGATAGTGTGCGACGTACAGAAATGTGAGACTGTATTGTGCGCAAGCCGTGAATTAAGCAGCTGTGATAATGTACTGTGCCGTTTCCATATGGAATGAAGGCAACAACGCGAGTGACGACGGAGAACACGAGGCCCGGAAACATGGCGCCGGAACAGTCTGGACCTGCATTCATCTATATACATCGAGAATGCAAGAAAGTGAACGTGAAGACAGAGACTTACACTCATTTTGAGAGCAAAGATGTGTAAATGTATGTATATAATGTTAAATTTAAACTGTGTGTACATTATAAAGTGTATTATACAAAATGAAACCAAAGGGATTGCAAACAGGGTAATGTCATGTAAAGTAAAATATCGAGAGTTGGTAAGAGTGGCGGTGGCAACACCTATATATCGATAGGCATTGGTATGTTCTTAAGATGAACTTGCACATCTAAGGTAATATACTTCTGTTCCATATCTTTGTTCTAATGAGAAAGGCGGAATACAGAACTTTGTCATTGTTGTTGGCTTGCTGTTGGCGTGCAGTCAATGTATGTGACGCTTGAAAAAGGTCGTTGTTAAAGCAAGCAGATTGTGAGAATATATTGATGGAAGTTGAAGTGTATACAATCTGAGTCGTAAAAAGGAGTCGAAATATGCGACGTGTATTTTAATTGAGTGTCAATAGTGACAAATAGTAATGAAATACTAGCAGTTATACAGAGCCAAGCCATTACATGGAAACCAGTGCTGTACTTGAGAAGTTAATGTCGGTATCTTGTGAATAGTTACGTATATCAAGGAGTGTATGCATTGTTGAATATAATGATTCTGTGTGAATTTGGTAAACTAATGCTAGCTTGTTTCAGGTGTGATCTACATGAGAATGTAATAATGATTCCAAAAATGAATCCAGGTAATAATAATAATAATAATAATAATAATAATAATAATAATAATAATAATATGGAGAGCTAAAATGTGAGAGCGGGTTTCAGCCGAGACAATGGTGTGGTTACGGGGAAGGATGACCTAGACCATGCGCTACCTACACCCTGGTCTGCAAGTCAGTAATCATCCACATATTCATAATGCTCTTTTATGGTTAATTTTGTCACAATTCTTAGTAGCTATAATGAAAGATAGTAGTGTTAAGACATGTCCTGAAGTAGTTCGTTGAGACGTGAGAATAAGTGCACAATAAGCGATTTGATATTGAATTATTTGGCATGTAGCAATTTACATACGCGTTTGGCGACAAGATGTTATAAATTTCACGGTATCATGTGCGTGAGTGATTATTTATGGAAGGGAGTCGACTTCGGTGTTGTTTACATTATGTTGTATTGTAATTACTGAAAGGTTTACGGGTTTATGCGAGCATATGTGACGTGTTAAAGTATAATCTAGGCACATCTATTGTGAAGTTAATGCTGGTAACACACGGGTAATGGAAATGTGATTTGTTGCGAGTAGTGAGATAGTGAACTTCGTTAATTCAAAGAATTATTCTTCGAGTAATTGGTCGCAGCATGTTTATTATTATCATGATGATGAGCAAGAAACTACAGCATATCGTGGTATTAGAGAAGACATTGCGCAGGTAAATAATACAATTTGTGTGAAGCTACGAGTGATAATAATAATATGAGACGATATGATATGAATATAGTAATAATGATGTGAGTGCCAAGTGAATATTAAGTGCCTGCAATGTTGATAGTTATGGTGGTAATTAATAATTCAGTGCGGCGTTATATCGTGATATGCTAACGAAGCTTGTGGTGAGCTCACGTGTATTTAAGTGATTTTTATAGAGAAATCTGCTGTGTAATGATTTTTTTTTTTTTTTTGCTAGTTGCTTTACGTCGCACCGACACAGGTAGGTTTTATGGCGACGATGGAACAGGAAAGGGCTAGGAGTGGGAAGGAAGCGGCCGTGGCCTTAATTAAGGTACAGCCCCAGCATTTGCCTGGTGTGAAAATGGGAAACCACGGAAAACCATTTTCAGGGCTGCCGACAGTGGGGTTCGAACCTACTATCTCCCGAATACTGTGCTGTGTAATGAAAGTCATGAAATTAATTTGAGATGTGGTAGTGAAAGTTCACCATGTAATTCGTCAAGAAGAGCGTGCCATTCAAATTTGTTGTGTTTACTGTGGAATCAAACCATGTTAATGGATATGTATGTTACATATGTAAGTGTATTTTGAGATTGTAATGTTGATGATTACTAACTGTGAGGCTATGTCGACTATTATGATTCAATCTATTGTCATGACATTATGAATACCGCATTCAAGATTCACGTTCCGCTATTATGATTTTCGCCCAGTACGGTAGTGATATGCTTGCGGCGTATAGGGAACTTACCCCACACATGGCTAGGAGGATGCGCACCATGATATCTGTTAGGTTAGTAGTAGCACTTCATGGACATAGTAATTAATTATAGGTAGTGTAGCTATCATGTGATACTTTGATTTGATATATGAGTGTAAATATTTCTTGTTGATATATGTGTTGTTTCCCCATCATTCATATCATCCATTAGTGCTAGGTCAAAATGATCCTCGAAGGTATGTGCGAGGATAGGTGTGCAGTTATTGTTACGTTAAGGCGAGCATCCTCAGGACAACATAATTTGATTAGTGATCATTTAATTTCAGTTTAGGTTAATCAACCCATGAAAAGGCATTACTGGCTGGACTCATTCGCCGTAAATAAATGCAAAACTTCTTATAATGTACACCAAGCATGGTATAAAATATGACACAAAGAATATTATTAAATAGGTTGCTTCATCCATATAGAACACGTACAATGAGATCTCAAAAATGGTTATCAATCTCAAGGTCAATATTAATTGATGGGTATTGTGAACTTGTGTTCGTATTCACAACTAGCTTTTGGAAAGTAAGAATTACTTAAACCAATATCACTGCATTATGTTGGGGTAGAGACAGGCCAGTGATTGGTTTCGATTGCAATGATTTCATGTGTTGGAAGGTTAAATGCACGCTTTGGTTTCGTCTTAGCTTAGATAGGGATATTTCAATGAATAAACAGAATCCAATCCAGAATATCTCCATTCTTTCATTAGTAATTAGCTGTAAACAACCTTTCCTGTAAATTAAATTCCAACTTCATGGTCACAATGAATTATAAGATAGTTCTAACCTTAGAAACAAGGTCAGTGTTGTTGTATGCATCGTACGAGTCATGATAATAGCGAGTATAGGCAAGATATCGACGAACTGGAAACCATATTACACAGGCACGTCATGAAATTGGAAAGATACTCCACAAATTAGACTCCAGAAACCTGGTCGCCCAATAGGATTCCCAACTCGACTTCTCGCACCCGGTGCGATTCACCACCACTAGAGTTCAGAAACTCGAACCATCAAAGTTACGCACCAGTCCAGACACCTTAGCTAGCTGTGGCACTGCGACTCTCTGAAATAGCCCCACAACGAGAAGAACCTGTCAAGATCCTGAGTGCATAGGCTCATCCATGGGGCGCGCAACACAATGGTGGGCTCGATCCCAGACCCCGGATCTCAGACGCTTGTCAGTTGTGGTACAGCAAGTATAATTGTGGAATTGTTAGAGTATAAGTAACAGTAGTATATGTCTTTTCACAAGAGTTTAATCCCGATGTAAACATGGTATGTCCAAGCCTCTGCCAAAGAAAGAGTTGTGATTTGCTGAGCATGTAGTATCTAACTCCACCCCATCAACGTCTCGCGTGTTCGGATGTACAGGGCTGCACATCACATAGGACAACAGTGCAAAGATCTGAACTTCTGAATAAACGGCTAAACCTGGAATCTGTTCACTTAGCTTATTGAACACATTCACAATGCACTGACTATGGTCACTTCTCAATGGTTTTCCACTTTTGTGCTCCAGTTCTCTCACTAAGAATACCGACTCACTGACTGCTGGCAGATGCAACACCTTATCACCGCCCTGTACAGCTTGGGACTTTCCCCCACTACGAGAAGACTTCCTGTATTACACCACGCCTTGTGCCTTCATTTCTAGTTATTTAATCACCATTTTATAAAAGAAGCATTTGTATATACCGATATATATGACAACCATATTTTAATTTGATTACGTACTTTTCCAGACCCTCTAAATGTAATAAACTAAAATAAAATTAATGTGACATACTACTTTTCTTCGAGTTCGCATACAGTCAAATGAGTGGGACGGCTGCTTCTCCAATCAACTACGTCCATGTCCATGTGTAAAAGCAAGGTGCTCCGCCTATTTGTTTACATCAGGATTAAACTCTTGTGAAAAGCGGTATAGAAGAGTGTGTAATGTATACTGCATAGCTAGTGTGATTGTGTTAGTTTGTAAGTGGTAAACAACCAGTGACAGTGAGAGTAGAGAGAGTGAAAAAGGGTGTACTTGTGTGTCTGTATAGTGTGTAAAAATTAGAAACTAGCAGTCTTAGAATTTGCTGTAAATGCTACCAGTTGTTGAGTCTTTATTTACCACCCATGCCACATTACAATAATGAAATGTAATTACAACATAGTCAAGCTTTCCTATACTGTACTTAAATCATTTAATAAGCCCTAAAGTAAATCTAGGAACAAGTTTTATTTTAGTATTTAAAAAAACTATTAAGGGTTTTACTCAGTTTTATAATGTACACTGATACATTGATATGTAACCAATTTATCAGCATTATCTGCTGATAAGCACTGCAAAGCAGTAGTGCGACATTGTAAACACAGTCCCGAATATCACATAATTTGTTTATATAACCCTAGGCTTGCCTTGAATTCAGTTACCAGAACACTTATCTCATATTATGCTGCCTCCCATGTCTATTAGATAAATCTGGCTACATTTCTTTATTAAATGTTTCTGTCTTTGATCCTCTGAATTTTCTCTTTTAAATGTGCCAGTATTCTTAAACTTTTCTTCCTGTTTCTGCAAACATCGTCATTTACACCCAGGAACACCAAACTTTTGAATAACCTGTACATCATCACCACATTATGACTCAGGGAAAACCTGCAATTTGAATTCTCAACTACCATTTATTTTACTGAGGTGACGAAGACACTCTTTTTTACATAATCTGCCATGACTGGAACAGTTACCAAGTCAAGAAACAATAGATCACACGTCCAAAGTTCCAAAACTTGAATGACCAGGCCACAGACAGCTGTGAACACTCCTCTGCCATTATTCCATTAAGTATGCACACTGCTCATTCCAACCAGCACCTCAGAGTAGGGATCAAATAGCTGGAATACTATGATGAACCAGTGTGTTATGTATCAGAAAATTTATTAACCAGAGAAATGGCATGCTAAAGAAGAAAGTTATGTAACTCCCCAGCTACTTCCCGCCAATATTCAGGCAGGCTGTTAAGACTCGGTACACAGCAGCAATCCCATCCATTGGAGATGAGTGGTAGCAGAAGAAACTAAGCACATCACAACAAACAATGGTCAACGTAATGTTAGTGTTGATCAATTTTATGAGCTTTCGATATTGCAGGTCTTCACATTAAATTTAGTTTTCTTCCGACTCTGTGATGTTAGGGCATCTAATGTATAGGAAGTCATCCTTCCTTTCTTTCTTCTTTTATACTTCAAGCGATTGTTCTTTTACAATTTTTTCTCACTTTCATAATCATCTTCACAATTTTCCTTGACGATATGGACTGATCATCATGCATTTTAACACCTTAAGACAATAATAACAAAAACCATCACCAGTTAACACATCTGAACAATATCTCCATGTCAGTAATGCTCGCCGTTGATATGGACTAAGCAACAAAAGTCTAAATAATTCATGAATTCTCTTATCAGAGTCAGTATGGTAAAACTGAAGAGTACATAAATGATCGGAAATTGTATGCTCTATAACTTTTGTTATGTAGTTCTTTTCAATAAGACCGATAATATAGGTATTTAAAAATTCAATTGTAGGTGCAAAACAGGCTCTACAGCAAATAAAAAGTGGAACTATCTGAAAAGAGTTTGAACACCAGAAAACATTGCTTGAGTAAATGGAACGAAGTCCAACAAAATCTCAAGGCCATTTATCTGTGCAGGTAGGGATTAAGAGATCGCTGTGTTGAAACATAATCGAAAAGGAATTGCATCTGTATACTTACGAATTTACTGTTTTGAACGCGCTAAAACGTCCAGGCAAACCTTAGTATGTTAACCTTCTGTCGGGTGCAACCGATCTGACAGGCACACGTGTTAATTCTTATCTCCCATTCCATATTAGCCAGTTCGACACTAACCCTCCACACGTGCTGTTGTTGCAAAATTAATCTGCCAGGCACACTGCGCTTGATTGTGCACCATTATGTGAGGTAGATATTCTCAATTTATTTTGATCGGAATCTTATTTTACTTGCTTGATAATGAAAAAAAAAATGCTCTTGTTTATAAATATTTGCAATAATTATTGTAATATTATCCATCATTGTGCTTGTCAGGCACATTGCGCCCGAACATGATGTATACTTCTATTGTATTTTGTTACAGGATTTATACTTCAGGATGTCAAGTTCGATGAAAGTGTTCGACCTGAATAAATCTGATGACCTTGCAGAGGTAATGACATATCTGAAAGACAATGATGAAGATCTGAATGAGGATATTGATGACTAAAGTGCTACAAGTTCTGAAGACTATTTAGAAGACCGCGATGGTGATTCTGAAACTGAGCAAGAGGACAATGGAACAGATGAAGAGGATGAAACCACTTCAATTAGTAATTACTTTTTGGGAAAGGATAAAATATCTAAATGGAGTCATAGCCCATCTCTGAAAAGTGTTAGAAGAAGAACCCACAATCTTCTTACTCCCCTTCCTGGAGTAATAGGAAATGCTAGGTTGGCAAAAACTGTAACAGAGTGCTGGAATAATCTATTTACAGAAGAAATTTTGGATACTGTAGTCAAATACACAAATCAATACAACAGCAACATCAAAGATAAGCTTGTTCAGGAAAGAGACATAAGCAGTAATGATGTGATAGAAATAAGGGCTTTTATAGGACTTTTGTACTTAGCAGAACCTTATAGAAGAAGTAGGCAGTCTAGAGGAACTACCAGGCACAAACGGAGATGGAGTTGAAAAGTTTAGCCTGGTGATGAATACCGTACTTACTCACAGTATTAGACCCCCCTTTTCCCCATTTTTACACCCAAAAAAAGTAAGCGGTGTACAATATGCGATAACCTCAAATTTTGTGCAGTGAACACACAATACATACACAAAGAGCTTTAAATTGTACATGTAAACCTTCTACATTATTCTTTAACAAACCAATGAATGTATTTGAGTTATACCAGCTATTTTCATTGGAAGGCAATATTTCCAAATGTAAAAAGTCAATAAATGGTGAACACGTCTTATAAGCCTACATCTATATATATAAAATAAGAGTTTTGTCTGTACATGGCTCAGAATTTGAAAAGAATGGTATTTCTGTATCGATCATGTCCACAGTAACAAGAAAATGCAGTTTTTACTCCGTAATTTCTGTCTGTCTGTCTATCTGTCTGTCTGTATGTATGTACACGCATCACGATAAAACGGCTGAAGAGAATTTAATAAAAATCGGTATGTAGAGTCGGGGGGTGAGCCGCTACAATCTAGGCTATAAATTATTTTATTCACGCTGAATGAAATGGTAGTTTGGGGGAAGGCCTAAAATTCGATTCTCAAACATTTTTATTATTAGTTGTCATATCGATAAATACTACATAACTAAAGTTATATAGAATTAAATTTCTGATCATTTACGTCTTATGCATTTTTACCGTACCGGCTATGATAACATAGATATTCATGAATTTGGATTTTTGTTGCTAAATCCATATCAACGCCGAGCCCCGACAAAATGGGTAAACAGTATTTAATGAAAATCGGTATATAGAGTCGGGGAATAAGAAACTACAGTTTAAGCTATAAACAATGTTATACACCCTGGGTGAAATGGTAGTTTAGGGGAAGGCACCTAAAATTTAATAAATACGTATGTTCTTCGTCCTATGGAAAAGTACTACATAACAAAAGTTATAGGGAATACAATTTCCGATCATTTATGTTTTATTCAGTTTTACCGTACCGACTATGATAAGAGTGGTATTTCAGAACCGGAAGACAATTAATAATGTGAAGGCCTACAATATCGAAAGCGCGTAACACTGATCAACAATAACATTGCACTGGCCGTTGTTTGTTGTAATGTTCTTTGCCTCTTATGCTGACATTCAACTCCGATAGATGGGATTACTGCTGCGTACCGAGTATAATAGCCTAACTGAATATTGGGGGGAAATAGCTGAGGAGTTGGATAACTTTCTTCTTTAGCATGCTATTACTCTGATTCATACATTTTCTGATACTGCTGGTACGTCACACACTGGTTCATCATAGTATGCCAGCTATTCGATACCTACTCTGACGCGCTGTTTTGAATGAGCAGTGTGCGCACTTAAGTCAGAGGCTCAGTTAGTAGCACCATGGCACTAAAGCCCTTGAAGAGCCTTGGCCTACCAAGCGACCGCTGCTCAGCCCGAAGGCCTGCATTTGACGAGATGTCGCGTGGCCGGCACGACGAATCCTCTCGGCCGTTATTCTTGGCTTTCTTGATCGGGGCCGCTACTCACCATAAGATAGCTCCTCAGTTCTAATCACGTCGGCTGAGTGGACCTCGAACCAGCCCTCAGGTCCAGGTAAAGATCCCTGACCTGGCCGGGAATCGAACCCGGGGCCTGCGGGTAAGAGGCAGACACGCTACCCCTACGCCAGGGGGTCGGCCAGTAGTAGTATGAACTGGTCTAGAATTACAATTTAGGCCTATTCCAAATTATAGTAGGCCTACCACAATTCATTAAATAACTCAAAATTCAACCCTGAAATGAGCCATTTCTTAAGAAAAGCTTCTTCCTCTTCACTTTTATTAAATCTACATTAATTTTATTCCAAATTAGCAGCAAAGATGTGGTTTCTTCTCTGGCTTGGAGGAAAAATTGCCTCCACGTCAGATAGTTCTTTCCCTCGCCATTGTAGTGAATTGAGATTTTCCGACTCATCGGGTACTCCCAGGAAACAGATAAGTAAACAGGCATAGTTTTTGTCCTGGGACTATCCACTATTCGAATCGCCCCCCCCCCCCCCAGAAAAAGACGAAGATTGTTCACGGATCACGGATGTCTGCGTTTTGGTCATTTCAGCTCTGTAGCTTTGGACTGTTAGTTCGGCAGCATAGTACTGTTCGTTAAAAGTGAGAAAATGTGTGGTTTTTCATTTGATTGAGTATTTCATATGAAAGCATTGCTTTGAATCGCGCCATTCCTACTGACGTCATTGTAATGACCCATGTTCATTTCAGTTGGGAAAACTACTAAGAGAGTCTTTCTGATAATCTATAAAGGCAGGCGGAGAGTCAGTGTCAGCCATTATAATGAAAACTCCCCAACCTGATTGTGACTGACGGTAGGCAAGCTGGCCTACCATTACAATGAAAATTCCCTAACCTAGTCTTCATATGAGAAAAGACGTTGGTGACTTGCCCGTCGTGCTTCTAGAGCAACTTTAAGAGCTTTGCAACTTAATACAATCTTGCTCACAACGTTTACACTACCTAACCTAGAATTCTGTATAAAATTTAGAATTCCGTGGCGAAAAACGGGTACATCAGCTAGTATAGAATAAATATAAACCCTTTTAGTTGTTCATATCATGTTTTGTTTCATCTCATTAATTCCTCTGATGAGGTCGACGTCAGGAAAGGCATACAGTCGTAAAAACTCGCTACGAAGATTCGTCTCATTTCATACTCAACCCCATAGAGAAAAAGGATAAGGGTATCGTATTATCACATTATGCAATATTGATACAAAATAACTCAATTTGTCTCTGTCAGTTAAGCCCTGATCACTGCTTTCATTTTAATTGTCTAGTGCCACTAACTTCCATTCTACCGGCGCGTACATCATCTTTGGGCGTGTCATCATTCCAAGTGACGCCATCTTCACTGCCATCTCCTCAGCGATGCACTGCAGTCGAGACCGAGAGCATTCGAGGTCCCGTATTTTTGAACCTTTTAAAAAGGTTCGTTCCAGACTATAGAGTCCAAACTGGGTGAAGCCATTCCCAAACTGGTTTTTTTTCTTTTCCTGCTTTATGTCGCACCGACACAGATAGGTCTTATGGCAACGATGGGACAGGAAAGGCCTAGGAATGGGAAGGAAGCAGTCGTGGCCTTAATTAAGGTACAGCCCCAGCCCAAACGGTTTCTGGAGATGATCTCTGATATTCCCAGCTGGTATATGTATAGAAGAAGCCACTCCTTGTGAATAAAGCCGTGTCGTTGAAAGCATGCCGAACCACCAGCTGATAAGTAGCGTATGTTGCAAGTTGTATTTCTGAATGTAATGCATAGTGACTGGAAGCATTCTTTTAATAACTGCGGCTGTTGAAAGCCAGACCCTTATTTATAAGTATATTTCATACTTGTTCTTGTTCTCTACATTTATCACATCAGGATTTACCTAAACAGCTGTAAATGGGATAAGAGAGACCGCATTGGTTAGGTTAAGTATGGTATCGCCCGGATAGTGCCAAAAGTTCCACGACGAAAAGAATAAAAATAAATACACGAGTTTTTTCCGTATTTAAGGATATCTACAGGTGTGGCGGTAATGCATTTTATTATAATGTTTAAATTTGTACGTTCATTGTCTCCCACATTTTGTGTGGCGGTAGTGCGTTTTATTATCATAATATTTAATTTTGAACGTTCCTTGCCTCCCATTTTTTATTAATGCATACCCCTGTATGTTTTGTTTGGTGTCTCCGAAAATCATGCAAAGTAAGTGGGGATATAAAAAAATCAATATTATTATTATTATTATTATTTGTTAGGTACGTTGGAGAATAAAACAATTGTGATTAGATTTATTTTTATTATAAGATATTAGAATCATTCTGTATTGATGGTTTTCACTTTACAAAGGAAAAATTTATAGTATCCTATTCAATACATCTATATATATATAAAATAAGAGTTTTGTCTGTACATTGCTCAAAATTTGGAAAGAATGGTATTTCTGTATCGGTCATGTCCACAGTAACAAGGAAATGCACTTTTTACTTTTCCGTAATTTCTGTCTGTCTGTCTGTCTGTCTGTATGTACATGCATCACTAGAAAACGGCTAAAGAGAATTTAATGAAAATCGGTATGCAAAGTCGGGGAATAAGTCGCTACAATCTAAGCTATAAATGATTTTATTCACGCTGATAGAAATATTAGTTTAGGGGAAGGCCTAAAATTTAATTCTTAAATATTTTCGTTATTAGTGGTCCTATCTCACTGAAAACAGGTATAAAATGTCGAAGAATGAGTCACTATAATCTAGGCTATAAATCATTTTATTTACGCTGAATGAAATGGTGGTTTAGGGGAAGGCCTAAAATTTAAGTCTCAAATATTTATATTATTGGTGGTCGCATCGATAAATACTACATAACCAAAGTTAAATACAATTAAATTTCCGACCATTTATGTCTTATACATTTTTCCCGTACTGGCTATGATAACAGAGATATTCATGAATTTATATTTTTGTTGCTAAGTCCATATCGACGCCGAACCACGAGAAAATGGGTCAACAGAATTTAATGAAAATCGATGTATATAGTCGGGGAATAAGAAACTAAGTCTAAGCCATAAACAATTTTATTCACCCTGGATGAAATTGTAGTTTAGGGTAATAATTTTTAAATACCTATGTTTTTGGTCCTATTGAAAATTACTACACAACAAAAATTACAGAGAATACATTGATCAACAATGACATTACATTGACCATTGTTTGTTGTGACGTTATTTGTCTCTTATGCTGCCTCTCAACTTTGACAGATGTGATTACTGCTGCGTACCGAGTAAAAGAGCCTGACTGAATATTGGCGGGATATTAGAAAACTTTCTTCTTTAGCATGCCATTCCTCTGGTTGATACATGTTCTGAGACAGCTGGTATGTAACATATTGATTCTTCATAGTATTCCAGTTATTCGATCCCTACTCTGATGCGCTGTTTTGAATGAGCAATGTGCATACTTGAGGCAGAAGCATACTTAACAGTAGTAGTAGTAGTAGTAGTATGGCCTGGTCTAGAATAACAATTGAGGACTATTCCAAATTCTAGCACCACAATTCACTACCGGTAAATAACTCAAAATTCAACCCTGAAAAGAGCTGTTTAAGAAAATCTTCTTCCACTTCACTTTTATTAAATTCTACACTCACTTTATACCAAATTATCAGTAAAGAGGGGCTTCTTCCTCTGGATTGGAGGAAAAATTTCCTCCAAGTCAGATAGATTTTTTCCGCCGCCAGTGTAGTAAATTGATATTTTCGGACTCATCGGGTATTCCTAGGAAACAGATTAGTAAAAGGGCATAGTTTTGCCCAGGGAGTCTCCACTATTCGACCCTCTCCCCGCCGATAAAAGACGAAGAATGTACGTGAATCACGGCTGTCTGCGGCTTGGTCATTCCTGCTCTGGAACTTTGGACTGTTAGATCGGCAGTGTAGTCCTGTTTGTTAAAAGTGAGAAAACGTGTGGTGTTTCATTTGATCGAGTATTTCATATGAAAGCATTGCTTTTAATCGTGCCATTCCTAATAACGTCATTGTAATGTACATTTCAGTTCGGAAAACCACTAAGATAGTCTTTCTGAGGATGTAAAAAGGCAGGTGGAGAGTCAGTGTCTGCCATTATAATGAAAACTCCCCAGCCTGATTGTGACTGATGGTATGCAAGCGGGTCTACCATTACAGTGAAAATTCCCTAACTCAGTCTTCATATGTGAAAAGATGTTTGGTGACTTCCCCGTCGCGTTTCTAGGGTAACGTTAAGAGCTATGCAATTTCATACAATCTTGCTCACAGCGTGTACACTACCTAACTTAGCATTCTGTATACGATGTAGAATCCCGTAGCGAAGCACGGGTACATCAGCTAGTTCATTAATAATTCCATCATCGGCATTTTTCCATCACGTGTCACATACATTTCACCTGGCATGTTGGTCTCCTCTCAAACTTGGATTCTCAAGCTTTTTCGCTCCCTTCCTAGCCATTCGCGGCGATGGTGACTCTACAAAGACAAACTGTCAGTTCTGAATTTTCAATATAGTGATTTCGTCCTGTTTTTTAATTGTAGCAAACTGCCAAATTTTTAGACTAAGAGGTCCGCAACCTCACTATAAGCAATTATTGTTCATTTTGTCTGTATCATTTAATTTCTTTCCTTCTTAGGGTTAACACACTTTTTAGAATCAATTATGAGTAATATTAATGGTTTTCTTTTTCCCACTGAATTTGTCTCAACGAGTTATTTACTGCTCCATCTAATGATGGAAATGTTGTATGGTGTACTGTTTTTTATTTCTGTCATGTCTCTTGTTTTTCATTCCTTCATTATGTTTTTAGCACAACTTTAGCTTGTATTATGTAAATAACTTAACCCCTCTTATTTCACTGAATATGTCTCAAACGAGTCTAAACATGTTTGAATTTTATTACTCCATCTAATGATGGAATTATGTTATTGAATAGGAGGATACTTTAAATTTTTCCTTTGTAAAGATTGCTTTTACCACGTTTTAAACCTACTTCTCTCCCAAAAAACCCCATATTGGACCGACTTATGAGATAGTAAACGATCACTTTGTTAATGATCTCGCTAGCCTATATTAATAGGCCTAGCAACAACCATGAATATTTCTAAACTAAAGTAAACTCGTTTCCTCATCCCAAGGTGGTGCAGCTCTTGTTTAGACAGATCCCCGGTGGAAGAGACTTGCATGTACCATTTTCACTGCAAATCAATCTTACTGTCATTCATAAATCTCTGGCAATACGGCACCGGGAATCGAACTCAGGCTGCCGAGAACAGCTGCTAATTGTGTTAACCACTTCGCTGGCGGACATTCTTAACTATAAAACATAGACATGTATACGTGACTGATGTGTGGTTGTAATGCGTGGGTCGGACACGAAACTATTCACCTATTTGTGCGATGTCATCAAAGCTGCAGTAGCCCTATGCTGCAGAGGTGGACATTTCTGAACTGCGAAACACAGATTTACCGCATGACTTCCATGCGTTTTCATTGCATGGGTCGTACGGACGAAACTATTCACAAATTTGTGTGATGACATCAAAGCAGCATAAGGCTTGTAGTTGCTTCAAAGCGGAATCGTTATTGTTCTCTGATGAATTAGGTTTGGGGGGGGGGGGGGGGGGGGGAAGTCTTGTATGCAAGATTTTTTTTTTCTTTTTCCATTTTCTTCATCGCGAAAAGCCAAGGGGGGTTCTAATACATGAGTAAATACAGTACTGAAAGATTAAAGACTCTAATGCGTTACCTACGTTTTGATGATTAAGATAGTAGCTTAGCCAGAGGAGCAGAAGACAGACTCGCACAAATCCATGATATTTTCTCCCAGTTTGTGCTCTACTGTCAGAAAAATGATTTGCTTGGTGAAAATACAATACTACATGAAATGCTTACAGGTTTTCGTAGAAAGTGTCCTTTTCGCCAATACATTCCATCAATGCCCAGCAAATAGAGGATAAAAATGTATGCGCTTGTGAATGCGAAAATGTTTTATTCCTATAATCTAGAAATTATGCTGGAAAGCAAATACAAGGACCTTTCATGACAAATATAAGCCAGATGATGTGGTTTAACGCATGGCCAAACCTTTGTTTGGCAAAGGTTGTAAAATAACAACTGATAATTGGTTCAGTAACTTAGAACTTACTGAGGAACTAAAGGAGAAAAGACTATCCTACATGGGTACATTGAGAGAGAGAGAGAGAGAGAGAGAGAGAGTAAAACAGGTGCCACTTGAACTTGTCACCACCACAGGACAGGAAAAATATACCAGCATTTTTGCCTTCAGAAAAGACACAACCTTGGTGTCTTACATTCCAAAGAAATGAAAAAACTGATTCTTGTACCTTCGCTCCATAATGAGTGGAATGATGCAAAAATTGATCCTGACACGAAAGAAAAAAAAAAGAAGCCAGTCAGTAACTTTCTATAACTCAACAAAAGGAGGGGTAGACACTGCAGACAAACTGCATGCTACATTTGATGTGACTCAAAAACACCAAGCAATGGCCTATGGTGATTTTTTACTATGCTAAATATAGGGAGCAACAATTTACTCACGTATCAGACCCCCCCTTTTTCCCCCCAATTTTACAGCCATCAAAGTAAGGGGGGTCCAATATGCGATAACCTCAAATTTTGTGCAGTGAACACATGACTTCTAGGCTACAAAGAGCTACAAATTGTACACGTAATCATTCTACACTTTAACAAACCTATGAATGTATCTGAGTTATACTGGCTGTTTTCATTGAAAGGCAGTATTTCTAAATGTAAAAAGCCAATAAATGGTATACACGACTTTTACGCCTACATATAAAGTAAATACAGTAGAACCTCGATAATTCGAAATCGGTTAATTCAAAATCCCGCCTAATTCGATTTCAATTGTTTAATTCGAAATACGGATAATTCGTAATTCGAAGTACAATGTCGGCCCCATTACTGAAATTCAGATTTTTAATTCGAAACTGCCTGTACATTTAAAAACAATAGTATGTTACAGAGTAATTTCAACTCGAAATTTATCCGTTCCGCGTCAAAATAGAACGCGCGTTCCAGAACATGGAGGGGTAGCTTTTCGCACTTACACTCACTTCGGTGGGTCTACAGTGCACTTCATGATTGCTAAGTTGAATGAAATCGGAATTCTTTTGTATTCAACCTTTTAAGGAACGCTGTAATATCACACAACAGGCAGTGTGCGGGAAAACAGAATCCGCGAACACTGGCGATGCCGATAGTTGATGAAAAAACGTGGCTCATATAATAAATTCATAGGCACCGAACAATATTGTCATTGCCGGTGAAACTGCATTGCTTTATTTTCATGCGAGCCCAATTGCCAGCCGGGATATCGTACAAGGGTGAGGGATGGGGGTCATAGTAGTGCGTTGCAATGCACATGGAAGCGAGATACTTTATCCCCTCGCCATAGGAAAGTTTGATAAGCTACAATGTTTTAAAGGCGTCAGGCACTTGCCATGCCAGTACAAAGCATCTAAAAATGCAAACAGTACAGAAATCCAAAAAAATAATGCATGTGCACAGGGAAACCGGCATAATTTATCCTCGTCTTTGAATTGTGCGATTTTTTTTCTTTCGTTGCGTGAGGTTATGTTTGTAACATTGTAAATGCACCTTGTTAGATACATTTCGGAAATAGTTTTTTTCCATGGCATTTGAAAGGTTTAAACTGTGAATCGAGGTGATTGCATGTATTAATGGGTCTTAGAATACTTTGTGACGCGGCAAGTGTTTACGTTTCTGAAGTACGAGAGAAGTGCCATGGCGGGAAATCATACAAGGATAGAGCCATAGGAAAGTTCAATTTTAAGGGCATCGGGTAAATACAAGGCATCTAAAATGCATACAATATAGTAATCCAATTAATAAAGCACTTGCACATGGGAGCCAGCATAGATTTCTCCTCATCTTTGAATCGTGCTTTTTTTCTTCTTTCTTTCGTTGCGTGAGGTTATGTTTACCAGTGAGAAATCCGAGTGCATTATTTGAATACTGTAAATGCACCTTCTAGGATACATTTTGGAAATGGCATTTGAAAGGTATAAACTGTGAAGCAAGGTTAACTGCATGCAGTAACAGGCCTTAGAATATTTTGTAACGCGGCAAGGGTTGGTACTTCTGAATTGCGAATTGGCGGTTAATTGGAAATCACGTAATTCGAAGTCCGATTTTTGAGTCCCAACGACTTCGAATTAACGAGGTTTTACTGTATAATTCATTTCACTCGTATCGCGTCGTTCGTTTCATCTCATTAATTCCTCTGATGAGGTCGACGTCAGGAAGGGTATACAGTCATAAAAACTCGCTACGAAGATTCAACTCACTTCATACTCGACCCTACAAAGAAAAGGGATCAGGGTATCGTATTATCATGTTATGCAATAGTGATACAAAATAACTCAAAGGCCAGTCATTTGCATACCTGCCAACTTCACAAAATCAAAAATCAGGAGATTTTGATATGAAAATCAGGAGAAATCAGGAGATACAATATTGGTCAAAACTGCTTATTCTACATATAGCACAGTACAGTACTATGATATATTTATAGCACTTATTGTCTCAAAGCCCGACTGTTGCTGTACGAGGCTACAAGGCTAAAAATTACACATTTCTATTCCCTCACAGGAAGTATGTGAATGAGATGATCGGTCTCTGATAATATTTCGAAAAATAGCATGAATTCATGCTCCACACGTGTGAATGAGTCATGCAATCAGATGCCATTACCTAACAAATGCATAGATTGATATATTGCATCAAGCTTCCGTGCGATTATGCGGAGCGCAATGCTATCTGTATAAAATAACTAGCTGATGTACTCGTGCTTCGCTACGGAATTCTCAGAAAGACTGTCCTTACAGTTTTCCCAACTGAAGTGTCAACATGGGTCATTACAATGACGTCAGTACGAATGTTGCGATTAAAAAGAATGCTGTCATAAGAAATATTCGAAAAAATGAAAAACACCACATTTTGTTACTTTTAATGAAATTATTATGGTGTTGATCTAACAGTTCAAAGTTCCTGAGCTAGAATGACCAGGACGCACACAGCCGCGAACACTCCTGTGTAATTATTCCGTTTAAGTGTGCACACTGCTCATTCCAATCACTGCCCCAGAGTAGGGATCGAATATCTTGAATACTTTGATGATCCAGTGTGTTACGTACCAGTAGTATCAGAAAATTTATGAACCAGAGGAATAGCATGCTAAAGAAGAGTGAGATCTAACTTCCCTGTTACTTCCCGCCCATATTAAGGCAGGCTGTTATACTCAATACCGGTACGCAGCAGTAATGCCATCTATCGGAGATAAATGGCAGAAGACCACACAAAGCACATCACAACAAAACAATGGCCAATGCAATGTTATTGTTGATCAATTTTATGATCTTTCTATACTGCAGGCTTTCACATTTAGTTTTCTTCCAACTCTGTGATATTAGAGCATCTAATTCCCATTCTTATGATATTCTTCACAATTTAATTTTATTTTAGTCAGTACGGTAAAACTGCATAAGACATAAATAATCAGAAATTGTATTCTCTATAACTTTTATTATGTCAATAAGATAGGTGATTAAAAACTACCATTTCGAACAGGGTGAATAAAATCGTGTACAGCATAGACTGTAGTTCCTTATTCCCCGACTTAACATACCAATTTTCATTAAATTCTGTTCTCCCATTTTCTCGTACCTCGGCGCTTATATGGACTTAGCACAAAAATTCAAATTCATGAATATCTCTTATCATAGCCGATACGGTAAAAATGTATAAGACATAAATGATACAAAATTTAATAATATATAACTTTAGTTATGTAGTATTTATCAACAGGGCCAACAAAAACATAAATATTTAAGAATTAAATTTAGGCCTTCCCCTAAACTACCATTTCACTCAGCGTGAATAAAATTGTTTATGGCCTAGATTGTAGCGACTTTACATCCCGATTTTCATTAAATTCTCTTTGGCCATTTTCTCGTGATGGGCGTACATATATACATACATACATACATACATACATACATACATACATACATACAGACAGACAGAAATTTCGGAAAATTAAAACTTGCATTTCCCCTTGTTACTGTGGTCACGGCCAGTACGGAAATATCATTCTTTTTAAATTCTGAGCAATGTGCAGACAAAACTCTTATTCTATATCGAGATAAATTACAATTTGTCAGAATTGTCTCCAAATGGCTCCTAAAATCTCTAGAAAAGTCACTAGTCCTGTCACTAAATTACTAAAAAAGACTCCATATACGACTAGTCTCTAGAATCGTCTAGACTGATGTGAACGAACACAAAAATAACACGCGAGAACGAGAGATTGACAATCGATATACGCAACGCGATATACAGGTTTCAATAAACATCGCACATTCGCGCAATTTTGCGCATGAATAAACGTCGATATTTCGTTTGAAAGCTGCCAATGAGCGAAGGAATTCCGGCCACTGGTGTAAAAAAGCTGAAACAGCGGGATTTGAAAACAAATGTTTGAAGTTCACAAAAAAATAAGCTAAAATCGAGAGAAATAATAGAACATTCGAGAGGCAGGAAAAACTGTCGAAAATCGGGAGTCTCCCGCCTAAATTGGGAAAGTTGGCAGGTATGCATTTGTCTCTGTCAGTTGAGCAGTAGGCCTACCACACAGTAAACCTGATCGCTGCTTTCATTTTAATTGTCTTGCGCCACTAGCTTCCCTGCTACTGGCATGTCGTCATTCAAAGTGACGTCATCCTCACTGCCATCTCGTCAGCCCTGCACTGCAATTGAGACCGAGAGCATTCGAGGTCCCGTCTTAATGAACCTTTTAAAAATAGTTTTGTTCTTGACTATGGAGTCCAAACTATGTGAAGCTATTCCCAAATGGTTTCTGGAGATGGTCTCTGATATTCCCTGCTGGTGTATGTGTAGCAGAAGCCACTCCTGAATAAAGCCGTGTTATTGAAAGCATGACAAACCACCAGCTGATAACTAGCGTATGTTGAAAGCCAAACCCTTATTTTGAAGTATATTTCATGCTTGACTCTACATATATCACATCAGGATTTACCTAAACAGCTGTAAATGAGATACGAGAGACCGCATTGTTTAGGTTAGGTAAGTATAGAGGCACTTTTTTTTTTTTGCATTAACGATAAACGCAACAAAAAATATTTTGAAGCGATTTCGAGATATCTTAACGAATCGTATGATTATGGTTAAGAGAGCAGTAATTTTATCCTTGAGAATTACAGGGAAGTAAAGCGAAATGGCCAGTTTAAAGCGAACTTGCTTATTTTTCCATAAGTGGGAAACTGCAGCGAAATTAATGGAAAATCTGGAAATTGTATTCCAATATTCGATTTTGTGAAGGGAAATGGAAGACAGATTTCTCAGTTCGACAGAAATACCTGTTCGTTTTAATATTCTAAAATAATATCCCTTAATGGTATGGCCATACAGGGTGTGAATGCCATGGCAGCGTAGGGTGAAAGGGTAATTTTTTTATGTAACCTTAATTAGGGTTATATTTATTCCTAGTCAAGATTACATAAAGAATCATGAATTATAAATAGACCTGTAGTTTCTATTTATATAACATATATGTTCATGTAAATAATTCACAAATCACACGAATGAAACTTCTTTCAGAAAACAATTACAGGCAATTTCAAGATACGTGCAAAGCCGTACTTTGCAAAATAACGCGAAATGTTTCCTTTTTGCAAAATAGAGCATAAATTAATGCAAAAATATCATACCTCTAGGTATGTATAATCAAAAGAAAAGATTTTCATGATTATTAGTCCATAGTGAACTGTGAATTACAATAGTAGTTAAATACTTTATATTTAAGGTACAACTTTTCAATACAAATTATTAACGATATACATTTATATTAACAATCAGGGACTAGTTTCGACACTAGACACTTTCAACACTACTATTTAACTACTATTGTAGGTATGGTATAGTCCGGATAGTGCCAAAAGTTCCACGACGGAAAGAATAAAATTAAATAACAGGAAAGTTTGCCGCATTTATGGATATCTACAGGTGTGGTGGTAATCCGCTTTATTATCATAATGTTTAATTTCGTATGTTCATTGTCTCCCATTTTTATTAATGCACACCCTAGTATGTTTTGTTTGGCGTCTCTGAAAATCATTGAAAGTAAGTGGGGACATAAAAAAATTAATATTATTATTATTTATTAGGTACATTGGCGAGTAAAACAATAGGGAACATGCATGATCTGGGATTTTAATTAAAAATGTGCTAATCTGATTCAAAATTGCATGCAGAATTCAAAAATTTGGTCAAATAACTCCAAATATGATAAAAATCCAAATTAAAGTACGAAAATGTCACGTGACGCAAGTACGCGATCTCATTGGTCTGACGCCATCGTACAGGTTCGCCGTATTAGCATACAAAATAACAAATAGTGTGCTGTGAGAAACAGGATACAATCCACGTATTTCAACTTTATGTTAGTGTCTGGTATGGTTAAATTCGATACATATACATTGCATAATAATCTGAGTGTTATAATTTGGACTTCAAGCAATTCCTGAGCACACAGTGAGGCAGAAAACTTATAAACAGTGTATAGTCCCGATGTGCACTTGCATAATACCGCGAAAAAATACATAAAAATTAATATGGCAAAGGGCCGTAAAACACGGAAGAAATTGATTTTGGCGAGCCGGAAAATGCCAGTGATATATCGCAGAAGTATACAGTTTATTGCTGTGAAAATCATTTTAATGTAAGGTGAACTTTTAACCACTTTTCCACAAGTGTATTCCAATGGTAAAACTTTAAAGTTAAATCTATGATGCTTTAATTAAATGCACCAATTACATCTTAGAAACTGAAAGCAATAAACACTGCATACGTAAATGCTGATTATTAAAGTACCGTATAAACTTGAATACCACCCGCCACCGAATAAAATCCACACCCTAAATTTGAGATGGCAAAATATGGAAAAAAATTTTAAAATCAAGTAACATACATACCTATTTAATTTTCTTCAAATATACCACAAATATAAATTCAAACAGCATACAATTAATAAAATCATCACAAAAATTGTAAATAAAATCGGTACAATACTCGGATCATTCACAATTCACCGCCATCATCTGAAGTTTCACCATAGAATTTTCGTCGCTGGCATCTTTCCAAAAATAGTCATCCTCACTACCGTCCACTGAATTTGAAATTCCACATTTCTTAAAGCTTTTGGACACTAGATCGTTGGGAATGCGCGCCCATGCGGTCTTCATCCAGCTGCATATTAGTCCCACTTCAGGCCTCATCACTTGTCCGGTTGGTGTTAACGCATGATCACCATCAGACATCCATTCACTGTCTTACTAATAACAAGTCCTTATTCAGTTGTTTAACACTTGTATAGTTATACAGCGAATAAACCCCGTATAAGCATTGTATATTTTTCTTACTAACAAACGTGGTATACGGATTGTATTACTATACAACACATATACACTCGATCCAAGTCGTAAAAATCTCTTCCTGCAGTTCACCGACGTATTTTGCACGTTCACTGCCTTTATGATCGCTTCTGCTGGTTACCTATGAGCAAATCTTTCCGGACAGTCGTGCAGTAGCACGGCATATTGAAAAGGCAGTGGCAACACAAAGTGAGACGGCTGGAAATATTACAGAACAAGGAAAGCATTTGTAATTGAATCGGTGAGTTGAAAAGGGGACACATTCCAAAATCATTACTTTGCAGGAGAGAGGAAAAACTGTTCAGTCGCTAAAAGAAAGGTTTGATCAAAAATGTTTCTACAGTTTCGAGCCCGGACCCTCCAGGTGAGAGGCAGGCAAGTTAGACAGCGGGGCTAGCTTCAAACATTAATTACCGGTATGCGACTTAAAATTCTCGAAACTTTACATTCACTTTTACCACGGAAACTTTGTCATATTCCTCTGAAAACGTCTTTCAGTTCAGCAACTTTGATCAGCCAAACTCTTCGAAAAATCTAATACCCGTAACGCCAAGCCAAACAATAATAGACCACAAGTAGTTTTTAATTCTCTTATCTAATAAAATAAAGCACATTAGATACAAAAGCGCCCAACATGATAGCGAATTCCCTTCTTTTTTTTTTCTTTCCTTCCATTGTAATATGGTGACACCAGTATACTGTTTGTAGTCAGTATATGGAAATCTTGTACTGCGTGAATTAGCCTAAATCGACTTTTAAAGGCTATGCTGAACTCGAGAACATGGTTTTGAATGTAAATATCGAATCTCAAGTTCTTAAATGCATTATATTCAATTCTGAAAGTCGCTCGCTAATCACAATCATATTGGAAAGAGAAAAAATATCATTAACACTTCCAAAATTACGATTATTTGCGACCTTGAGCTCAGCTGGCAATCGTGCTCACTGTACGAGTCGGTACAAGTGCGAAATGATACAAAGTTTTTAAATGTAACATACTAAATGAAATGACTGCAGTTTTTATAACATTTTAACACAAAAACGTGAAATTCCCAGTCTTATATTAGGACCCAAACAGTAATAGGCAATCGCAAAACCTCCCATGGCTTTATGTAAGGTGCAACATCTGTTCTGGTCTCGATAACATAATCGTAGAGGCCTATATTAAAATACTAAATTTGTGTTATTTAAGGAGGAGCAGTTTCGATTCCTGCCTGAAAGCTCAGTGATTATACAGTGCCCGGAGGGAAGTGCAGAAAACCTGTTCCGCGATACACTCGAGAAAAAAATATCTAACCCTGGACATAATGTAGAGGTTTTGCAAGTACGAAAATTTGACGAAACTTGTTCCATCTGTTTCCATCCAATTGTTGTGGACACTCTCTGCTCTATAATTTCTGAGGACTCTCTAAGCAATACTATTCGAATGCGATGCTAAGATGGTCCCTTACGCAAGTTCACCGCCGATCGTTTTTCCAGTACAGTACTTCCTCAAATTAACACAATGAAGGGACGTTAACACCAAGATCCGTAGGTATGCCATAGCCGTACTTTCGTGAGATACAGTTTCTTCAAAAACACGTGATCGAGGATTTAGCGTTGATGGGACAGAAATTTCTGGACAGTTGATCCGGGAAATCGTTTCTTCAAGGAACGGATAATGCAGGATTTTTGCGGGAACGTATCATCGAGGTTCTACTGTATTAGGCATTTATGGGTACATCATATATCTGCGTATTCAACTACAAAGTATGGAAATAGGTTTGTTCCAACACGATTCCGAATCGATTCTGAACTGTCTGCTCACATGCGCAGTAACTCGAGGACATTCCAACATAATCGAGAATCGGTTTTGAACTCCCAGCTTGCTGTTCCAACATACAACCTCTGTCTGAAAAGTTTGGTGAATGGTCGCCTAGTTTGTACACCATGCTAGTTCGAACGATGCGCTCACACCTACGCATTGGCGAGACATAACACCAAGTGCCCCCTACCGGTCAAATCAACACAGTTAAACGGAGTTGAACGCTGCAACACTTCGCACGGAGTCAGTGTGAGGACTCGTGTCATTGCACAATGGAGTGCAAAACGGAGCAACGCATTAACATGAAGTTTTGCTTCCACCTAGGCAAAACAGCAATGGAAACACACGCAATGTTAGTGCAAGTTTACCACGCTCAAGCAGTGCGTTTTAAACTCTCTCGAGATGGAAAGGAAGGTGTTGAGGACGTGGCACGTTCGGGTCGACTAACCACAAGCACATCTCCAGACAACATCGAACGAGTTCAGCAGACCCTTGCGAACGATCGGCGACTGATAGCAGATGAAGTTGGTGTAGCCAATGACAGTGGAAGGACCATTGTTCACCAACATTTGAAAAAGCGGAAGATTTGTGCCCGGTTTGTACCGCACAACCTGACAGACGAGCAGAAGCAAACTCAGATGGAGATTTCATTGACATTTGTGACCAAAATCCAGAGGTGTTGAAAACCATCATTACAGGAGACGAGTCGTGGTGCTACGAGTATGATCCGGAGACCAAGAGATAGTCAATGGCGTGTTATTCAGCGTCTTGTCCGCCTCCCAAGAAAAGTCAGCGCACGAAGACCAAGATTAAGACAATGCTGATCGCCTTTCTCGACAGCAATGGAGTCATTCATCATGAACTTGTACCCCAGGGTACATCTATCAATGCAGAATTCTACGAGGGAGTTTTGATACTGCTACTGCAACGCATCAGATGAATTTGGCCTGAACTGTACCAGAGCGAACAGTGGAAGCTCCTCCACGACAAAGCCCGTCCGCAGACCGCGATCCGTGTGACCCAGTTTCTTGCTGAATGGCAGGTTGACTGTTCTTCCACAACCTCCGTATTCTCCGGATTTGGCGCCGGCAGATCTTTTTGTTCCAACGTCTTAAATTAGACCTGAAAGGCCACCGGTTGGACAGTGTAGCAGGTATCCAACAACGCGTGACAAGGGTTCTCCGGGAGATTCCAAAAGAAGCGTTTGCTGCCAGCTTCCAGCAGCTTTATAGTCGATATCAAAAGTGTGTTGTAGCTAACAGAGATTACTTTGAAGGAAATGTAAAGGAGTTTTGTGTGTAACTTACGTTGTCTTTATTTCATGAGACCATTCACTGAACTTTTCAGACACAGGTTGTAATTCAGAACTGATTTGGAACAATTCTGAACCGGTGAAAGCGGTTCTTGGTCCAGAGCGACAACTAGACGTCCTGGTCATGCGCACTAAAATCTGCTTAGCTCCATCTGAAGAGTCGTCAGGAAACTAAAGTATTTGCTACAAGTTAACCTTACATTTCTGAGAAAGTAAGGAAAATGAGTGATTTGGATGGTGACAACAGTCTTTTTTGAGGATAGTTCAAGAGATGAGGATGAGTTAGAGATGAAGATTCGGAGAATAAAGAATGAGAATTATTTTTATAAATAATAATCCAAGTCTTATAATTAGATTAGGCCCATAGTACTGAATGATTTAACTTTATACTACATCTTTTTCACGAGATTTCAATCCTGGTGGAAACTTTATCTGTATACCTCCGTCCAGGCATGTATTACGATTTGTTGAACTTATTTCCGATGTCTCGATTTCAAACATACGCAATAAAGCAAAGGAAACTTCTGACTTAGCGCATCTACGTCCCGTATCTAGACAGGTAATATAATGGCGAGCCGTTTGAAACTATATCAAGTAAAAAAAAAAGGGAGAAATTGTTGTTTTCTTTCTGCTCTTGGGAACATAAATGCACATTTACGGTACAGCATGAAATTATTCGATTTAGAAGACAAGTTAAGGAGACTGAAAACACCTCGGTATGTTCTAATCCACTACAGTAGGAATGAGTCAACTATGTAACTTTCCCATTGATTTTAAAGCTTACTTCATTTATTTCTAAGAGTTTGTGATCTGATACCTATTACAAGACTGTATACACTTCTAAAATATCTAGAATAAATAAATATTATCGAGTGAGAGGGTCGCACGGCTATGAGCTTACTTTAGGGAGTTAAGAGTTCGAACATCACTGTCGGCAGCTCTGAAGATGACTTCCTGTGGTTTCCAATTTTCACACCAGGCAAGTGCTAAGGCTGTACCTTAATTACGGCCACGGCCACTAACTTCTCATTCCGAAAACATTAGATGTGTTAGTGCGATATTCAACAAAAAAAAAAAAAAAAAAAAAGAAAAGAAAAAGTGATTATAGCACAGTTATGTTAGAAATTAACATTGAAGCAAGAGAGGAGAAAAGGGAAACAAGGGTAGTTAAGGCAGACACTGAAGCAGTATGTTCTAACTTTGGGGAAAAAACAAATTGATAAGTGGACAAATGGAAGGGGAAATGTAGAATTGCTATGGGGAGGACTGCAAAATCAAATTCTTAAAGGGAAAGAGTGTGCCAACCGTAATTAATTAATAAATTACAATATTATCATTGTCATGTATTACATTTATAGAACCCATCATCAGTTAAACCTATCACTAGTTATTGTAGTTACAATAAAGCCAAATAAATTATTAATTTCACTAGCTGTCTCTAGACGGCGCTGATTACGCACAGAACTATTCTGTTTGCGTTCCAACACGCTGCAATAACGAACTGGTTATGAACGGTAATCGTAAGTGCTTGCACATTCACAGTCGTTGGTATCGGTTCTGAATGTGTTCCCAACTGTATGTTGGAACAAAACCTAATCATATTACGTACAGTTTTCAAGTCACATCATTTTTATGTTAAGGAATATGTCCCTTTTGATACTCAAATTTGAGAAAGATCTCTGTAGAGGCAGATAATGTATTATAAACTCGCAATTTCAAAAGTCTATTAAACAGTAACACATTATTACACAAAAATATGCCCAACCATAATTTTTTTAAATAGTTATTCATTGTCATTCTGTCTCTTTGAAGTGTTTTACTTTACGAAGATGTCTAGTCTCCATAAATTCTGAATGGGTATGTCTTCTGTGTTTAAAATATCGTGAAGATCATCAAAGTTATCGTCCATTCTTTCAATGTATGTTCAATGTTAAATGGATAAGTCGAATATTTCACCACGATTATATCACTGCAAACAGTAAATACCACGAAAATAAACTGCTCACTCGTTTCTTTTTCCGCTATTCGCTGCTATACAATGCTTACACAAGGATCCTGTCTATATAAGCAATTCAATGAATAACTATAAGAGATGTACGTACAGGAGGCTTATACACGGTTTATTAGTAACGAATTTCACATAAACGGTCTATAAACCTTGTATGGCCGGACTGAGTGGCTCAGGCGGTTGAGGCGCCGGCCTTCTGACCCCAACTTGGCAGGTTCGATCCTGGCTTAGTCCAATGGTATCTGAAGGTGCTCAAATACGTTCAGCCTCGTGTCGGTAGATTTACTGGCACGTAAAAGAACTCCAGTGGGACTGAATTCTAGCACCTCGGCGTCTTCAAAAACCGTAAATGTAGTTAGTGGGACATAAAGCAAATAACTATTATTATTATTATTATTATTATTATTATTAAACCTTGTATAAAAATTATACACCGTTTATTAGTAAGACTCTGTGAACAACCGTTTCATTGCAGTTTTGAAAGGCCGGTTCATGCACACATCCAACGGCTGTAGAATAGAAGTGAGTCCTCCGAGAATTATAGCAAGATCACTTTTTCCTTTCCTCATCATATCTTTTACGGCCTCAGTTGTATGTCCTTGGTAACTGTCCAACACAAGCATGTTTCGTTTTTGGAACAAAGCTGCCGGGCGACGTTCTTCTTCTTCTTCTTCTTCTTCTTCTTCTTGCGTTACGGCCTCTGTAGGACCACGGACAGCTCCTTCATGGATTGCATTTTGTTCTTCTCCTCCCAGAACCTCTTCATCCTTTCTCTTCTCCAGTCAACCCACTCCTGGTCGCCAGTCCTCAACTAACGCACTGTCCATCCAACCGCACTCGTGTTCTAACAATAACACCGGACAACAAGTTTCCTTTTGGAAGTGTTTTCCTTATCGGAACCACATATGGAGGGAGTTTGGTTCTATCTGCTAATACGCACAACATTACCGTGCATCGTTGCTTTTCGTTACCACCTGTTCTGATGGTTACACTTTTAGAACCCTTCGTATACACTGTATTTTCCAACGGCATTTCAAAATAGACAGGTGTCTTAGTCAGCATTCCCAATTTGCGACAGCAAATAAGAATTTTGCTTCCTCAAATCAATGAGGTGACGTTGAAAGGCCGTTAATTTTTCTTCACACGCCCCAGGGAGACGTTGTGAAATAGACGTACATCTCCAAATTCACAATCCCTTTCTCCAATAAAAGTTTTGGATCCATCTGCGGCTTACAGTAACACCCTGTGTTTTGAGTTCTTTTGAGATCTCTAGTGCTTTCAATTGACACATTTCAGTAAACACCATATCCTAACTCACATTTTTCTATCACAAATTTGTGGAGTTGTTTTTCGATTTCCTGAAACACTACACTGGGTGTGCTGGGTGCCAACTGATGAGCCCAACCTGGCACGTGGGGGCGAGGCGTTGGCGACCAGGAGTGGGTTGACTGGAGAATTTATAATGTCCAATAACGGACCATTTATATTGGTATCACAGAACGTTCTGTGATCACCGTTACTTTTTAGAAGTTTTTCCTTTTTCTTCCGCCAATCACGAATACACAATTCGTCAATATCGTACTTCCTGCCAACAACACGATTTCCGTATATTTCAACTTCGCTAACAACTTAAAGTTTCTCACGAACAGTTAATGACCGCAGAGGCCGTTTTGAATCCACCGCTTACTGTTGAGACAGCACTTTCACGGGACAGATACGGAACTCGAATGTGAGCGAGGCAGACTTCCATAACAAACAGTCTCAACTCTCGCGAAGAACGATACCCCGCGAGATCAGCTATTTGAGCATCCTGCATGCCAGCAACATTTGTGAAACAAATGACGATCGAGCATCCGCAGCAGCGGCCTTAATATTTACCCACATTATTTCATTTGCCGTATTTCATTACCTTACATTTTGCGTTTACATGCCACTGTAACCGTATTGAGAGAAAATTGATCTTGTTTTCTAGAACGCAACTAAAACACAGTAAGACTTGAATGCCCGTTTACATGTGGTATATTGAGCACGGTAATCATATTTAAATATATTTCAATACTCCATGTAAACGTGGTAAATGTTTACGAAAATGAATGGTTTAAATACAACCTGCACCCAAGATTTAGAACCAATATTTTGGTATTCGGGATTATACGGTATTCTCCAAACCTAGCCCAAGTTTTCGGTGATCCATGTCAAAGTAATAAATCAAAGGGTTTCTGAACCAAACTCACAGCTGTAATTATACACATTTATTTTGGCATGCGGCAGTTATTATTTTACTTCTTTATACTCTTTAGTTTAACAAAAGTGCCTTTGCTGGCGGGACCTAGTGTTTACAGTGCACTATGTCTTCTGGTATGGGCTAGAGCCATTTTGTTGCTTTCATTGAACTGTCTCAGCTCTATCCTTGACTTTGACAAAATGAAAGTGACTGTGGTATGAGTGATGCAGCCAGTTCCTGCTATGAATGGTGTGAAAATATTGCTCATAGGGTCGGTTGGTGCATGCATTTCAGTGGGCTTGGCAGACTGATATGTAATAGCAATTTCTGGCTCGGTGAGGAAAGCAGCGGGAAACTACCTCACTCCTCGTTTCCCTAGTACGCCTCTTCAGTGATGCCTAGGCCATCTATGACAGCTGATGGCGGAGCTGTTGAGGATCAAACCAGCCTTCAGGCTGAGGACTAAATATACAACAATTTAACAAAAAGTAGTAATGTACATCATGAAGGGAAACAACGTGAATTTAACAAATGTATATCTCTACAAAAACCAATTCTTGTCGGCTGGGGTGGTCTCAGTCTTATAAGTTAACTATGCTCAGTTATGATAATTATCATAATATGAATTAAATAACATAATAGCACACTGCAGTGAAAATACATTACCGCTACAACAAATAATAGTGATATTGGTGTTTAAATTACTGTCACCGAAGTGAAGAAATGAAAGAATATGAAGGAAGCGTGTTCGGAACATTGTATTAGAAAATATCGGAGTATGAAAAACAGGGTTTTCGGTCCAGTACAGTTTTATATCAGGATTTTGGACTGTTTCCACACTTGCATGATCGATTTCTTTGTGAAAGGCCTGGGCACCGCACTTATCACTTGACTCGCGTATAGATTGGTCTGCTCACACACATACTGATAAAATTCGTCATTCATGAAAATGCTCATTAACTCAAAACATCCTGCTTATTTTCTATTTGAACGTTTATAGCTGAATTCTCTGTAAAGGGTGGAACGGGTAGACAATAACTAGGATGATATGCATCAGGCACTTCACTTTCTTTATAGGCCTATTGGATTCGGGAATCGGAATTTCCTCGTCACTCTCACTTTCACTGTCTGAGTATTTCAGGAATAAGTTCATCACAAGAATCATTGTGAACAATATCTAATAATTAATCTTCCGTAAGAAATTTTGTTTTATAAGCCATTATACTACACTTGGCAAGAATGACATGCACTGCATTGGAATCTCAAGTACCGTCTTGACGCGCGAGGAAGTGCTGAGATATTCCCGCTAAAACAGCTAAGATAAACATGAGCCCACTCAATGCGAGGGTTATCTCAAAAAGGTCAACCAACTTCCTGCTACAACCAGTAACGCTGACTAAGGTGTAAGAATGCATAGATGACGAATATAAACAGCATTGCTTCGCGCAGAACATTAAACGTCTTACGCCGTCCATGGTCCGCAATGAGTTAATCTTTATCATATTCAGCTTTTTTCTCCAAAGGGTCTAATCATTAGCAAGACACTTTACAAGTTTTTAGGCCCAGATGTAGTGTTTGGTAAGTTTATATACTCAGCAGAAGATGCAGCACAGTTATGACATTCTACATTCTATGCAGCAATGTTCCTCATCTAGAATTACCGTATTTACTTGTGTATTATAACCCCTTGCGTATTAGACCCCCCCTGGCTTTTCAGATGTAGAAAATGAAAAAAAAAATCTTGCATTTAAGACCCCACCCCAACGTAATTCATCAGAAGAGAACAACGATTCCGCTTTAAAGCGGAAACAAATCTTATTTCAGCTCTGATGACATCGCACAAATTTGTGAATAGTTTCATCTGTATGACCTACACAATGAAAATGCATCGAATCCATGCGGTACATCTGTGTTTCGTAGTTAAGAAATGTCCGCCTCCGTACCGTAGGTCTACTGCAGCTCTGACGACGTCGCACAAATGGGTGAATACATCTAGCTTAGTGTCAGACCCGCGCATTGCAAGCATGCATGAGCCATACAATATGTCAGTGTTTTATAGCTAATAATGTCCGCCAGCGTAATGGTTAGCACAGTTTTGTTCTCGAGAGTCTGACTTCGATTCCCGGTATTGTACTGCCAGAGATTTATGAATGGCAGGAAGGCTAATATGCGGTAAAAGCGGTACATGTAACTCCCATACACTGGAGGAAACAAATTTACTTTAGTTGAGAAATATTCGCGGTTGTTGCTATTTATACAGCAGGCGAGATCATCAACAAAGTGGCCGTTTAATATCTCGTAACTCGGGCCAATATCCGTATATGTTTGGAGAGTAAGTTTAAAACATGATAAAAGCTATCCAATTAAAGCGATTGTTTTACTCGCCAACGTACCTAACAAACATGAATGAGAAAGCAGCAATTCAAGAACGTGCAAGAAAGATGGAAACTGCGTTTAGATTATGTCAAAACACCTACAAATCTAAATCACTCTCCTACCAGGCCAAATTCAAGCACTACAACACGATAGTCAAATCTGAATGTTTATACACAGCTGAGACAATAGCCACGAAGGGACTCTCAGATTTGGAAAAGAAAGAAAGGAGGTTCCTTAGAAAGATTCTTGGACCCATAAAATCGTCAGACAAGTTTACGTTTCGCATGAGACCAAACCGAGAACTATACCAACAATTTGAAAACACCACCACCACAATGAAAAGGAGGAGATTGACGTTCTACGGACATATTAAAAGGATGAGATCGGAGAGACTCGCCAACAGAATCTTCACCTTCCAGGAGAACAGGAAGACACAAGTCCCATGGGTAAAAGAAGTCCACCGAGATTTAGAAAAATGTGGGATCATGGCAGAAGATATAACAAACAGAAAAATCTTCAGGGCAGAGAGTTGCGGAGGTGAAGGACCTAGCTGATGAGAAAACGAGGAAGAATAGAGTATTCTCGGCAGAAGAACAAGCACGAGCAAGCCAACGGATGAAGGAATACTGGCGAAAGAGGAAGGAGAAAGAGCTTGAGAAAGCAATGGAAGTTGCGTAATCACAGCCCATAGATGGCTGAAACGAAAATAATAATAATAATAATAATAATAACAATAATCATTTTATGTCCCCACGTACTTAAAACTATTTTCGGAGATGCCAAACTAAACATACTAGGGAATGCGTATAAAAAAAAGAGACAACGAATGTACGAAATTAAACATAATGATAATAAAACGTATTACCGACACATGTGTAGATGCATATAAATTATAAACAGAAAAGTTTTCCATCTATTAAATACATAGTTTTATTTACAATATAATACATACATAATACATACAAGACAATATAATATAACTTTGTATTGAATAGGTGGAAAACTTTTCTGTTTATAATTTATATGTAATCTCAGTTCAATACGGACCAACAACATGAAATTCATAACCCTTGACACCTGTAGACATCTATAAATGCGGTATATTTCCCTGTTATTTATTTTTATTCCTTCCGTCGAGGAACTTTTGGCACTATCAAGGCGATAATATACCTAACCTAAACAATGTGGTCTGTCTTATCTCACGGACAGCTGTTTACGTAAATCCTGATGTGATAAACGTAGAGAACAAGCATGAAATGTACTTAAAAATAAGGGTCTGTGTTTCAACAGCCGCAGTTATCAAAAGAATGTTTCCAGTTACTATGTATTACATTCGGAATTACAACTCGTAACATACGCAAGTTTTCAGCTGATTGTTTGGCATGCTTTATATAGCACAGCTTTATTCGAAAGGAGTGGCTTCTGCTACATATACACCAACTGGGAATATCACAGACCATCTCCAGAAACCATTTGGGAATAGATTCACACTGTTTAGACTCTATAGTCGGGAATGAAATCACTTTTAAAAGGTTCAAAAAGACGGGACCTTGTATGCTTTCGATTGCAGTGCATAGCTCAAAGAGAATGAAGCATGACTGACGTGACTGACGAGATGGCAGTGAAGATGATGTCACTTGGAATGCCAACACGCCAGTAGCAGGGCAGGGAAGTTGGTGGCGCAAGGCGATAATTCAAATGAAAGCAGTTATTAGGTTTAATGTGTGGTAGGTCTACTGGTGAACTGACAGAGACAAATGACTGGCCATTAAGTTCTTTTGTATCAATATTTAATTATATGATAACACGATACCCTTATCTCTTTTTTCAATGGGGTCGAGTATGAAGCGAGACGAATCTTCATAGTGAGTTTATCGGCCGTATGTCCTTCCTGATGTCAACCTCACCAGAGGAATGAATGAGATGTAACGAATGACATGACATGAGTAACTAAAACAGACTTTTATATGTACCGTAGGCCTAAAAGTAGTGTTCAGCATTTATTGTCTTTTTAAGTTTAGAAATGCTGCCTTCCTATGAAAATAGCCAGTATAACTTGAATACATTCTACGTTTGTTAAATAATAGTATAGAATGTTTACATGAACAATTTATAGCTCTTTATAGCCTAGAAGTCATGTGTTTGCTGAACAAAATTTTGAGTTTATCGCATACTGAACCCCTCTTCACTATTTTTGGCTGTGAAAGTGGGGGGGGGGAAAAGAGGTCTAATTACGCGAGTAAATACGGTAGCGTGCCTGTATATTTTCTGGATCTCACCTTGTGCTCAGGACATATTTTACATTTCACTATGCATTTTCCACTTCGTTGCTTCACTTGAACATAACCTAAAGCACTGTCACCATAATTTTATCTGCCAGCACTCTAACACGAATATAGGCTAGTGTATTGTTTAATATATGTGTAGAGAAATGAACTAGACATTTAAAGTTTCTTTTTCATGGGTCTCGGAAATGGAAGGCCAGTTGTCCCAACCATAAATCTATATATTTCAGGAATGAAAATGTACCATTTCATTGCCCTGATTATTCTAAAACGGAATGTTAAAACCGTCATTTTGCCATGAATAACGATAAAGTGTCATAAATCAAGCGGCAGAAGATACAATTTAGAATATACAGAGGAGTGGAATCAAAGAGGCCGTAAATATGAAGTAAAATATACAAACGGAATCCAAGTGGCCGTGAAATAGATAAATGCATTACTTTCAAACTGTTAAACCAACAGTAGGAACAATCTAACATTGCACTGAAATAAGACACGAAGATTTTCAAGAAGCTACTTACGAGAAGAAAATAGCGGATTTTAAGAAGAGAATTCCAAAATTATTGAGAAAATCAGTTAGAATATAAAGTCATAACGCTATACTTCTCATATATATATATATAAAACCCTAAGCAAAATATTCAGAAAGGACAAAAATAAAATAGTTGAGCGCATATTAGGATTGAATTAAAGATTGACGAGAGTTAATTAGAGAAGATGTAAGAAAAACGCTAACTTAAAGCATTTTAACATAAAATAAGATGACATTTAAGCCACCATTTGTAACATTGAAACTAAAGTAGTAGAATGTACGTCATATTCTACCTTTAAGAACATGGAGATAGTACAAGAAGTAACTAGGAAGAACATGAAAACGATATCTTTGAATGTTTCTTATGCATGTCTATGAAAACATCGTGATGGCCTGTTAAACTGGAGATGGGGTTAACGACTGGTGGAAATCAAACCGACTCTTCCCGAGAGCACAAGACCAGTTACCATGACTCGGAGATGGCACCGCTATAATCCAGAGATGATTGTCCCGTAGGACGACGAAATAACAACTATTCCAGCCCAAAAACACAGACAGAATAAGATAAGTTTCACGAATTCTATTCAAAATTAGTTATATTTGTATCACTTAGTAGTAAATTGTTGATTGTGTTGTTATAACGGGATAGGTCGATATATCTTCGAGAAGTGACTTAAATGTGTAGTTTCAATGCAAGTGTATTGATAGTGGTGTTTGAATGAAGGTAACATTCGCCAATGAAGTGTTATGCTAACAGTTTTCAGTTATTTTCAAAGAGTTGTGACATAAATGATGTGATCTGATGTATTTGAAGTGCGAAATTGGTGCATATCGAATTGTAGGTTACCAAGATCATAAATAACGTCAACTTACTGCCAAATGTAAGTAAATATAGGTTAAATATGTGAGTATTTTGACAAAAGAAGTGCATATTGACAGGAATGGTAGTTGTTGATCCATAAAACATTAATTTTATTGAGATGTGGAATTATATGAGTTGAGCGTTACTTTGAATAGATTAAATGATGTTTACATATGCGGCGAAAAAGAGATATGATGGAAATATGAGGTAAGGAATGTGAGTGTTGTGAATATTATATTCTTGGATATACTAGTTGAGGAATTATGATAAATATGTCGACGTATGAGGAAAGAATTTTACGTAAAGTTAATTAACGTTAATTTATGTAACGCAGATATGGATCAAGGTTATATTTTACGCTAGTAGCGACGTAAAATATGGGATACCGGTACCCTATAAGTGATGGTAATTGGATAAGAGACGTATAGGTTAATAATAGAGTATGATCGTCAAAAATAATTTCAAATAACCTATAGTAGAATATGATGGCATCTCCAAAGAGAATTTCACATGTTATTTAATATTTAAACTTATTTAAGCTGAAACAGCAGATTATTGATGGCAGATATGATATTATTGTCTTCATAATGTTAGCTTATCGCTATTAATGAGTTAGGAAGTTTTATCTATGGTATTCCTTGACTACTTGCAACCATATGATTGAATTTATGAAGCGATACGACCTAAATATAACCTGTTTGCAAACTTGTTGATACTATATTGGAGAATTTTTACATATTTCTTAATCATAACGTTATTTGCTTTACGTCCCACTAACTATATTTACGGTTTTCGGAGACGCTGAGGTGCCTGGTATTTAGTCCCGCGGGAGATCTTTTATGTGCCAGTAAATCTACTGACACGAGGCTGACGTATTTGAGCACCTTCAAATACCACCGGTCCGAGCCAGGATCGAACATGCCACATTGGGGTTAGAAGGCCAGCGCCTCAACCATCTGAGCCACTTACCCCGGCTACATATTTCTTAGGAAATATCTTGAATATGTGTCTAGTCATGATTAACAATAATATTTTTTAAAATTTAATATATTATGAAAGGTACCCATTGAAAGCTACAGAGGTGAAACATTTCTTATTCTGCGTATGTTTAATGATGAATTTAGTCGCGAATATGAAAAACAGATGAGATATTTTCCCATAAAGAAACATTCTTGGATTTTTAATATTAAAACTTGGTATTATGTAAAAACTTGATATTATGTCAGAACTTGATATTCTGCTAGAACTTGGCAATCTGTTAGAGTCTAATATTTCATGAGAATTTGATAAGTCTTAAGATTTTATTCCCAAAGAATTTCATTTTATTTTATTCTTATTATATAATTTATATAATTTCAGCTAGTTACAACAGAAGACACCACAAATAAGATAAAATTGAATACAAAACTCAAGAATACAAACCTCCGCTTTACCCATACACAAAACAAACCAACAACACGCACATTTTCAACTGAGGAAAGGGCACGAAGATCGGAGCGTCTGAAGAAGTACTGGGAGGACCGCAAAGCCCGAACAATCCCTTCAAAGAGACCTGAACGACGGACTGACTAAAGTGATCCTATGTGGTCATAAAAGAAGAAGAAGAAGAAATGATTATTTCCTTAATGTCAATATAAAGAATTATACAATTTTAATTTTTTTTATAAGAGACTGAGAAGATGACGAATGTAATTCATGCCAGGTCAGGATAACTTCCATTGAATAATTTCAATCCACATCAAATTTTGGGAAAGGAATTATTTTTATCTACGAAGATCTGTGAACCAAAAGATATGATAAAGATAATAACTTCAAGACAACTCTTACGATGAAATACCAATGTATGCAACAATGATATTGGAAAATGATTTAACTTATCTGGACATACTATATCATTTTGAATAAATGTAAGTAATTAGGAATTTAATTTATTATTGTTATTTATAGATTACAGGATTAATTTAAGACTTTCATATTTGATGAGTAATTGAATTTAAAGTCGGTTATATTTTTGACGCAAAGATCCAATAGGTAGGAAAGGTGATTCTCAGTCGGATTCACGTTAAAAAAATTTTGCTTACAGTTATGAATTTCACTGGTTCCGTATTGAAGTGGGATTACAGTAAATACAATGACGTTTTATTGTGATTCAATCACATGTCAAATAGTCAAATGGTACTAGTTTCGGCATCTATGTGCCATCATCAGCCTTGAGTACAAATTAAAACAAGATATATATTCCTACAACATCTAAAACACATTTTAACTCATTATAAAATAACATACAATTAATGTGGTGATACATGAAATACGATAAAATTATGATACAATTGGTGTGATATTCTTAAAATTCCAGCTGTTCGTTACATAATTCAGTCTGTGTGCATCCGGGATAAGTTAATTTTTGCAGTTGTATGCTGTCTATGTGAATGACATTTGTTCCTTTAGATATTAGGTGGTTAAGGCCACGGCCGCTTCCTTCCAATTCCTAGGCCCTTCCTATCCCATCGTCGCCGTAAGACATATCTGTGTCGGTGCGACGTAAAGCAAATAGCAAAAAAAAAAAAAAAAAAAAAAAAAAGATATTAGGTGGTTCCAGGGACGTTACTTTGATCATATAAGATCGTGATGTAATTAGAGATGAATTTCCACTTCAATTTAAACCTGAAGGAGAAATAGCCAAGTTAGATGTTGGAAGCAATGTGTGGAAGTTACTAGAAACATTAGAATCGTTGAATGATGATTGACTCACCTTGAGCAGCATGTAAACGTGTTGTTACACAGGCGGAGCCGGACGAAGTGTGTGGGCAACGGTAAAAGAGGCGAGGGGAAGGAAGGAGGCGGAGCACTTGTGGGGGAATGGAACTAAGGCGGGGCGGAAGGATGGGGTAGTGGGGGTAATTGACGGGAGTGTGTATTCCGGATTACTTGGAAAATCGAACTGTTTTTCGATAGTGTAGTATTTTTAAGCCAATCGATTAAAAGATCGAAAAGAATATTGGGTTTCTCGTAAATCTCATTTAAATTGTAATTGGGGTTAAAATATTGGTCGCAGTTGATGTAACAACTTTCAATTATATTCATTATGGGTCCCTTGTTTACTGTTTGAAGAACTTCCATATCTTGTTCAATGTCGGTAAATTTGTGATTAGTGTCGTGCATATGTATACCCATGGCGGAGAACTTATTGTGTCTCATCGCGTTGACGTGTTCCGAATATCTAATCATAAAGTTGCGTCCTGTTTGACCTATGTAGGAGCTGTTGCATTCACTGCATTTTAGTCTATATATTCCAGATTCGGAGTAGATACTGGGGGTATTGATTGATGCAGAGCTGTGTAAAATTTCGGAGGTTCTATTGTTAGTTTTGAATAACATTATTACATTGTGTTTTCGGAAAAGGTTGGTGATTTTGTGGACGTCATTATTATAAGTGAAGGTGGTTGAGATAGTTTTTTCTTTTTCTTCTATGAATTTGATTTTAGGGCAGTACCTATATTTATTTATTATTTGTTCTATAAACTGCCTGTTGTACCCATTGAACTTGGCAATTGCCCTTATGGTATTAAGTTCGTTATTAAGATCTTTCTTTGCCATGGGTATGGCGAAGGCTCGATATACCATGCTATTGTATGCTGCACGTTTGTGCATTATGGGATGTATGGAATCTTTGTGTATAGTGTTAGCAGTTTGTGCAGGTTTCCTGTATATTTTGTAAGACAGGCCAGATGTATTTCTAATAATGGTTATATCTAGAAAATTGATTGCTTTATTGGTTTCTGACTCTAGTGTGAATTTAATGTATGGGTCAATACTATTCAAGTCTTGAAGAGTGGATTCCGCGTTCTTGATTGATTCATCCATAATGACAAATGTGTCGTCTACATATCTAGCCCACATGATAATATTTGGAAAATTGTTATTATTGATTTTTGTATGTTCTAAGTTATCTAAATAAATATTAGCCAAAATTCCTGATGAAGGTGATCCCATCGCCAGTCCATTCTGTTGATATATAAATTTGTCAAAAACAAAGAAGTTATTGTTGATGACCAGGTTTAGAAGCTGAATGAAATCTTGTATTTCTAGTTTGCTAAGAGAACTATGTTTACTTAGATTATTTTCAATGATTTTTGGAAGTTTATAAATTGGTATGCTCGGGTACATATTTTCTATATCAAAGGAGTGGAGGGAGTGGTTAGGTTGTAGGTTGAATACCTTTAATTTCTCAATCAGTTCAGTAGTGTTTTTAATGGATTTGTTGGAGAGAAAGTGATAATTTTTTGTTAGGAAATTTTGAATGAATTGGGATGCTTTGTAGAGTGGACTGGGTCTGTAGTTGATAATGGGTCGGATAGGAATATTAGGTTTGTGAATTTTTGGAAGGGCTTTGACTGTAGGAAGGCCTGGATTCATGGTTATCAGTTTAGATTTTTCATGGTCTGTAAAAAGAAAAGTTCTTTAAATTTTGCTTTAGTTGCCTCTGGATTTTTTGGGTAGGATCTTTCTTGATTATTTTGAATGTGTTGTTGTTGAAAAATTCTTTAGTTTTGGATACATAATCAGTTTTATTCATTAACCCTTTACTGCATACTGTTGCCCTCAGGCAACATACAACTTTTCACCTGTATAAATGGATACAGATTGTGGACAGATGTAGTTTTCCGGCACACCTTTAACTGTGCAGTCATTTAAAGACATATACCAGTGATGCCTTGTTTTTTTTTTTTACATAACATAAGACAAAACAGCCCTACAACCAAAGGTACTCCTTCCACCCCGTCAGCATCCACGCGTACCAACCACCGTTTACTTTACGTGGGCCCTCCCCATCATATTACCACAGGCTTCAGGAGTACCTCTGGCTCAACCTCAAAGACATTACCGACCTACACTGCCCTCCTAAGCCAAAAAGACGTAACGGACAATTTTTCACATTTTGAGTTATAGATATATGTGTATGTTTTGAACCATGGGGAATCCAAAAAACTAAGCCAAAAAGTTGTATCTCCGCTAGTTTATGAGATACAGAGCTATCGGGTTGCCGTATCTACACCTAATTTGCAAGGTTACTAAGGCAAATAGCAGTAACTTACACATACTACAGAAGAAAGCAGTATCTACATGTAGTTACTGCTTTCTGGCTTAGCACATGTAAGTTACTGCTTTCGTCCTTAGCTATTTCTTCTATATGATTCCACTTACGTATTTTTTCCACAGTAACTGAAAAGTGAAAACTGCCTTGGACCCCAAGAAATTATAACTATCATTAATACATGCCAAGTTATTTTAGCCGTTTCAAGTAACTGTTCATTTTAGGAAATGTTGAAAGGATAAATGTTAAAAGAAAAACTCGCCACGAAGATTCCAGAAGGAGTAGAAGTTTTGTATATTCATTTGTCAATGATGGAGAAAAGAAGATAGTCTGTAAAACCTTCTTTCTTGGAACACTTGGTTATGATCCAAAAAATGATAAAGCTATATTTAACACACCAAAAGAAAGTGACATTGTCCCAAAACCAGACAAGCGTGGGCAGCACCCTCGTGCAAACAAAATTGACACAGGTATTATTCGAGATCACATTATGAAATACAACCCATGCGTCTCTCATTATCAGAGGGAGCATGCTCCTTTAAGAAGGTATTTACCTTATGAAATTAACATTGTTACAATGCATAAAGACTTCACAAAAGAAAATCCAAGAGTGAAGTGTTCATATGGTAAATATCGCTCTGTTGTAGCAGATATGAACATTTCATTTACAACATTAGGCCATGAGGAGTGCGAAAAGTGCGAGACCCACAAGAACCATGACAATGATCATTACAAAGAACCAAATCCTTCATGCAATCAATGCCAAATTTGGTTACAACACAAAAGAAAATACACCGAAGCTCGCAAATCATACCAGAGCTATATCGATAAAGTAAACGCTTTAGAGTACAATGAGGTAGTGAGTGGAAAAAATGTAGTTTACTCTATGGATCTGCAAAAAGTTATTATGTTACCAATGATTGAACAGTTTAAAGAGGTCATTTTCACAAAAAGAATTGTAGCTTTTAACGAATCCTTCGTTCCTTTAGGGACTCAAACACCTGAAGCCGATTGCGTGCATATGGCGTGAAGGATGTTACTAAGGTTATGAGTAGGTTCCCACCTTCCAATACTTATCAATTTCTAAATAATAGGTTTATTAATTACATAACATAAACCATATAATCTCTAGTACATGTTTCGTTCCGATGGAACATCTTCAGCTAAAATTTGACAAAATGGCAAGACAATTAAAATACATTGATGTTATGATACAAAAGCTAAAAGATATAATAAAATGGCACGAAGATTAAAACATATAATTATGATGATGAAATAAAGTTCATTCATGTTGGTTAAAAATTCAACAAGCCAGTGTTCAAATGACGAATTAAAAACGGCGATAAAGTTCTTCCTCATGTTAGAGACGTGTACATTTTGTTAATCTTGAAGATAAATTGGAGAAATACAAGATTTTCTTAATGTATATTTATCGGGGGAACTCTTGATATAATAACCGTAGTTGAATACGGAATAAATATGAGATTTATAAGCTGTAATTTAGCCAACCAGGCAAAAAAACAATCAAATGCCTATTTGAACTTAAAGATTAAATTGTCAAAAATTGGCAAAGACATAAATTTCCTAAAACAATGTTTACATCAAAAACTCGTTCCTAAATTTCTAAATTCAGTACAGAGAAAACCTTGTACAAAAAAATGGCATAAAGCTACTCAAGAAAAAACTAACGACTTATGGCTCAAAAATGAAATTAAATTTCTATACAGAAAAAAGTCTTTTTTAAACTCTAAGTTATACAATGCTCATCTAGAAGCTTCCTACCTTATGGCCCCTATTGAATGGGATTCCTTTTTGAAATATGGTGATACTAAAATTCAAAATATCTTAGATAAGAAACAAGAAACCTTGAACAAAAAACTTTATGGTCTTACTCTAAATAAAAAAAACAAATCAGTCAAAAGAATCCTCCATTAACATCGAACCCAATTCCACCTTTCACCCCCCAACTAAGAATCTAACTGACGTTGTTTTCGAGGACAAAGAGTTGCAGATTATCAACAAAGGACCCAAACATAATTGGCCTAATCCATACAACCAAAAGCAATACATAACAACCATTGCTGAAGTAGAACAAGTCATAGCTCAGCTTCCAATAGATCGACAACTTGAAACTAAATTCGAAGTCAAAAAGAAACTTGAAGAATTATTTAAAGATCAGAAAGTTAACACACCCCATTTACCCTCTACAGATATAAAAGGCCTAAAACAAAAAATAAAAGATAATGACCTTATAATCACAAAGGCGGATAAAGGTAATGTGTCAGTTATTATGCATAAAAAAGAATATATAGAAAAAACCGAAACATTTTTTTCAGATAATACTTTCACAAAAATTAAAAAAGACCCGACTAACTCTGTCCAAAGAAAACTAAAACAAATACTTAAAAACATTAATTTCATCCTTAATGAGAACGAAATATCAAACCTAATTAATATGAATCCAAGACTACCAACAGCAAGAGCTTTACCTAAGATACATAAACCTGACACACCCATTAGACCAATTATTAACTTTAGAAATAGCCCCACCTACAAAACCTCTAAATTTATTAATAGCTTCCTAAAAAAGTACTATACTTTCCAAAGCAGAACCACAATCAATAATTCAATAGAATTTTGCAAAATTATCAAGAACACAAAATTAAAACCATCTTTCACCTTGAACTCATTCAACGTCACTAATATGTATTCTACAATCCCCACGAAAGAAACTCTAAATATAATTAAGAACAACTTAAAGACATACAGAAAACTTAGTAACCATGAAATAGAAGAATTTATGTTACTCCTAGAATTTACACTTAACAATAATTACTTTTCCTTCAATAACACAGTATATCAACAAAGTGGTCTTCCTATGGGATCTCCAGTGTCAGGTATACTTGCTGAAATATACATGGATCACTTAGAAAAACATAAAATTTTAAATGATGAAAAAGGTATCATTATCTGGCTAAGGTTTGTCGATGACATCTTTGCAATTATAGATGAACAAATCAATAGTAGCACTAATTTATTAGACCAGATCAACAGTTTAGACCCTTTCATAAAATTCACGTTAGAAACCGAGAACAATAAAAAACTAAATTTCCTTGATTTAACAATCGAAAGGAAAGAAGAAAAGTTGGCCTTTACAATCTTTAGAAAACCGACTCAAACTATAAATACCATACGAAAAGATTCGTACCATCCTGAGGCACATAAAAGGAGTTCCTTTTTAAGCATGTTAAATAGAGCATTTAACATTCCCTTGTCCAAAAACGACCTCCAAAAAGAAATTAATCTCATTTACAAAATAGCGATAAGCAATGGATACACAAAACACTACATAGATAGATTAATGAATAAAATGAAGAATAAACCTCAAACGCAGCTGGTAAAAGAACATAAAAAGAAAAACTTCGCCACCTTTACTTATAATAACGGGAATATTTACCAGATTACTAACATTTTTAAGAAATTCAATTTTAAAATTGCTTTTCGCACCAATAACAACAATCAACGTTTAATTTTCAATCATCAAAGCATTGCAAGTAATAACAAATACTTAAATTCCGGGATATATAGGCTTAAATGCTCAAATTGTGCCAATTCTTATATCGGACAAACAGGCCGTAATTTCTTAGTAAGATATCAAGAACATATTAACGCCGAAAAACACAGGAAGTACTCGGCCATGAGTCTTCACATGACCGAATATAAACACAGTTTTACATCGATAGAAAGGGACTTAACCATTCTACGAACGCCAAATAAAGGCATTTTAATGAATATTCTTGAAAATATCTATATTGAAATTGATCAGAAGCGAAACCCCAACCAGAATGTTAACGAAATTACGGAAAATATAAATATATTATTAGAAGAGGCTACCAAATTTGATTCATCTAGAAAAACCATCAAAAAGAATCCCAACAAACAACCAACACACCTCCTTCCGATTAGCTCCTCCCCACACAATTGTCCCCCTACCTTTCCTTCCGTTTCCCCTAGCCTATCACAACGCCACTCCTCAGTTAGCTCCACCCTACACAACATTTCACCCGCTCTCCTCACGTCACTTACCTCTCCTTCCAATACTCCCCGCCCACCGCAAGTGCCTTACACACGTACACAGGACTCAGTCAGCTAACAACACGACATAAGGGAGGACGTTAAATACGACACGACTGTCTATAAGGTAATCGACTCCATTATCCTTAATTCTCGCGAACATACATTTTCACAAGGTTTTCTCCTTAAAATATTTTCTAATTTACTCGTTCTTTTCTCGTTTCAGACTCATTTCAATAATCTAACCACAACTCAACTTCAACTACGGTTATTTTATCAAGAGTTCCCCCGATAAATATACATTAAGAAAATCTTGTATTTCTCCAATTTATCTTCAAGATTAACAAAATGTACACGTCTCTAACATGAGGAAGAACTTTATCGCCGTTTTTAATTCGTCATTTGAACACTGACTTGTTGAATTTTTAACCAACATGAATGAACTTTATTTCATCATCATAATTATATGTTTTAATCTTCGTGCCATTTTATTATATCTTTTAGCTTTTGTATCATCATAACATCAATGTATTTTAATTGTCTTGCCATTTTGTCAAATTTTAGCTGAAGATGTTCCATAATCGGAACGAAACATGTACTAGAGATTATATGGTTTATGTTATGTAATTAATAAACCTATTATATAGAAATTGATAAGTATTGGAAGGTGGGAACCTACTCATAACTTAACCTTAGTTGTGCTGAGCCAATACGGAATAAATATGAGATTTATAAGCTGTGAAGGATGTTCTCGAAGAAAGAAACACGATATTATGAATGCTTTGCATAGTTTTTTTATTCTTAACAGGGATGCTACCAAGATAGTGATTTGGATGGACAACTGCGCATCACAAAATAAAATAAAAATTGGGCTTTATTTTCCTACTTAGTTTGGCTGGTAAACTCAAAGGAAGTAGAAGCTGAAGTGGTGGAATTAAACTACCTGGAAGGAGGTCACACTTTTATGTCTGCTGACAGCTTTCACCACCAGGTAGCAAAAAATTTAAGGCAAAAGGGTAAAGTTTATGACTTTGATGACTTTGCAGAAGCCGTGCAAAACTGTAATTCTGGAAAAGTTTCTGTATCAAAACTCACTAGTCCTTCAAATTTTTTTGATGCGTTCGACTACAGCTCATCTCATGTTATTACGAAGACAGAGCCAAGGCCTTATTTGTCTGACATTGTACAGGTCACATTTCAAAGAGGAACTTTAAATTTGAAGTACAAAAATGATTATAATGAGGAACCCATTGAATTAACGTTTTAAAAAAAAACAGTACTTAAAGAAGAATCAGGTCCCAAGGCCACCTACTAGAACAACTTTAAGAGGTATCAATAAGGAGAAGCAGGAGGAAATCTTCAAAAAATTGGTACCATTGATGCCAGAGAGTCGACGCAAGTTCTGGGAAAACTTGCCACTATGTGACGTACCTGACTTACTTTTAGAATGTGATGATTAGCTTAGTTTAAAGAACCTATTTTAAGCCTTAAATATTTGAGTTAAGAGGTCTATTGTTGCAAACATGTAAGTGGTCTGTTCACTATGAATAAAATAAGATACATTTCCAAATGTGATATTTGTTATTATCCAGAATATGTTGCTGCCCTTAGATTCTGCCATGACAACTCCTTCAAAATATGAAGGCAAAAAGCAGTAAGTGTAAGTTACTGCCTTTTCCCTTAAAAAGTAATATTCCAATATATTTAGTGCACTAAGGAAAAAAGCAGTAAGTGCATTTACTGCCTTTTGGCTTAGTAAATACACCAATCAAAAGCAGTAATTGTAAATTAAACTGTGAAAGAATAATATGTTCCCAAAGCAAACCATAAACTTGATTTTAAAACTAACAAATAGGTATATATAGCGAAAGAATTTTGGTAATGTGACATTTCTAACGTAAAAAATCTTTCAAAATGTTAAACACTTAAATTTCTGGGTTCCATGTTGAATGCAGTTACGTCTTTTTGGCTTAGGAGGGCAGTACGGTCGTGCAAGTATACTTGCGCCCTGCAATACGTACCCATGGCCAGCAGGCAGTAATGTTCGGTCTTTGAATGTTAAAAGCTTAGCGTGAAATCGTGAAAAATCGTATATATACCCCGTTATGGCAATCCACATCACATACGAGTGTTAAGCTATTAGCCCCAGTTAAAAATTGCTTGTAAATCTAAAACACTGAATGTAAGTTGAACATTTAAGCTTGAAATTTTCTTCACCAAACAAAAATGAAAAATAATTCATGCAATGAAGGGTCAAGACAGTAGCTTTACCTTTATCTGCCTTTGTAATTATTAAGTCATTATGTTTTATTTTACTTTTAAGTTCTGTGATTTTTTTGTGTTCAGAGGTAAATTTGTCGTCATTAGAGTTAGTGGAAATAGTTTTCCTACTTACGTTTTTAGCTGTGCCTATCTTATCTAGTTTTCTTTTTATTTCAAATGTAATTTCGTCTTGTTTCTCCAAAGGCATTTTGTTTATTGTAGCTTCTGATTCTATAATCATGTTAGTCATTATGTTTATTTTATTCATGTTAGGCCAGTTTAGGTTAGGGCCTTTTGATAAGACGGCGATTTCTTCTTTATCAAAGTTTACATTGGAAAGGTTAACTACAGGGGGATGAAATTTCTCGATTATATTTTTTGTCAAATTGAATTCTTTAGGTTGATTTACAAGTGAAACCGTTTGTTTCTTCTTTTTTAAAATGTTTAATTTTCTATCTAAAGTAAGCTGTTTTTGCAAAAGAATATCAAACAATTTATTGTCAATTTGACTTTGAAATATGTTCCATTGTGCTGTAGAAAGCAGATGAGCTGCTTCAAGGTGAGTATCATACAATTTATTTAAGAAGGATTTTTTCTTATGTAAAAAAAAAATTTCGTTTTTCAGCCAAAAGTTGTTCGTTTTTTACTGAGTTTTGATCAAATGTGGTGCGTAACGATTTTTTAAAAATTGTTCCTTTCGAAAAATTGGGTGTTAAATCATGTGTAATACATTGCTTCAGGAAATTGATATCTTTGCCTAATTTGGCAACTTTGATTTTTAGGCCCATATATTGATAGGCCTTTCTCTTTGCCTGGTAGGCTGTTTCCCTTACAGTTATGAATTTCATTGGTTCCGTATTGAAGTGGGATTACAGTAAAATTAAATTCTTTCAAGGTCCACCTATTCAATACAATGACGTTTTATTGTGATTTAATCACATATCAAATAGTCAAATGGTACTAGTTTCGGCATCTATGTGCCATCATCAGCCTTGAGTACAAATTAAAACAAGATATATATTCCTAAAACATCTAAAACACATTTTAACTCATTATAAAATAACATACAATTAATGTGGTGATACATGAAATACGATAAAATTATGATACAATTGGTGTGATATTCTTAAAATTCCAGCTGTTCGTTACATAATTCAGTCTGTGTGCATCCGGGATAAGTGAATTTTTGCAGTTGTATGCTGTCTATGTGAATGACATTTGTTCCTTTAGATATTAGGTGGTTCCAGGGACGTTACTTTGATCATATAAGATCGTGATGTAATTAGAGATGAATTCCCACTTCAATTTAAACCTGAAGGAGAAATAGCCAAGTTAGATGTTGGAAGCAATGTGTGGAAGTTACTAGAAACATTAGAATCGTTGAATGATGATTGACTCACCTTGAGCAGCATGTAAACGTGTTGTTACACAGGCGGAGCCGGACGAAGTGTGTGGGCAACGGTAAAAGAGGCGAGGGGAAGGAAGGAGGCGGAGCACTTGTGGGGGAATGGAACTAAGGCGGGGCGGAAGGATGGGGTAGTGGGGGTAATTGACAGGAGTGTGTATTCCGGATTACTTGGAAAATCGAACTGTTTTTCGATAGTTTAGTATTTTTAAGCCAATCGATTAAAAGATCGAAAAGAATATTGGGTTTCTCGTAAATCTCATTTAAATTGTAATTGGGGTTAAAATATTGGTCGCAGTTGATGTAACAACTTTCAATTATATTCATTATGGGTCCCTTGTTTACTGTTTGAAGAACTTCCATATCTTGTTCAATGTCGGTAAATTTGTGATTAGTGTCGTGCATATGTATACCCATGGCGGAGAACTTATTGTGTCTCATCGCGTTGACGTGTTCCGAATATCTAATCATAAAGTTGCGTCCTGTTTGACCTATGTAGGAGCTGTTGCATTCATTGCATTTTAGTCTATATATTCCAGATTTGGAGTAGATACTGGGGGTACTGATTGATGCAGAGTTGTGTAAAATTTCAGAGGTTCTATTGTTAGTTTTGAATAAAATTCTTACATTGTGTTTTCGGAAAAGGTTGGTGATTTTGTGGACGTCATTATTATAAGCGAAGGTGGTTGAGATAGTTTTTTCTTTTTCTTCTATGAATTTGGTTTTAGGCCGGTACCTATATTTATTTATTATTTGTTCTATAAACTGCCTGTTGTACCCATTGAACTTGGCAATTGCCCTTATGGTATTAAGTTCGTTATTAAGATCTTTCTTTGCCATGGGTATGGCGAAGGCTCGATATACCATGCTATTGTATGCTGCACGTTTGTGCATTATGGGATGTATGGAATCTTTGTGTATAGTGTTAGCAGTTTGTGTAGGTTTCCTGTATATTTTGTAAGACAGGCCAGATGTATTTCTAATAATGGTTATATCTAGAAAATTAATTGCTTTATTGGTTTTTGACTCTAGTGTGAATTTAATGTATGGGTCAATACTATTCAAGTCTTGAAGAGTGGATTCCGCGTTCTTGATTGATTCATCCATAATGACGAATCTGTCGTCTACATATCTAGCCCACATGATAATATTTGGAAAATTGTTATTATTGATTTTTGTATGTTCTAAGTTATCTGAATAAATATTAGCCAAAATTCCTGATGAAGGTGATCCCATCGCCAGTCCATTCTGTTGATATATAATTTTGTCGAAAACAAAGAAGTTAATGTTATTTTATAATGAGTTAAAATGTGTTTTAGATGTTTTAGGAATATATATCTTGTTTTAATTTGTACTCAAGGCTGATGATGGCACATAGATGCCGAAACTAGTACCATTTGACTATTTGACATGTGATTAAATCACAATAAAACGTCATTGTATTGAATAAATGGACCTTGAAAGAATTTAATTTTATTAAAACATTTTTGGGTATAACTTATCCCCTGAGACGTTCTTCATAGTTAGCTGTAGATGTTTTTGAACGCCAGCATATGGCTAATTGGAAGAAAGAGTAGATACCCAATAACACAGCGTGGCGCAATATGTTATAGAACCATAATACTGTAATGCTAGCTATATTTTTATGTTAGTGCTGAAGTCCGATTTGTTACTTCAGTAATGGTAAAAGCCCGAAAACGTTATTCTCTAATATGGAAATCAATCTAGAAGTAAATGGCAAAGGTGATTTAAGTGATTTCTATCTATGTTCATTGTTATCCTAACACTATGAGTTACAGTACATTGCACGTATATAAAAGATGCCACTTACCAATTTGCTTTTGATGTGCGTATTTCTGCAGCCACAAAACAGTCACCATTTTTCAAGAATGATGGCATTTACACGTGGTAGATTGTTTGACTGTGCTGTTTTGAACCCTTCTTATGTTATTTTGAAGTTATTCACGATCACAAATAATAAACATTCGGCTTTTAGTTACAGCTGACGCACAATGGCTGGGAGAGCTGGATCATTGCCTATATTATACACTCAGGGCCTTGTGATATATAACTAGACCTGGGATTTTAGGCTCTAAAAAATTTAGTTTTAGGCGCCTAAAATAGGCTTTTAAAACAAGTAAATAGGCTTTTAAAAGAGAAAATAGGCACTTAAAATATGTTTTAAAAATGTGTGTGGAAAGGCACGAAATAGACTTTAAAATATTACGATATACACTTAAACTGCAACATGATACTTTTTTTACTTTAACAAGCGTGGTATCCCTATTCTTAACCAAAATACCGTATTTCACGGCATAATCGTCGCCACCGCGTAATCGTCGCATCCTTTATTTTCAATACAAAAATCGGACTTTAAACCTTTAATTACATAATCGTCGCACGTCCAAATTTTGTTCACTAATCTGGTTAAAAGGTAAATGGAACTGCAACGTAAGTTGCACATGAATGCGCAATTTAAATATGTGTATGGTTTATGGGCAATTTGGCAACACAGTCACGTTTGCGACATGTTGCATAACGTATAAATAAATAAATAATACCGGTATATGTACGACGCATGACTTACCGGTAGACTATCGGCAGTTTGACAACGTGGTCGCGAGACAGTGTACTATTTATTCACCACCTACATATTATGCTTACCGGTAGGCTATCGGCAGTTTGACAACGTGGTCGCGAGACAGTGTACTATTTATTCACCACCTACATATTATGAGTTCCCATTTGAAATACGTAAGGCTGTAAGTTATCGCTTATCGGCAACGTCGCCAGGAAATACCGGCTAGGTAGGTTGAATGGACCTCGAACCAGCCCTCAGATACAGGTAAAATTCCCTGACCCGGCCGTGAATTGAACCCGAGGCCTCCGTGTAAGAGGCACGCACGCTACCCCTACACCATGGGGCCGGCTCCTGTGTTATTGCGCACGAAGTGAAATCCAAGACGATAACGCAGATTTCCACGGAATTATTCAGCCGAATTATTTACGATGTCTCAGTTGTCATCGCTAGACTCTTATCTTACTACTACGTCATAAGTGTCCGGGCATGGGATGAAAACTTTTATCCAAGCAGTCAAGATAATTATTATCCAATGCTATTAAAGTTTTATTTTATAAACTCGTCAGTAATGTAATGTAAAATCATCAATAACTGGGAAGAAATATTAACCTAATTACCGTATGTTTAAAAGAAATTGAAAAAATGAATGTTTGTTACTGACGTCTCGGAATACAGTCAACTATACAGTAGATCTAGCTAGAGCTCCGGTTTGCGAGCTTTGCGCAAGTGCAGTAGTGTGTCGCAACCAACGAGGTAAACTGATAAATTGTTGCATGCTTCCTTGCTGCCTAACAGTATTGGCTGCTCTGGAATGGACAGATCACAGATGCATTTATTTGTTTCAGATTTACGTGATTACTGTAGACATGTGTGCGTGAGAATTTAAGTTTTTAATTTGTGTTTTGGGTGTTTGCAGAAATAATTTGTTTTAATAGTGAACAATTACGGAAAGTCATTTATATCGCAAAACATTAACGTGTGAAGCATTTATAAGCGATTATGGGTAAATATAGAAACTATTCTGCGGGCTTCAAGCTAAGCGTAATTGCCTTCGCTGAACAGCACGGGAACAGAGCTGCAGAAAGAAAATTTTCTGTGAGTGAAAAGTTGGTGCGTGACTGGCGGAAAGTAAAAAACAAGCTAAAAAGCACAAACCCTTCTAGACGCGCGTTTAGAGGTCCTAAAACAGGGAAGTTTCCTATAATTGACGAAGAAGTGTTTAGGTACGTCAGTGAAATATGTAACAATGGCTGCAGTGTATCATATGAAATGTTACAAATTAAGGGACAGGAGGTAGCGCGCAAACACAACATACCGGTAACTCAGTTTAAGGCGACTCGTGGGTGGATTAAGGGGTTCATGCGACGACACAATCTGTCAGTGCGAAGGAGAACAACACTAAGCCAAAAGTTGCCTGCTGATTACACGGACAAGGTTGTAAATTTTCACCGATTTGTCATACGTTTGCGCAAGGAAACTTCGTACTTGCTTTCTCAAATCGGTAATGCCGATCAGACTCCAATCTTTTTTGATATGCCTCGCAACAGCACTATTGCGCTAAAAGGATCACGGAGTGTAATAATGAAAACCAGCGGTAGTGAGAAGTTGCGATGCACGGCAATGCTAGCCATTACAGCTGACGGGAGAAAGTTGCCGCCTTACATCATATGCCGCCTAAGAATATACAGTTTCCCCGTGGAATTCATGTACGAGTGCAACCAAAGGGTTGGGTGGACGTAGAGCTCATGCTGGACTGGGTTAAAACTGTGTGGAATAGAAGACCTGGTGCACTACTAAAACAACCAGCTCTGCTTGTTTCAGATGGTTTCCGAGGTCACCTCGTGAACGAAGTGAAGCAAATTCTCACTACAAATAAGACATGACAGATAGTCATTCCTGGTGGCCTAACATCTGCTTTGCAGCCACTAGACGTATGTGTTAATAAACCCTTTAAAGACCACTTACGTCGATTTTACAACGAGTGGATGATGAGCGGCGATCAGCAATTGACGCCCGCCGGAAATATCAGGCGTCCACCCTTGGACTTGTTATGTTCGTGGGTGAAGAAGAGTTGGGATCTTATACCACCTGAACTAGTCTCCAAGAGCTTCAAAAGGACTGGGATTTCGAATGCACTAGACGGTTCCGAAGATGATGCAGTGTGGCAGGGAGACGAAGAATCTGATACTGGTATTAACAGAGGCGAGGACGGCGCGTCAGATAGCGAAACCTGCGATAGCGACACCGAAGATTTGGAATAAATTGCGTACCGGTAAGTCCGCATTTCACAACAAAGCAATAATTTTTTGCAAGTGTAATATTTTAACTTTAATACTCAAATTAATGACAAATTAACTTAATACGTTCATTTTTATTTTCAGGTTGGAAAAATGTTCGCCGAATTGTTGCGAAAAATTATGAATTTTGTTTTAGACTATTTTAATTATTTTGATGTATAAACGCGAGTATTACGTGCATCTTAAATTTGTATCAAATACAATTTAGTTATAAATACATTTTTTGATGTAAAATAATGGCGGACAGTGCATAGACGCAGAATACGAGGCTCGTGGCGAACGTGGATTTAGCAGGTGAATATTCGTAGTGTGGCAGCTCAGAGTGTATAACATTATCTCTACCAGTGCAGTGGTTCTGAGTGAGTGTTAGTGAAGTGATTGGTGAAAGTAAAAGGCAAGAAATCCAATAAATTAATAATGCCACGCAAGGTAAAGCAAGTGCCAATGGAAGCCGTAGTTAAGCAGGCCGTACAGGAAGCGCTGAGCAGCAAGGAGACACTTGGCACGCTTGCCAACCTTATCCAGGACCAGGTAACAAAGTCAGTTGTTGACCAATTAAAAGAAACTATCAATTTTAATACGAGTGTAATTGAAGAACTTAGGAGGGCTCTAGAGGAGCGGGACAAAACAATCAGTGATTTAAAAACTGAACTGCAGGATAAAACTGACTGTTTAGAACAGTATCAGAGAAGGCAGTGCCTACGTGTGTTCGGTATACCGGAAACTGCGGACGAGAACACTGACAATTTAGTTCTTGACATTGCGAAAGAAATCGGGGTCACTCTTTCTGTGGATGACATTGATAGGTCTCACAGGGTTGGGAAAAACCAGAATGGGCGTCCGCGACCTATAATCGTCAAGTTTGTGTCATACCGTAAGAGGAACGCTATGTTCACGAACAAAAAGAAACTTAAGGGCACGAATAAAACCATCCGCGAGGACCTAACTCCAGCAAGACTCCGGCTTCTTCAGGACGCTGTCGCAAAATTTACCGTCCAGAACGTATGGTCTAGAGATGGTATTATATACGTAAAACAAGGGAACCGTAAAATAGCCATAACTAATCGTTCAGATTTGAACAGTATTCGCTAGTCACGAGCAGACTCTGTGTAATATAAGGACCGCCATAGTTATTTTAGTTCACTTAAGTTAATTTTCCACATAGTTGTAGTTTTGATTAGGTGATAATCTTATAGTTGTAGTAGGTACTTCTTACTATCAGTTGTCATCATTTAACTTTCAAGTTGGCAACATTTAGCAACCAGGAAACAAATGTCTCTAATTTCAGCCTCCTTTCACCACTGTCCCAGGCAGGTCATTACCCCGTCGTGCCAGCCCCCTCGCAGAATACCGCTAACCGTCTCAAAGACATTTTTGCGCCCTACCCTACTTCTCTACAAATAGCACATGTCAATACACAGAGCATTGTCCCACATTTCTCAGAATTCTCCGAAATATTTTCAACCTGTAATCTGCATGCTATAATGATTTCAGAGTCATGGCTGCGTCAATCTATACCTTCAGCGCTGGTTAAAATGAGTGGATACACTTTAATTAGGAACGACAGAGAGGGAAAGCCTGGAGGCGGAGTCGGAATATTTATACGCGATGATTTGAAATACAAGGTAATATTTAAATCGCCAAGTGAATACTCTCACAGAGCGGAGTTCTTGTTTGTAGAAATTGAAATTCGTGGTACGAAGTGTTTACTCGGTGTAGTGTACCGCCCACCGAAGACTGGAAACATCACAGATTTAGAAGAAGCGCTACAGGATTTAATATTCAGGTATGAACATATGATTTTAATGGGAGACTTCAACACTGACCTGAAAAATGAAACCACTGAGACTAGGCGACTAACATGCATGTTTGAATCAATTAATATGACAATTCTGCCCTTGCAACCCACACACCATGTTGCAACCTCGCACACACTCCTCGACCTAATCATTGCAAACAATAATGACCGTATATTGACACATGGACAGATGCCTGTGCCAGGCCTTTCCCGCCATGACATGATTTACGCTGCATACTCTTTAAAATGTCCAAAATACAGGCCTAAGATAATCAAATACAGGGATTTCAAAAATTTGAACGACGAAGCTCTCATTGAGGACGCTCTGAGCACACCATGGCACACAATTCAGTATATAAAGGACATTGACGACAAAGTATCTCATTTTAACGAACTTCTCTTAACTTTATACGACAGACATGCCCCATTACGTACTGCTCGAGTAAAGCGACCCTCTAACCCGTGGCTCAATCAAGAAATTCGTGATAAAATGAAAGATAGGGACTCAGCCTATAGCTACTATGTGAAACATCCAGCGCAGGAAAATTTTGAGAATTATAAAAAACTTCGAAATAAAATCACGCAGATGATAAGAAACGCTAAAATACGCTACTCGTACGAAATTTTAAATACACATGACTCTGCTGTTGCATGGAAGACTCTCCGCGATATGGGTCTAAGTAAAACGAAGACAAAGGACAGTAACTGTAATGTACCTTTGGATGATCTGAATGAGTATTTTAGCTCAAGAAACGTCCAGACGAACGGAAATACCAAGAGAGCCACTATTGACAGAATATTTTCAAAGGGAAAGCATGGTGGTGAAACATTCTACTTCTCTCACGTGACTCCAGATGATGTAAAGAGCGCCCTTAATGACATAAAATCAAAGTCTACTGGACACGATGGAATAAACCTGTCCCTTTTAAGAAGAATTCTAGACATCATTCTTCCTACAATAACGCATATTATTAACACCTCTCTTATGACGGGAATCTTTCCTGGGAACTGGAAAAATGCCATCATCCGACCCTTGCAGAAAAACAGTACCCCCACAACCCTTGACGATTACCGCCCTATTAGTATTCTCCCTGTACTAGGAAAAGTACTGGAGAAACTAGTACACAAACAAATGACAGCCTATCTCTTACATCATAACTTACTCGACAGATATCAATCAGGGTTTAGATCGAACTACAGTACCAGCACAGCATTAGTAAAAGTAACTAACGACATTCAGCTAGCAATGGATAACGGACAAATGACAATTCTTATTCTTCTCGACCTTACAAAGGCATTTGATTGCGTAGATAAAGACATTTTACTAGCTAAATTAGAAATGATGAAATTTTCTAATAATGTATTATGCTGGGTACGTTCCTATCTCAGTGGACGTAAACAATGTGTGTCAGTGGGAGACAATGTGTCTAGGTGGCGAAATACTGAGATGGGGGTGGCACAGGGTGGGGTGTTATCACCACTTCTGTTCTCCCTATACATGAATGACCTATCAGAACAACTGACGAACTGTAAATATCACTTATACGCTGACGATATCCAATTGTTTATTCATACCAAGCCGAATGACATACAAGAAGCAACCATGAAATTAAACGAAGACTTATTTAACATTAACGAATGGACTAGTAGCCACTGCCTGAAAGTAAACCCATTAAAATCGCAAGCCATCATAATAGGATCTAGAAAAGCGCATGCCAAGTTAGAAAGCATCAACATACCGGTTGTCAAGATCAATGAAACACCTATAGCACTGAAAGACTCTGTTAAGAACCTTGGAATAATTTTTGATAAGTATTTAAGTTGGTCAGAGCACGTAACAAAAATTTGTCAACGTGTATTCGGTTCATTACACTCACTATACAAACTGAGAGATTTTCTACCTGTCAAAACCAGGAAACTGCTCATTCAAGGACTAATACTACCAATATTTGATTATGGTGATGTAGTCTATAATAACATAAGTTGTTCACTTGGTTCTAAACTTCAACGGGCGCATAATGCCTGCATTCGATTCATTCTAAATGTTCCGCTCCATTCTCACATCAGCCCATTCCTCCATCAGCTGTCCTGGTTAAGATTATGTGATAGACGTAATTACCATGCTGTTTCTCTTCTTCACAAAATACTGCGAACAGGTAAACCACATTATCTGAGAATAGATTTCAACTACCTCTCTCCCTCAGGCAGAACACCCTCAAGGTCATCAGTACAAACCCTGCTGTCCATCCCCACTCATCACAGTAGTACGTATAACAAGTCATTTGTACCGGGGACCATACGTTCCTGGAATTCTCTTCCGGCTGAAATTAGAGACATAAGCAACCTAAAGCTATTCAGAAGAATGTGCTGGAAATTTTACCTACACTCAGATTGATTTACTCTTAGAAGTACCCTTAAATTTTAGATTATTAAGTTAAATGTATAAAATGTCAATGTAAGGTTAGAAACATTATAGTTTATATTTTTCGAGATATAGCTTTAATAATAGTAAATATTATAAATTAATTTTAAAATGTTAAAATGATTTTTATGATGCTTTACATTTCATACAAATTACATTTCACATTAACTTTAAATTATAATTAACTTATTTTTAAGTAGTTATAATGTTCAGTATATTATGTTTATGCAGGTGGATAATTATATGGTTTGGCATAATAGCAGGCTTCATAGCCTGAGCCCCGCCATGTACAGAAAGACATTAATAAATAAATAAATAAAATAAATATTCATCGTATAATGGTCGCACCCTACAATTTTTTTCGAAAATTTTGGTGTAAAAAGTGCGACGATTATGCCGTGAAATACGGTAACTGCAAAATTAAGGCAGAATAAAGAGTCATTTATCAAAAACAATATTAAAAAAGTCATGTGTCAAAAAAACGTTATGGATTTTATGATATATCATTATCAGTACTGATCTAAAACCTTAATACTAAAATCACTGTACACAATTACAGCATTGTAGGCATCCAATAACGGTGTAAACGCGAATGGAGTATGTGTTTATTATTTGTGACGAACATTCCTACAGTACTTTCATTCGTAATTTACTTTACAGTACATAACAATAATCTTCTCCAATTTTTCCACAGTCAGGCTGTATCTTTTGTCTGTTAAAATAATTTTGAAAGCAGAAAAAGAGCGCTCGACACCCACAGATGTTAGAAGGGCATATGAAAATTTACCTACATTTTTCAATTGAATTTCACTTGGTAAGTCTACCTTTTCTCCATCCATTACCTTATGTACGCTTTTCAGCACTGAATATCCTGGGTTCTTCTGCAGTACACTAGACCACTTGTCTCTTATTTTATCCCCTACCTTGCCCCTAGCACTTTGTATGTTATTCTCAGCTTCCTCAATTACAGCAAATTGCTGTTTGAGACTGTTTCCTTTCTCCTCCATTTTTGTAATGGTGACTGGAAGAAATGAAAAATTTGCCTGAATATATGCAATGTCTCTCTGAACACTGGAACAATCATTTAACTGCTCTTTGACAGACGACACACATGCAGAGTTGTCCGTTAAAGGCAAATTGTCTATCACAGTCGACATTTCCTCAAGATGTTCTGCATAATACAGGGCAGCTTCCATCCAGGAACCCCATCGGGTGAAGATTGGCTGTGGTGGAAGGGGAATAGAGGGGAGTTTCTCTCGAAAGATGGCTATTCTTGATGGAGCCTTACAGGACAGTTTCTTCATTGTTGAAATGAGAGTATTTACTGCAGGAAACTCGGCCCTAACTGTTTCTGCGAGTCTATGCAAGGCATGGGCCATGCAAGTAACACAAATTAAAGAAGGATAAAAAGTTTTGAGGAGAGGTGCAGTGGCAATCGTGTAGGAAGCAGCATCGGAGACGAGGAGGACTTTAGAATCATCAACACTCCCAGGATACAACAATTGCAACCCCTTGTTGATGAAGTATGCAATGCTTTGACTATTGACTTTCTCAAGCCGTTTAGAGCAAAGAAGGTGAGCGGTAGATGCCTGATTGGGTTCCAGCTTTCCTACTATAAGGTTAGCAATGTACCTGCCACAGAGTCGGTGGTTTCGTCCACACACAACCATGTGCAAGGCTCCCCACTATCCTACCTGACTGACAAAATGACCTCATTGTAACAAATATCTAAATAGTTTTTCTTTAATGTAGATGCTGATAGGATATGCTGCTTGGTGTATTTGTGTAAAAAAATCTCTGAAAACCGCATTATGCTGCAACTATGGCTCTACAGTACACGTATCAGCATAGAAAAACCATTATGGGTTGTACAGTAGGAGATATAGTTTGTGTGAGCAGAGTCAGTCTGATGTTACTTTTCATGGCTGCTTTCGCTTTGTGACTGGCAGTATCTGCATGCTGCTGAAGGTGGCATTTTTTCTCACGTGAAATCTAAAACACAATAAAGTGATATCAATTAGAGACTAAGATGAGGAATAGAAAAGGTGAACTATTGAATAAAATTTGTAATTTTGAACCACCTAACTTAAGCCATTATTACTCTAAAGTTAATTAAGAACAAGAACACTACAGTCCCCGAAGGGCCTTGGCTTTCAATAACGGTTGCTGCCCAGCTCATGGCCTGCAGATATTGGGTGGCGTGTGGTCAGCACGATACATCCCTCAGCCGTATTGCCTTGCCTCCGTGACCCCTGCCTACTGTAGCTTTTCAGATGTCCTCACGATGCTGGGTCAACACCGTTCCAAACCTCATAGATTTCTAAATTACTGCTGGTACTGGAAATCGAACCCAGGTCGCCTGGACTAGGTCTCTACAATTAATTATAGGAGCCAATATCAAAACCTTAGTTTTAGATTAATATGAAATTTAAGATATATGCACATACCTGTTTATTGCAGTACTGGCAGAAAATAATCTTGCCATCAAAAGTCATCCCTGGAAATTGTACTAGCCATTGTTGTATAAGCGCACTCTTAGATGATTTCGTTTTAGGCATGATGAACTATATTCACTTAAACGGATGTTCTTTCACTGACGACTTGACACAGTATGTTCTTTCTTACTACCTGCTCCTTATTCTTCCTAGATAATCCTCCCCCTCACCCCTTCACTCAACACAGTACGTCCTTTACTACCTGCTCGTTCTTTTGAACTAATCCTCCACCTCCACCCTTCACTCAGCATTCCTTTGGTGACAGTTGTCTGGGAAGAGCACATTTCTGTGAAAAACCCATCCTCTGCTGTTCTGCTCGTGATTGTAAAAATTACAGTTCAATTTTATTGTAAATGTAGAAAATAGGCATTTTAGGCACTAAAATATTAAAATAGGCTCTAAAGGTCCAAATAGGCATTTTAGGACACTATAAAACTCTGTTAATGTAAGGGATTTATCATGAAACATCAACATATTTTTAAAAAATCATGTTATTTCGTAAGGAATGAAATAGGCATTTGCCTTAAAATCCCAGGTCTATATATAACGTAGGCAACGGCTGGATGCGGTACTGGATTGTGACGTCACAGCCAGCCGCTTACATCAGAGGACGTTTTACTTTCCTTGCAGAAAAAGACTTTTAAATATACTTTTACTGGTAGAAAACAAGGCAACTTACCACAACGTAATATGTTTACGTACTATTGGTGTACAAATATTATGAAAATTACACATGTTCCCAATACTGATTGGATTGTTTTTATAATGTTTTAAACCGGCTTCTCTCCCAAAACACCCTATATTGGCCCTAGTTACAAGATATTATACCATCACTTTGTTAATGATCTCGCCTACCTATATTAATAGGCCTAGCAACAACCGTGAATATTTCCTAACTAAAGTAAACCCGTTTCCTCATCCCAAGGTGGTGCAGCTCTTTCTCAGACAGGCCCCCTGTGGAAGGGAGTTGCATGTACCAGTTTTACCACAAATCAACCTTCCTGCCATTCGTAAATCTCCGGCAATGCAGTACAAAGATATGAGACTCAGGCTCCCGAGAACGGCAGCTAATTGTGCTAACCATTACGCTGTCGGACATTCTAGGCCTACACTACGGAGGCGGTCATTTCCTAACTATGAAACACAGATGTACCGCATGATTTCGACGCGTTTTCATTGCATGGGTCGTACGGACGAAACTATTCACAAATTTGTGTGATGCCATCAGAGCTGCATAAGGCTTGTAGCTGCTTCAAAGCAGAATTGTTGTTCTTCTCTGACAAATTACGTTGAGGGGTCTTGTATGCAAGATTTATTTTATCATTTTCTTCGTCTCGAAAAGCCAATGGCGGTCTAATACGGTATATACCTGGGCAATGAATGGACTGGAACCAATGCGAATGAGAGTTTTCCTGTAACAGCTGTCAAATGAACTTATTATAGGAGAGATAGCTAGACGTATGAAAACTGTCGGCATACCCTTGGATCTTCAAAGGAAGCTGAAGAAATTTCGACCAAACCGAGAGGAGGTAAATCAAGATGAGGCAAATTTAGAGCCCACCATAAAAACAAGAAGATGTGCAACATGTATGACGGAAACTGGACTCCGTAACTTAACTATATATGAGTGAAAAAAAAAAAAAAGTAAATGTGTGTTTTGTGTACCACATACTAATCTCGTTTGTGACTCGTGTTATGGTAGTTATAGTAACGACCAAAATGTACAGAATGAATGATTTCACTATGGTGATTATTGTAATGACTATTCTTCGATTTTCCATTGTGGGTTATATGTAAAAACAATGAAGTTGTTGTGTTTACCAATGATAATGAGAAGGAATATTGGAAAAACAGCATTTATTAAAAATATTTTTACACATAAAGATTGACTTTCTTATGTAAATATAAGTGATAAGTATAATTTAAAGTCTCTAACTTTTACAGTTTCGTTAGACACCTACTATGGGATGAGAAGGTATCACGAAGAACAAAAATGACCCTGTACAAGTCATATTTCATTCTCATCCTTACATATTCTCTGGAAACCTGCACACTAACTTCAAAGGATTGTAGTAGGATTCAAGCCTGTGAAATGGGATTTCTTAGAACTGCCCCCCAAAAGACACGACTAGATCACGTGAAAAATGATGAGATCCGATCTAACCTAGGTCTAAATGAATCGATGGAGGAAAGACTTAAATCATCTAGCTTTAAATGGTTTGGGCATGTTAAATGAATGAATAGCACAAGGTTACCATGTGCTTATTTAGAAAAGAGAATAACGGGTAGAAGATGAGCAGGAAGACCTAGAAGATGATGGATGGACCAACTGAGGGAAGATGTGGAGAGAAGAGGATGGAATTGGGAATCTGTCATGGACAACAAAATCTTTTTGAATAGGCTACTTTGGAAGATGCTCTTTTTCAAACACACAACCGGCTCGCTGGAAGGGCAAACTGATGATGATGATTATTAAAATAATATAGAAGTTTTCTTCAGCAAATGTCGTAAATTATTTTTGTTTCTGATTTCTAAAGTGTGTCTGTCAAGCTCATTGCGCCCACTGCCGCTATACTTAATATTGCACCCATCAGAAGGTTAAAGCATGCAGGAGATGTGGACGCACAAACATGTGACAGCAACCGATTGGTGCATCAAAATAAAGGTTTCCAGTATTTCCTATGATGGGCAGTTCTTCTCTTCATTAACAAGGGTCAATTCTGCATCAGTCTTACAAATATTTTCCAGGCCAGTTTTATTTTGCCCATCCAGTATGTTTGTATTTAATGACTGTCTGTCTGAAAGACAGTCGCCCTGGACGAGATATCACACCTTCTTCCAGAAGATGGTCCGCTGTAAAACAACAGGATTATGGTTCCTTCTAGCCATCAATCAAAGAACGAAAAGGAAAAATTTGAAACCCACAAATAACGATGGTATCAGTTGCAGGGAGGGAAGAGCTATGACCTTCTCTGATTTGCTTTCACTGTTTTAACTTGTTACAAGTTAACTTTTAACATTAGTCCTTGTACTTGCTGTCATGTGTTTTAATTTTAACTAGTCATAGTTTAACATTTGTCTTGTAGGTGCTATCATATGTTATATATTGCTATTTCGTAAGTTGTATTTTGCCTAATTGATTAGTTGGCTGATGATGACACGCAATGAGCGTCGAAACTAGTACCAATCTTCTGTAAACGTTATGTGATATATATTCACATCGATAAACATTCATTGTATCGAAAAGGTGGACCTTTAACATTATTTTACTGTATCCTACAGTCAGTGAAATTGTGAACAGAGCAATATTCCTTGGTTTAAAACAATTTTTAAATATTCATACAAAAATAAAAGGGATTTACGTCCACATTGACAATAGCACTGTATGTTTAAGCACATACCTTAGTCTCTGCGTTCAGCTTCCGCTTTTCGTCTTCCAGCCAATATGCACGAATATCTGTAGCCAGCTTAGGAGGGATCTCAAAAAGCTCCGGTCCCTTCCGTATCATGAAAGCCAAGACTATCGACATTGTCTGGGCATTGGTATGAAACGCTTCTGGTGTTAACTACAACATAAGAGAAAGAGAGAGAGAAATGTTTACTCTGCCATTAAATTGCTGCAAATGCACCAGTTTGATAGAATCTAGTAATTGAAAGATGAGAAGGAAATCTCTAAGAAAAACAAGTTCAGTTGAACATCTGTTATGAGTCAACAAATAAATAAAACAGCATATTTTGTGCAAAATAATCATTAAGATATCAAAAGCAGCAGTGAGATGAGTACTGACCCCCAGCAACCATTAGCAAGCAGTAACATTAAGTATATGAGTTAATATAACAGTACTTTTTGAATGTTGCAAATCTGATGCTGACAGTTACAAAACTCAGTAACGAATCTAGGGTTCAGAAAAAACACAACAAAATCAAAATATATTGCCTCCTCCAGGCTAATGTGAACTCTTATAAAATGAATTCCTGCTGCAAAACCTGCTGATGTAAACAAAGAGATGATAGTGAGAAATCTCTCACCTTGCGAGGACAGAGCAAGTGAGGAGTGAAGATTGTTGCAAGATTGTCAGCTGACATCTTGTTTTTCTTCTCATAACTGACTGTGAGATGAAGCAACTCCATAAGATCTCTCAGAAGCAAACGGTTTTCAACAGGCAGCAAAAGAAGTAACAACTGGATGGAGCGTAGCAGTCTCAATTCACCATTTTTAGGTACAGGTGAACTGGTAACGGTGCCTGAAAGTTCTGTAAAATAAATGTTAATTACAAATCAGTGTGGTTCCATTTTTATATGGAGGATATTACACAATGCAAGTTTAACTTAGAACACAAGAAATTGTTTTAAAACAAAAATAACAAAAGAATGATTTTGCAATTTTTATAGGAAATTTTTCCTTGTATAAATCTTTGCATGTGTAAACTTTGTTACAACAAATTTCGATATCTCTAAGATTCTTTATCTCATGTCCAATTGGCAAAGTAAAATTGTGTTAATAGTATGATAGTTATGTAGCTGGGTATTTCCAGACATCCAGTAAGTGCAGTAAGTTAAAATCCACTCTTTATTCTTCAGCTCTAACAGCTATAGAAAACATGGATGCTTTCATTTCAACTCATCTGTACTCAAGTTGTTTACTGATGAAGCCCAAAACCAGTTGTCTCTTCTAATTAAAATAAACAGTATCAGCACTAACAGCATACAACTGTTAGCTTTCTTTCTCCTAAAACCCCTTCTCACAAGAAACCCTTCATATCAACAACTTACTACAATTCTTAACATCATATGATAGCCAGGTGATCTTTTCAGATAGACTGGCTGCCAGAATATTGTTGCTCGCTTAGAACCACTCAGGGACCACGTGTAGAGTACTTTAATGTTATACCTACGGATGTGAGCAACATCAAATTATTAGCGGATTTCATCTACCGCACAGGCAGTGGGTCACTCTTAACACAGTTCGGAGAGGCCATGGAAGATGCAGGGACTCACGCTTCAAAACTGGAACTGCATAACATCTCCCAAATTCGACTGTGGTGCCCCGCGGCAAACCTTCGCTCACATCGTTGGCAGCTGCAAGCTACATGCTTACTCGGGTAGCTGGGATGATTTCTTTATACCATCAAAGTCAGTGTTAGAGTGGATGGAAGTACTGGATATCCTGATATGAAATCGTTTTCTTGTTACTGTAATATACCATATTTACGCGAATAATCCCCGCATATTTTTTTTTTAAATTTGAGACACGAAATTGGGGTGCGGGTTTTATTTGCGTCAAGTTTGCCAACACGCTCCTGGCACACCTAGTTTTCCATGCTGAGTGTACAGTTATGCTTTGTGCAACCGTAGGTGGAAGAAAACTGTTCCCATGTCATATATAAAAGGAAAACAATTCAGACTTTTAATTCTAAACTGACTGTACATTTTTTAAAATACTACCGTATTTTACAGAGTAATTTAACTTCAAAATTTCTCCGCGTCACGATAGAACGTGTCTTCCGGAGCGTGCAGGGGTACCTTTCCACACTTTCACTCACTTCGGTGTGTCTATAGTGTGTTTCATAGTTGCAAATAGAGTGAAATCGTAATTCTTTCGTATTCAGTGTTTTAAGGAACAGCACAATATCACGTAGCAGGCAGCACGCGGAAAAGCAGAATCCGCAAAAGTTGGCGAGGGTTGGCATTTCTGAATTACAAGATGGCTGTTAATTCGAAATCACGTAATTGGAAGTCCGATTTCTGTATTACAAAGACTTCGAATTAACAAGGTTTTACTGTATCGCAAACCTAACATCAGATTTCGCCGGTGTGTCCACAAGTGTTTACATTGCACGAAAAGAATTATCCACCATCGGTCGGGTTACTGTCCAGTAAAAAGAGGCCACGTGTGAGAAGTGTTTTAGACGTGAAGCATGACGAACTTGTAAGTAATTTAGGAGAGGATTCTAGAGTAGAACGCAGCCGGGAAGGCGGTTTGAAGAGGGCTGCGCAGTAACATTCACGATTACGATCGCTTTGTAGTATAACATGTTTTCCGCAGAGCCAATAGAATCATTTCAGTAAGAAGTGCCTGTTTGTGCAGGTCATGAGTGAATGTTTCGAGTTTTATTTGTAATTATCATAATCAACGAATTTAGGGAATTATTTGCGTGTGTACAATGGATCCAGGAAGAGCAAAAAGACAAGTATTGTATCGACAGGTGAGGGAAATAGTATTTAGAGTATTTAGAAATAAAAATAATGCAGTGTTCCGGTCTCCATGGATAAAACCCTAAGAGGAAGAAGCCAGTGACGGACCTCGATGATTTCAACAAAAATATTCTGCGTACAACAATATTGGATATGTATTAAAACGGCGAATATCATACGGCATTGAAACTGGCCCGTCCATTTACCTTCCTTAATATCTCGAAAATTTTCCTCAACACTTTCTCGGGGTTTGATGTTAAAAATTAATTTGGACTTTCAGGAAACTTTTAAGCCCACGAAAAATATAGGTCATCGCTTTGGAATTAAAGACATAACTGGATGAAAAAACGTAGGCCTATTTGGTCATTTTCATGGAAAATATATTTCACAGCACTGGTAATGTATTTTTACCATCTCAGGCGAAGCAGCTATATCCGTAAATTGATATGTTCATATTTGAGTAAAGATCACGTGCACCTCGCGGAGTGATACGAACTGTTTGTTTATGCCTATGTTACTCTTTCGATTGAAGGAATTTTAGTTCATTTCTTTCTCAAAATGAGCCTTCCTAAAATGAGGGTGCGGGCATTATTCAACGGTGGGGATTATTCGGGTAAATACGGTATTCAATTGTATATATATATACATGCCGGTATATACCGTATTTACTCGCGTATTAGACCCCTTTTTCCCCCACTTTTACAGCCAAAAATAGTAAAGGGGGGGTCCATTATGCGATAACCTCAAAATTTTGTGCAGCGAACACATGACTTCTAGGTTATAAAGAGCTAAAATTGTACATGTAAACATTCTATATAAACATTCTATACGTACTATTATTTAACAAACTTAGAATGTATTTAAGTTATACTGGCTATTTTTGTCAGAAGGCAGTATTTCTAAACGTAAAAAAGATGATAAATGGTGAACACGACTTTTCGGCATACGGCACATATAAAAGTCCGTTTTAGATACTCGTATGACGTCATTTGTTACATCTCATTAATTCCTCTGGTGAGGCTGACGTCAGGAAGGGCACATGGCCGTAAAAACTCGCTACGAAGATTCGTCTAACTTCATACTCGATCCCGTAGAAGAAAGGGATAAGGGTATCGTGCTATCATATAATTAAATATTGATACAAAAGGAACTTAATGGCCAGTCATTTGTCTCTGTCAGTTCGGCAGTAGGCCTAGCACACAGTAAACGTATTCACTGCTTTCATTTGAATTATCGCATTGCGCCGCCAACTTCCCTACCTTGCTACCGGCGTGTCGGCATTCTAAGTGACGTCATCTTCACTGCTATCTCTCGCCAGTCGCGTCAGCCATGCTTTGTTCCTCTCTTTGATCCATGCACTGCAATCAAGAGCGTACGAGGTCCCGCCTTTTTTAACCTTTTGAAAATAATTTTCTTCCCGAGTATAGAGTCTAATGGCCGGTTTCTGGTACAGCACAGTTACCTGCGAGTTACCTAAAAGCGCTTGTAACTTTAACTGTGCTGTTAACTTTAATGAGTTTCTGGAAACTTAAATCCAGATTTATAAGCCCTGGTAATAAACAGTACAGTTATCGTCATGTTTAGTACCTCTCGTCCTCCAATAGATGCCTCTACGCAAATGTTTTAGGGTTATTTTGGTAATATCTAGTTACTTTTACTAGCAGAAGTTTTCTACAATGAAAAATGGTTGGCAAATACGTACACAGTCATGTCAATCAGTCTGATTCAGTATGTAACAATCTCTCATAATATGAAAATACGTACGATCTAATGATGCAAAAATTAGGTATATATTACTTCATCTTCATTCTTATTGACAGTATGCAGACATCGTCTTAAATTTCACCCTGAACGTTGTTGCCAACCAGATTACTTTTCATTGGACCAGAACAGAACAAGCGTAAACGAAAATAATCACATAAATGAAAACGTGCCGCACACTTTGGTACCTATCATTCCGACACTGAAGTTCTGCAATGATAGTGGTATATCCATCTGTTCTCGCTGGCAACTGTTGCCGGTTTATTTATTTATTTATTTTTATTTTTTTTTTTTTTTACACTGACCACGCAACATGCATTGACAAAAATACTCTCGTAACTGCTGACGTGAAGTCCACTTGAGAACTTCAATCGAACGTAGCGAGCTAGCCCTGACTCAGGGTGTGAAGTGTGTTGAAACAGATAAGATGACAAACTACAGCTCCCTGCAAGACTTTTAATTAAAGTCCAGATGTTTTATGTTTATTAGGAGTCTATGAGACCTCATGTCACCGGTTAAAGGATATAACAGCATTTACAAAAGCAATGAAAAATCAATATTTATTATTCAGCAGGTTAATATTAAATGCATACCGGTACCTAAGATATTTATTATTTGGTACAAATGTAAATATTAATGGTAAATCCTCCATAATTTCAGATTGTGTTCATTACCGTAACTGTTGGTGGGACTCATGATTCAAAGCATAACGAAAGAGATCTTAACATTATAGCTGCACTGAAAGATCAATTAGAGCCTGATGAAAATCCGTTCGACTCGAGTTATATTTTATTTGACGATTCATTTCCCGTATTGAAAGATATATCTATAGATGAGGCGTCATGCTCCGAGGAGATTATAACCTAAACAGCTGGGACAGGTGACACCATACACGTGTAATCAGTGACTAAAGCCAGTGATAATGTGGAAGTAAACGTACTAACCGAAATATTGTCGAGTCCAGCACACCCAAGCACGTTAAAACTACAATGAATGACTGTAAATATATTATAACCACTTCATTATCACTTTCTAATGTTTACCAAAGTAATATAAGACCTTGTACGAAACGGTATGGAGTGGCGCCTCACAGCGGTATTTGTTGGAATCAGTTCTAACATAGAGGTAACTACAGCACTAGCTGCAGTTACCAGTCTTTGCGGAGATAACTGTGAAGAAGCCGATAACTGTTGTTTCGGAAACTCATTTTAAACGTATCACCATGTTAAGTCACTGGTAACTACCCATCTACAGATAACTGTCATTTCAGAAACCGGCCATAAACAGTGTAAATCTATTCCCAGATGGTCTCTGATATTCCCAGTTGGTGTATATGTAGCAGAAGCCACTCCTTCCGAATAAAGAAGTGCTGTAGAAGGCATGCCAAACTATCAGCTGATAACTTGCGTATGTTACAAATTGTACTTCCGAATGTAATAAATAGTAACTGGAAACATTCTTTTGATAACTGAGGCTGTTGAAACACAGACCCTTATTTTTAAGTACATTTCATGCTTGTTCTCTACATTTATCACATCAGGATTTGCGTAAACAGCTGTCCATGAGATAGTCAGACCACATTGTTTAGGTTAGATATATTATCGCCCTGATAGTGCCACAGACGATAGTGCCAAAAGTTTGACGGTAAAAATAGATCTCAAAAACATATCAGATGTAAGGCTTTTCAGGCATTTGCTCTATTAACCAGCGTTTCATCTTCCCACTCTGATGTGTCTAGTGTCAGACCTAAGATGAAACCCTGGTTAACAGAGCAAACGTCTGAAAAGCCTTACATCTGATATGTTTTTGACTTTTTTGACATGCTCTATTGGTGAAAAATATCTAATTCCCTCCATGGGAATTTAGAATTTTCCACATTCGGTAAAAATAAATAACAGGAAAATATACCGCATTTATGGATATCTACAGGTGTGGCGGTAATGCGTTTTATTACCATAATGTTTAATTTCGTACGTTCGTTCTCTTTTTTATTAACGCATACCCTAGTATGTTTTGTTTGGCGTCTCCGAAAATCATTTAAAGTAAGTGGGGACATAAAATAATAATAATAATAATAATAATAATTATAATTATTATTATTATTATTTGTTAGGTATGTTGGTGAGTCAAACAATCATTTTAATTGGATAGCTTTTATCACGTTTTAAACTTACTTCTCTTCAAATATATAACTATATTGGCCTGAGTTACGAGATATTAAACTACCACTTCGTTAATGATCTTGCCTGCTGTATAAATAGCAACAACCGCGAATATTTCTCAACCAAAGTAAACTCGTTTCCTCATCCTGAGGTCGTACATCTCTTTTTAGACACACCACCAGTGGAAGGGAGTTACATGTACTGTTTTCACCGCATATCAACCTTCCTGCCATTCGCAAATCTCTGGCAGTACGGTACCGGGAATCAAAGTCAGACCCCCCAAAAACAGCAACTAATTGTGCTAACCATTACGCTGGCGGACATCATTAACTACAAAACACAGACATATAGCAGGACTGATGCATGCTTGCAATGTGCGGGTTGGACACGAAGCTAGGCCTATTCATCTATTTGTGCGACGTCATCTGAGCTGCAGTAGACCTACGCTACAGAGGCGGACATTTCTTAACCGCGAAACACAGATGTACCGCATGGATTCGACGCGTTTTCATTACGTAGGTCGTACGGACGAAACTACTCTCAAATTTGTGCGATGTCACCAGAGCTGCAAAAAGACTTGTACCCGCTTCAAAGCGGAATCGTCGTCGTTCTCTAACGAATTATAGACGAGACTTATTTTTTTCATTTTCTTTGTCTCGAAAAGCCAGGGGGGGTCTAATACGCAAGGGGGTCTAATACACGTGTAAATACGGTACATGTTATGCCATATGCTAAGTAAATAAAAACTACAATTCTCAAGAATGCATTCCCTAATGTACTCTCAAGTAAATATCTGGAATACAAATACAGCATGAACTTGCAGCCACAACAATGTTGCTGGAGTCAGGTTTAACCTCTCAGCACGATGGATTTAAATGCCTGGTCGTCTCTGTGCTGTAGGAAGAATTATGAGCACGGTGTTTAAAAACTTTCTCAGATTCATACAAGGTTTAATTCAAAGCAACACAACTGTGGTACTATTTTACGGATTTCAATAATACTGAAAATTATTATTTTTTATGTAGGACATCTGATAAATATTTAATAGTTTGAACGGTCCCTGATATGTATTAACTGCCTCGTTGTTGAAATGGATAAAATTACTAATTGATTCAAATCTATCCATTGAAATAACAGGCCCAAAATTTGGCATAGACAGAATAGAGTTTTTAGAAAAATAGCTTCATAGCATGGGCTTTTGTATCAAACCCATTAGCATATACAGAGCAACCACAACGTATAACTCGTCCTTCGTGACTGGTTTCCAATTCCACATTTTGTACGTAGGTAATAAACCCCTAGATAGGATTCTTTGCTCAGCATATAAATTTGTTTCATGAATACTATTAGTTCCACCAACTTGTCCATAAAAATCATTTTGTAAACCTTCACACCACCACATTCCCCAGCAGCTTCATTCTGAGGTCCTGGGTTCCTTATAAACTGTTCTACTTGACTCACGTAATTAGACACATTTTCCCAAAGAAATGTGTTCGCCATGAGATGCACATTACCATTCTGCGCACTATCACTTGGATCTAATTCCGAAACGAGAACTTCGCATACAGCGATGCCATCCAGATCACTCAAATCACCATCCGAATCAAACAAACTTTTGCTAGGACCACTCAACTGATCTAAAACATACTCTATTTCCACACTCAATAACCCACACTTGCTTGTAGAAGCCATCTCCACTCACGAACGACGGAATCCTGAACAGCGTGTGATAAGAAAAAAGGACAGGGAAAAACAGTCTCAAGAGAGTCCCGAATAGATAAAATTTATGATCATGTTGACAGTCAGGTTCTTTTCTGAGGAAATGAAGGTATAATGCAAGAAGTTTGCATAGTAGTCACCAGATAGCAGACAAAAAACAGTGCTTGCCCCTAGTGGCAGAGATAAACATTCCTTGAAATATCACTCGAAGTTCAGTGACATGACAAAACACTATCGAAATAGGGATCAAGGTATATCATTCGAAAGCTCAAACCTTCCTTGGAAGATCCAATATTCATATGCACAATAACATATGAAATTCAGTTGGGTAAGATAAATCACTAAACTTGTAGGAAGGCAATATAAGTAACCACTTTCTTAGATGATAAGATCAAAGGAATAAAATAACAAAACAAACTGCCTGACGTGGGGAACAAAAGTGAATGGAGGAAAATTGCAAAGAATAATACTACATTATCATATTATTCACTCCTCAAACATTTACCAACCTGCTATCTGGCAATAAACTGGGTAATGTGCATCAGTAAGTAGAGGTTCTGGAAGCTCAGCTAAGAAGTTCTTCAGTACTGAAGCACAGTCATGGACTGAGAAATTACCATTTTCCAAATTTAATGCAACACCTTGATTGAGCATTGTCTTCAATTTGTTCTGTCGAGCAATATTCCCAGTACGCCGGAAAATACCTTCCTGGATAATGTCTGAAAGAAAAGTAGAAAGAAATAATAATATTCAGTAACAGATGTTTTAAGTGACTGACTGGAATTTTCCCAACATTTGGAAACAGACTAATCTATAAACAAGGTCAGGATATTTAAAAATTCTCTCCTAGATCACTATGTGACAAAGAACAATTTTCAAGGGTACACTCACAATTAACTCCGTTATGTTCCATATACAATTTTAGCATATGGGTAAAAGGAAATAGTATTATCACTCCCTTCCTTATCCATGGCAGTTAGTGAGTCAGCTGCCAGTCAGCACTGTGAATGATTCTGGCAATTGCCAAGCACAAGTTTGTATCGTCCAGTACACGAATAATAATGTTATTTGATTTACATCTCACTAACTACTTTTGCGGTTTTCAGAGACGCTGAGGTGCTGGAATTTAGTCCAACAGGAGTTCTTTTACGTGCCAGTAAATGTACTGACATGAAGCTGACATATTTGAGCACCTTCAAATACCACCGGACTGGGCCAGGATCGAACCTGCCAAGTTGGGGTCAGAAGGCCAGCGCCTCAAACGCCTGAGCCACCCAGCCCGGCTCCAGTACACGAGACGTAGGCGTGAAGTATGTTCAACCGTCTTGCTATCTGTGTCAAAAGACGAATACAGTGTCAGGATTGTTCCCTATGCACGATATCAAGCAGTGGAATTGTTATAAGTATTTGCAATTGATGAATATCATGTCTGCTCCGTACTGATTTTAACTAATAAAATAATTATTCCTTTAACTGGAATATTTTATATTTCCACCATTCAATACTTAGTAAGGTATAAATACACACACATTAGAACATGTATCAATCTGTAAGACCTCCTTCAGCAAATGAAATATGTGTTTATTAAATAATAATTAAACTACTCTGTTCCATTCGAGCTGAAGATACAATACAATTAAATGCCCAGCATTAGGCAGTTTTCGGCCTGCTATAAGAAACGGATTTACTTTAAGTGGCAATTCTTCTTCAGGGAAAGGAAATCTGGAGAGACTAAGCTCGGAATCTGTTAAGCCTGCCTGCAAACTTTCAAATGTAGTGGATACCTGCTGATGGCGAGTATTTTAATTCAGTTCTGTGTGTAATCTCCTGAGTGCTGTGTATTTTAAATTTAAAGTAAACAAGCACGTTTAAAAGCATTTTCCAGTTTAATGACCAATATTGCTGTAAAATATTGAACAAAAGCTAGCTAGTGGACCTACCTGAAGTTCATTGACAGCTTTCAGGGCATTTTCCCCGAGGCGATACATAGTGAATAGGCAGGTAGAGGAGGGGGAGGTTGTTGCAACAGGCGAGATAAAGACCACTTGCTTAAGGGAAAGGAGTGTATTCACCGCCAAAGGCATCTGGTAAGCAGATAAATATCTCACAAGCGTGTAGAGATAAGGAAGTCCCCGTGGTAGTTCCACAAGAATGAAATTTGTTCACTGGACTTAACATTTGTACAGTAGGTCCAACAGTTGTGACACCAATTCTGTTCAAATAGATTCTTACAGCATACAGTTCTTAGAAACATGTATACTATTTTGAAGCAGAATAACTCGCCCTATTCTGTTCAAGCAGTTTCCTTTTCTTTTTTGCCAGTTGGCTTTATGTCACACTGACATAGATAGGTCTTATGGCGACGATGAGAGAAGAAAGGCCTAGAAGTTGGAAGTGACTGTGGCCTTAATTAAAGTACAGCCCCAGCTTTTGCCTGGAGTGAAAATGGGAAACCACGGAAAACCATCTTCAGGGCTGCCGACAGTGGGATTCGAACCCACTATCTCCCAGATGCAAGCTCACAGCCATGCGCTCCTAACCGTACGGCCAACTCGCCCGGTTCAAGCAGTTCTGACCCAGGCACTGTTTGTATTCTCCATTTTCTGGTGCATTCTTTTTCCGAAGGCCATCAGTGAACATTAGGGGTGATGGGAAATGTTGATTATACCTTCTTGATTAGAAAGTTCATAAATTTTGTATTTAAGCACTTAAAGTACAGTATTTTCTTTTGTTAAAATATAAGAAAAGCTAATAGTTGTATGATTAGTCACTGTATTCTACAATGGCACCGTGCAACAGCGGTGCGCTTAAACTTAAAGAGAGATGGCACTAGTCGTTCTACTCATTCTAATTTTGGCATACACAAAAATTCAATCATATCAGCCCTTGGACATGAATAAGCAACCTTCTCATGAGCATGTGAAAACATGCAATGGCCATGAAGAAAGTGTATATTCAGTTTATGTCATCTATAGAAAGATAGGAACATGTTGTTTACAAGTTGTTTTAGGTCGCACCGACACAGATAGGTCTTGTAGCGATAGGAAAGGGCTAGGAGTGGGAAGAAAGCGGCCGTAGCCTTAATTTAAGGTACAGCCTGGTGTGAAAATGGGAAACCAAGGAAAACCATCTTCAGGGCTGCCGACAGTGGGGTTCGAACCCACTATCTCCCGAATACTGGCCGCACTTAAGCGACTGCAGCCATCGAGCTCGGTGATAGGAGCATAAAAAGGAACACACAATAGGATAAACACAATGACAGGTAAGTGAGGGAAGTGGGAGAAATAGAAAGAAAACAAAAAGAACAAGGACAATCTCTATATCTTTATACGCTGCTATCTTCAAATCAATTAACTCTCTATCAATCCCAGTTCTCTTACAGCCATTTCTTGTCAAACCCCGATAATCTCATTCCAGCTTCCCAGCTTTATCAGGAGAACAGGTTTCGATATGCACTGAGGGGCAATCTTGACAGATTTTCAGTCTTGATGTGAGAATGAAGGATGAGAAGAAAGGAAGAGACAAGAAAATACATTTTACAATCTGCTTTACGACGCATTGACACAGATAGGTTTTATGGCGATGATGGGATAGGAAAGGGCTAGGAGTGGGAACAAAGTGACCATGGCCTTAAGTAAGGTACAGCCTGGTGTGAAAATGGGAAACCACCAAAAACCATCTTCGGTGTTCGAACCCACGATCTTCCAAATACAAACTGATAGTTACGTGACTCAAACCGCACAGCCACTTGCTCGGTGACAAGAAAATTATGAATAAAGAGACTAGGAGCACAGGACAAACACAAAAGGAGATAAGGAACCCAACATGTCAATATAAATAATGGAAAGGAACAAGCAAGAACTCAAGCTATACGCAGAAAGACAGGAACATCAAAAGGAACAACAAACAGGATAAATTAAACGACAGATCAGCTTGGGAAGAGGGAGAAATAGAAAGTAATCAGTTTATGACTATTTCAGGACAACATGTACTGTATTTGATTATAGTGTGAGTGAATGCAAATACACAGGCTGAAAAGATATCATAGAAATTAAGAAGACTAATGTATGATGAGGCTGGCGAAAACAGCAGCCATACAGAATAGTCCAGAAACAAAAAAATTCATACATCGCAAGAAGCTCATGGTAGTGCTTACACTTCCTAATTGTAAGACTAGTGGTTCAAATACCAGTACAGCAGTATCCTCTTTTGAACACTTTTTTTTGCAGCACACTCAACGTCTGATTATTTTTTCTTCACTTTCTAAACCTTAAAATTATTAATTTTTCGTCACCAATCATTGCAACAACTGTAAAACAGGTCATACAAACTAGTGAAAACATCCTATAGCCATTGACGAATAGTATACAATGGAACCTTGATTATCCATTCCCGGAAACTATGTTTCTTGGATAATTTGTTCAAATTATGTGGTCCCGCGAGCATCCTAATTAAATAATGTTTTTAAAATCCCACATTATCCGTTCCTCAAAGAAACTATTTCCTGCATCAACCGTATATGCACAGCATAATGTTGAAAAAGTTTGCATCATTTCCCACTGATACTGGCTTGTGCAACGAGTGGCTGAGCAAGCCTTCCAGCTGAGCTCAAGGTCACGAATAAACAAAAAAAATTGGAGTTCTGGTGATTTTTCTCTCTTTCCTATTTGCTTGTTATTGATGAGCAGAACTGAATATAATGGATTCGAGAACTTTTCAGATTCAAAACCATATTCTCGAATTTAACATAACCTTTAAAATTCGATGACCTAATTTATGTGACTCAAGACGTTCAGAAACTTACTACAAACAGTATACTGATAACCAAAATTACAATGGAAGATTTTTAAAACAGGATTTCACCATCGTGTTGGGCGCTTTTGTATTAGACGCGCTTTATTTTAACAGATTAGAGAATTTAAAACTATTTTTAACTGATAGTTGTTTGGCTTGGCAGATGTGGTTGAAATATATATTTTTTCCCCTTGCATTAGGATGTTACTATGTAGAATGGAAATTCATTCTGAAAAATAAAAACACATTTCTTTTTACTTTTTTTCTTTTGCCGATTGTGGATAATCAGTGATTATTTCAACTTTCTAGAAGGTTTTAGGTGAATATATAGATAGCATTCTGAAGGATGCTTAGATCATTTTAATTTTTTTTAATTTATGCATGACAACATAAACAATTATACATTTTTCTTACATATGGTTAAATTTGCTAAATATTTTTCATGAGCAAACAAACTGAAAGCAGCTCTTGGTGACTACGAAAGGGTAAGAAAAGGAGTTATACTGAGAGTCTTGTGTTTCCAAGATATGTGCAGGAACACAATACTGAACTCCGATAATTAGGAGAAAGTATTTTCTAACGTGTCTCAAGCACAAGGAATGCACCAACCATCGCCTCCCGCCCCTACAGCCAATCATTCACCCCCGCGTACCTCAAGGCCAAAAACAAGTGTAAACGAGAAGGAACTGGAAACAACAGTTAAATAACTTTCTGCTTCAGTACAGAATTATCCTCCAAAGTAGTTCTGTGGAAGAAAAATGTCAAAAGTGAAACCATCACCAAGCGTTCTTTTTTCACAATTTGCTTACATAGCATCGACACAAATAGGTCTTATGCCAACAATGGTATAGGAAAGGGCTAGAAGCGGTGAAAGAAGCGACCGTGGCCTTAATGAAGAAACAGCCCCAGCATTTGTCTGCTGTCAAAAATAAGGAATCACGGAAAACCCACTCTCTCCTGAATGCAAGCTCATAGCTACATGACTCAAACCGGGCAGCAACTTGCTCGGTATCATAAAGTATATTTTTAACTCAGCTAGTGAATGAATTTGGAAAAGACGAATGTAGAAAAGATGGATGTGTTCCATTTTGTAAATTCTGCAGTACTGAAGTGAGTGTGGAAAGGAGGTTTGTCGTTCAACAGCACATTAAGCAAAACAACATCTGAAAGCTGCGATGAATGCGAAGAACAAGTGTTCCCAGGTTCTTCGGGAGGCAAAGTACTACATCCAGTAAATCAGTATGTATAGGCCTATATCTATATACATTTCGAAGTAAATGATGAGATAATTATTTCTGCAAATGAAGAGCTGTGCAGGATATATATTTTTTGTAAAACATTTGTTACACAGTCACCAATTCAATTTTGTCAAATATTTTAGTCATTTTTTACTTATTTTATAGCATTTTTTCCATATATTTAAGGGCATTTTATTGATCATTTCGGGTGAATTTTTAGGTCAATAACATCTGCCCCCTATTTATTAGATATTTTTTGATGTGGTTGGCTGATCAAAGTTGCTGACCTGAAAAGTTTTCATGGGTAACCGATGAAGTTTCCCCAAATTCAAGATTTTTAACTCATATAATTCATGTCTGAAGCCGTCCCCACCGTCTAACCTGCCTGCCTCTCACCCAGAAGCCCTGGGTTTGATTCCCGGCCAGGACAAGTATGTTTTTACCTGGATATGAGGACTGGTTCTAGGTCCACTCTGCATACATGATTACAATTGTGGAGCTATCTAACGGTGAGATAGTGACCGTGGTCTAAAGTGCCTGGAATAATGACCAAGAGGATTCGTCACACTGACCATTCGTCTCCTCGCAATTTGGATGCCGGCTTAGCAGCCATAGCTTGATAGGCCAAGGCCTTTTAGGGCTGTAGTTTTGTTTGGTTTAGTAGTGTTTGTAAGATATTAATTCTACATAATTCATTATTGTTTAACCGAATTGTTGATGGTTTTATTTCGTTCCTGGATTTTCTGTTTTCCCATATTGTACTTTTTTTCCCCGGGGTTCCTCAAAAATGGAGAATCGAGGTTCCACTGTATTATGAAGTCCTATTACTTCACCAATACACAGGTCAACAATGAAAAATCACCACAAAAACTAATGATTGTATTAAGTAGGTGTCAAAGTGTCTGTAACAAGTCTTTATATTTTTATTTACCACACTTTGTTTTCTATTTATACGTAATTTAATTTCACGTTTTAAAAACCTGTCGTAGGCGGCAACTTCTTGTGTGTGCTTCCTCTCATCTTACCTTATTCTAAAGATAACTTCTAAAATATGCCATCCAATTTAAGACATCCACATCAGTGGCAGTCTGTATGTTGAAGGGAAAGTTTTGTCTACTACTGATGCCTATTGGCTGTTCTTCTCAAAGCGTACTGTGGGGTCTAGGAAGATATTTCTTCTCCTTGCAGTTAATAGCAACAAAGATGCACGCTTGTTTGAAACATCTTCATAATGTAGTCAAACTTCTTTGTATACTTCCCATTGAGCTTTGAGCAAAGCAGACGCAATATATGAACACAGCATGAGATGTCAGCTATTTCTTTGTAACTCTCCTTTCGGACAGTAACCCAGCAGATGTCTCAGAGTCTCCGCTTCTCCACAATGTAATTAGGAAGCGTCCGGTACACAAGCAAGAGAACAAGTTTCAGGGCATCCTTCAAGCTGAATGTGTTAGAATATGTAGCAGAAAGTAGACAGAGACCAGTGAGTCATAAACACGTAGTGCAGCCAGGTGGATTCATTACTGGTGTAACCAGAGGGACAAATCATAGGGAGAAGAAGAAAAACCCACATTAATTCCATCCACGGGGAGAAGAAAGGAAAATAGGAAAATGTGAACATAAAAATTCTGGAGTGGGTTGAGGAAGCAAAAAACAACTGTAACATTATAAATCACAAAATGATGCAGTTTAAAGTGTGTTATATTGCACGAAGTCTTGGTATTACGCAGAAAAGCAAGTAGAGATAGGTAAAAGTGCTTTTTGTGTCTGAATGGACTAAGTTTGCAGAGGAGGCCATCACTGTGCCAGCAGCTCTATCAGATTATACCAACAAAGTGATCAAATTTCACCACTTTGTTGCAAGACTTCAGACACTACAACGCCGCACAGCTTTGAACTCCACACAGCACTAGCAGATGTGGTGTAGGCGTGGTGTTTAGTCATGTGACCAATGAGTAAACTGCAGTAATGGAGAGGGCAAATAAAAAACTGTTAAAGGTACTAATATCATCTTAATACGTAGACTTTCACGACCACTAAATGACATTATGATAATTATTTGAGGATATTAGGTCGTGTAATAATAAATAAATACCAGCTGACGCGTTTCAATCCTGCGACCAGGATCGTCTTCAGAGCAACAACGAAGCAAAATGGCTACGGTCTCTCCATAGTAAACAGACTCAAGATAGAGAGACCCTGTTAGAAATGTAGTTCATTCCAGGGCCTCCAGAGTCACGGAGAAAGATGTTGACGAGTTAACTATGGAGGGTAGCCATGATCTACTCAGTATATAGCCGTCACCTTTGTTAAAATTATTCGGGCATTTAGCAATTTCTATCGCTTCACGAATGATTCTGGGAATTAAATGTTTCTCTTTACAAACGACAGAAGTTGCATCAAAAATTATCTGATGGTCATTATGTATGGCATGTTCTGCCACAGCAGACTTCTCTGGCTGGCAAAGACGTAAGTGCCTGCAATGTTCTTTAACCCTTGTTGCTACTTTCCTACATGTTTGGCCGACATAAACCGATCCACAGGAGCAAGGAATCATATATATTCCAGCGCAGTTTAAACCAATAGGATCTTTGACAGATCGCAAACAATTGCCTATGGTAATATTAGGCTTAAAAATGGTCTTGATATTGTGCTTTCTGAGAATATTGCCAATCCTATCCGTGACAGATTGCACGTATGGCAAGAAGGCCAGACTCAAAGGACGAGAATCATGTGACAATCTGCCTTTTGGCTTAGGATGTAGCACTTCGTCAATCTGTTTCCCTGAATAGCCATTGCTCAGAAATGTTCTGGATAGGAACTCAAGTTCACCGTTTAATTTATCATCCTCACAAACTTCCCTTGCTCGGCTGATAAGAGTGTTAAGCATAGCACGCTTTTGGCAAGGATGGTGATGAGAGGACCCATGAAGGTATCTATTAGTATGGGTAGGTTTACGGTAAACCGCATGACCTAAAGTTCCATCTGATTTCTTAGAAACCAAAACATCCAAAAACGGCAAACATCCTCCACGTTCAGTCACCATGGTAAATTTAATGTTTGAATGTATGCTGTTCAAGTGATCCAAAAAAATATATAATTCGTGATCACCATGGGGCCAGATAACAAATGTGTCATCGACAAATTTCAACCAGATGGACGGCTTGAGCGTGCAAGATTGAAGACAACGCTCTTCAAAATCTTGCATATAGAAATTAGCGTTGTCTTTGAGGACGGACCGCTAATCTGAGAGGAAATTGACAATGCTGCTATCCTAAAGTTTTAAATTCATCGGCGTTTCTCCATCACTTATCACATACATTTCACCTGGAATGCTGTCTCCTCTTAAACTTGGTTTCTCAAGCTTTTTCATTCCCCTCCTAGCCATTCATGAGATGGTGTTTCTACAAAGACTAGTCTGACTACAGACTACGGTCTGAATTTTCAACCCAGTGATTTCGTCCTGTTTTTGAATTGTTATCAAACTAAAATTTTTAGTCTAAGAAGTCCACAACCTCATTATTAGCACTTATTGTTTTGTTTCCGTCAACTAAAAATTTTAATTCCTGTAGGAACGGCAATAATTACAGTGGCTGAAGTAAAATAAACTCGTGTATCTACGTCTATTCCTACGGTAAATATATATGTTCATACAACAAATCTTAAAAGATCAATTGCTATTATTGAATTTGTCTCAGCGAGTTATTTATTGCTCCGTCTAGTGACGTAAATATTGTATATTGTTATGTCCATCTGTCTCTTTTGTTTTTCATTTGTTCCTTTATTATGTTTTAACAAATTTTTAGCTTGCATTACGTAGATTATTTACCCCCACCCACTTATTTCACTGAAGATGGCTCAAACGAGTCTAAACCTGTTTGAATTTTATTGCTCTATCTAATGATGGCATTATTATGTTTTGTATTGAATTAGGAGGATACATTTAATTTTTTCCTGTGTAAAGTCAAGCAGTAAGGTTATGACGTCATAATGACGTTTATCCTAACTTGTAACCACGTACACTATCCTAACCTCATTGGGTTAGGTTAGTGAACCGAGGCTTTGCTTTGTTTCAGGTGGGTGGAGAGTGTCCTCTCTTCCCTCCCTACCAAAAATAGGGTGATGGGCGAGTGAGAGATTGCTCTCTCACTGTCCCTAGAGGTCCACCGCCTTAGTGGTCCTCTACCAAAAATATTGCCCGGCTTGTTAGCCGTGGAAGACTGGTGGAGAGCTCGTCTCCGCTTGCGGCTTTATACCATGGTCGTGCGCGTGGGGGTATGGAGAAGGAGTGGGGAACTGCGCAGAGTGGAGAGGGAGGTGCGCGCGAATTCATTCCTGCGGACAACAGCGCAGTCATGCGGGAGAGTTTTGAAGTCGCCTCAAATTGCGATAGTCATGTTGAATAAAGGACACTATAAATTTTCCAGCTAAATCATTCCTGTTTGCCAGCATTTCACCCCAGTGTGCTAAATTGGGCTCATCAGTTGGTAAATAGCACACCCACCAACACGCATGGCTAGTGCACTGTGGAGCCCACAGTGTAGGCTACTTGGAGCCACCGGCAGTGCCAATGTCTCATCATCAAAAACTAATGTCTGCCTGGCCATCAGATGATAAAGATGTTGATTCCCATAGGGAACCTGAAATATTTGTTCCGAATGAGTAAATTTATAATACCAATATAGTTGGTCCGTTATTACATTACAAATTTTCCAGCTAACTCATTCCTGGTTGCCAGCGTTTCACCCCAGTGTACTAAGTTGGGCTCATCAGTTGGTTTACTCATTCAGAACAAATATTTCAGGTTCCCTATGGGAATCCAACATCTTTATCATCAAGTCATGTTGAATACAAAATATCGATCAGGGGAGGTGCAAGCGCATCCATGCCTGCGAATAACAGCACAGTCATGTGGGAGAGTTGTGAAGTCATTCTGAATTGTGATAGTCATCTTGAATGCGAAATATCGATCAGTTTCACGCAACCGTGCGGTTAACAGCGCAGGCATGTGGCAGAGTTGTGAAGTTATCGTGCATGCCATTACATGTCACCTCGTAATCTGCAGGTCTTCGGACTGAGCAGCGGACAATAAAAAATCATTATTATTATTATTATTATTATTGTTAAGGGGTTACCCGTGGAGCAGAAAGAGGTTAAAGAAGGTGCGGGCTTGAATGGGTCTAACTACGATGTCAAGAATAGATTTAAAATTTTAACAAAGGTTATATTTCTTTAAGAACTTCAAACTTAACAATTTTTCATAACAATGAAACAAGCCCCACGCTTCACAAATTCTGAGCTCCCAGCCCAAATTTACAATAGAGCACAAATTTATTCAAGGGCAGAAATCCCCTAATTCACAGAGCACTTGCTCCCAAATTACAATATCTGGCCTTCCAGAGGCACTCTTCACAGTTATGAAGCTTTGAAAGAGCTAACAGGCTCTCAGTTTTCCAGGCCTACTCGATGCACATCAATTTACCTGGCCTCTCCAGGCACAACTTACAATTTGAAAATATCTTTATGGAGGGTTATTTAATACCCATGAAAACAGAACAGGTTGGACAACTGGCCCAAACACAAGGTGAATGGAGGCACACTGCGCTCCAAGATAATGAACACTTAAAAACCTAAAGGGCTCTAGGCCGCTGAAACAGGGGCTATTCCCAAACTACTGAGGTGACTCGTATAGAAATGACTATAACAATTTACGGAAGGAAACCGTTACAAAACGAAGTCACCTCAAACCAAGATGAAGGGGAGCTCGAGAGGGCACATCACTCTCTATCCCCAATTTACAGTTAAAGATTTCATGAAATTTTTACATTAGCCGGAAGAAATTTACATTTTAGAAACGTAGGTTACATGGTTAAAGATTCAGACCTTCCCCTTGGAATAATCTGCGGAGGTAGCTACAACAAGAAAGATGTAATTATGTGGCCATTACGTTATAGATGTTCTGCTGCCGACGAAGAGTCCGCCCGCCTCCTGCTAAACACACACACACTCCCAGATAGACGTCGATCAATTGGCCAAGAAACGTGAAAATCCGCAGTTTATGAACCCTCAGGGAAGGTTCGAGATCATTCAAGACTAAACCAGCCACATCCTCTCAATTTTATTGGTAGATTCAAAAGTAACACTCAACATAAAACAAGAAGCCTGTGATAGGTGGAAAATTAATTACAGAAAATAGTGATTGGTTGGATTCAAAACTGGCAGAAAGAAGATGAAATATTGCCAACCCAATAATAAATGAACATCAATCCAAAAAAAAAAAACAACTTAGGAATACAAAGCTTCTTTGAATTATAAGTTCTTACACCTTGCACCAGGGTGCATGATCATAGTCTTCAGTAGTGTCATCTGTGGAAGAATATCCAAACTTCTCGATGCATAGCAAACAAAACTAGTAGAAACTCAGTCAGTTTAGGAAACTTCACAATAACAAAATTACATCATATTTCTGTGGTGACATCTTCTGAGTAAAGTTCTAAGTAGGTGTAGTTTCAGCTTAACTGTTTTACCAACAGAGGAGTCCATTCAGGCGCTGAATTTGAATATGCGGCATTGGGGTGTACCTCCCGGTACAATTATTGATTAAACGAAATTATAATTTTAGTAATTAACATTACATTTGATATGTTATCTGATGGTATGTTGGAAATTGAATCCACCTCCCTTCTCACAGATAGCATTTAGCTTACAGGGCCTACTTTTACGGCCAGATGCCCTTCCCTCCTCCTTATCTGTGTTACGGTTAGATGACCTTCCCCCTAACAGATGCCAATTTGCATACAGGACCTAGTTTTACAGACAGATGCCCATCCCTCTACCTCATCTGCTGTAGTTATACAGCAAGATGACCTTTCCCTCGCACACGCCATTTTGGTAGGACCTAATCTACAGGGCCTACTTTTACGGCCAGATGCCCTTCCCTCCTCATGTGACCCAGTTTTACGGCCAGATGCCCTTCCCTCCTCCTCCTCAGCTGGCCATATTTTACAGTCAGATACTCATCCCTCCTTCTCATCTAGCCCAGTTTTACGGTCAGATCCCCTTCACGCCTCCTCATCTGACCTAGTTTTACGGATAGATGCTCTTAACTCCTCCTCATCCGGCCTAGTTTCAGGGTCGGATCCCCTTACCTCCTCATCTGGCCTAGTTTTACAGACAGATGCATTTCCCTCCTCCTCCTCCTGATCTGGCTGTTTTTTTACGGTCTGATGCCCTTCTCTCCTCATCTGACCTAGTTTTACACTTAGATGCCCTTAGATGACGTCAGAGAGGTTTGTGGTGAGATGATACTTAAGATGGATTTTTTTAGTAACCGCATGTCCTTCCTAATGTCAATCTTATTAGGGAAGATAATAAGGCCAAGACCAATTTCTTTTTTGCAAATAATTGGATGCCCTTCGAAGATTTCCGTCTTCTCTCTACGGTGTTTCGGGTTTGTGGTGAGATGAAACTGATAAGATTTTTTTTTTTAATAACCAGATGCCCTTCCTTTTGTCAGGGTAGATAAAACGAATGACATATGATAGTATGACAAACTTTTTTCAGCGTTCATCTCACTTCGTACATGACACTGTAGAGAATCTAATAATTAGAAATGTTATACTACAGTAAAATGCCATTATAAAAAACGCCAGTATAACAAAATGTTCAGAATAGCAAAATTATTTTTAGGCCCCTTCCCTTTTCCATATTTAATTTGTGTTAGAATATTTCATTGTAACAAATTTCGATCTATCAGTATAGCGAATTAAAATGTAGCCTTTTTGCTTATATTTAACAGCTTGTTCCTTCAAAATATAATTGAAATTCATCCTATTTTAATCACCGCGTATTTCGCCAAACATGTCTATCAGCTAATACCAGGCGGTACATTCTACACAACACACAGGCAAAGCTACTCTATTACAAATCATGGAAAGGTAAGCAAAACACATTACAATTCTGACGAGCGGGTTGCCTACCTAACAGCACATGAAGATTATCTTATTCAGTTTTGGTGTACAAGTACTGAACGTCATTATGTAGGATTAATTTCTTATACATAAAACGCAAATTAAAGCCAATTTTCTATTAATAAAAATATCTTCAAATATTAGGGTGCGCAGATTGGATTAAGTGTATTTGTTACAGTATTCGCATTTACAGGATATGGTTCAGGTAGCCATTTTCCACACATGGATGTAAGCGACTGGTCAAGCTGGATATCTATTTCAAAGTAACCAATACGCAAGAAGTAATGCTATTGTCTGGGTAGGAACGCCACATTTACAATCAACCAATGAACGTTACGGTTTCACATCCTGTTATTGCATTTTGTTTATTCACATCTCATGACGCATTCATTGTTTATCTTTTGTTCGTGAAGCAACGTGTTTACTAGTATGCCAGTTAACTCTTTCGCCTATAGATCAAAAGAAGTGAAAGCAGTTTTCTTTAAAGGAAAAATATAAAATACTTTTATAACGAATGCCAGTTTAACGAAATGTTCAGAATAGCAAAATTCCTTTCGAAGCAAAGAAATGAGAAATAGCGAAGATGTATGACATCAGCCCTTCAAAGTCGTGAAATTCCTTACTAACGAAGGCCAAATTAAAATCTGTCAAAGTGGATTGGGCATCCGCATCTTGAAGCACACAGAGGTCGTGAATGTTGAACTCGCACCTACGAGTTTCAACTTGATCACTGAAATTGGTCAAAGTTTTGTTTGATTCAAAATGGCGGCCAAGTAATTCCTGCCAGTCGGACATGGTCGAGTGTAACCTTCAATTCACTGTCAAAGAGTGTGACCAGAGAATAATATTTAATAACCCCCTGCTCTGAAATAAAAGGTTTATACTAACATTTGTTTTAGAAAAAGTGTGATCTGTAATGATACTTTGTTATTTTTATTGGCCCCCGTGCACGTTTTCATATTTGCAGTTTGGTGTTTTTCACAACTTTCAGTGCACTTATTTATGAGCCGCAGCAGAAAAGGTTTTCATATTTGTTCTCTCGTGTTTTTCACACCTTTTAATAATACTTTCCCCTCATCTTTAGACATGGTAGATATAGTTTACCCTGCACCCGCGGATACACGACGTAAAATACCCTCATGTCGGAAAAGGTTGTATTTAGTGTTTCTATATCCCCGTTGCATAGTTTTTATTCGTGTAGTATGTTTTCTTGCTTAACACGTTTTTTTTTTTTTTTTTTTTTTTTCCCCCCCCCCCCTGTAGAAACGTCATAACAAGGTTTTACTGCATATCATAAATGTCATAAAAGAATAATAAAACTACACTATTCATATAATAAACACATCCATAAGTTCAAAAGCAAATTTTAGAAATAGTCCAACCTGCATGATGGCAAAGTTTATACAGATTCTTTTTTTTTTTTTGCTATTGGTTTTACGTCGCACCGACACAGATAGGTCTTATGGCGACGATGGGACAGGAATGGGCTAGGACTGGGAAGGAAGCGGCCGTGGCCTTAATTAAGGTACAGCCCCAGCATTTGCCTGGTGTGAAAATGGGAAACCACGGAAAACCATCTTCAGGGCTGCCGACAGTGGGGTTCGAACCTACTATCTCCCGAATACTGGATACTGGCCGCACTTAAGCGACTGCAGCTATCGAGCTCGGTCAGATTCTTTTTAACAGAAACATTTTAAGTTTACTTCGACAGCAGTACTCGACAGCTTAATTGAATTTTGCAACAGAACCAAGGATTCGGAATTAGAGGAAAGTAAGACAAAGTAACATATAGCCTAAGTAACATGAAAGACATGTATTCCAACATACCGATCTCTAAAACAAAAGATATTATAAGTGATAGGAATCCGTGTGATGATGATGATGATGATGATGATGATGAAGAAGAAGATGTGCCACAAAGTGTTCAACAGAGGTTGACTCTTGTGCAGGCAACAAACATGGCACGTAGTCTTCAGGATTTTCTTTTGTCACAAAGTAATGTGCCAGAATCTGTGTTAAATTCAAGTGCAGTGGTTGCTAACTACCTTGAATATTCATTTGTGTCTGGGAGTGTTCAGAAGAAAATCACAGATTTTTTCAAAATATAAAGTCGAGGAAATAATGTACCGGCTCAGGGTAAAATTTGAGATGCTGAAAACTTCTTGCAAGTACCTGTACTTTATATCATTATTTCATATATTTATCCTGGTTTTCCTCTCATTTAATAAATACAGTATTAAGGTTTTTTATGTGTAAATTCATGTTGAAATAATGTAGATTCTTCAGCAGGTTTAGTAATGAGCGAATTCTTAAGAACTGACTTATTTCAGTATAACAAAATTTCACTATAACAAATTAAATTCTGAGGCCCCCAAAATTTTGTTATACTGGTATTTTACTGTACAGCCTACTTTACCCTGCTAGACTCAATGGCGAGGACGGTTGAGACGCTGGCCTTCCCGTTGTAAACTCTGCAGGTTCAATCCTGTCTCAGCTGTGTGTGGGTGGAGAGAGGGGGGAGGACTGGAAATGTACTGTGTGCAAGATAGCTGCATGCCTGACAATTTTTGTCATTAAAACGTACATTGTCTGTTGTTAACTTACCTTTGTCATATATTATTGTTGATTAAACAGAATTATAATTTTAGTAATTATCATTACAATTGAATACATGCCTCTGGTCGTAGTAGCGAACAGGTTTTGGAAAAGTAGAAAAATTATTATTAATCAAACAGAATTATAATCTAATAATTATCATTACATGTAACAGCTGTTAGTCACATCGTGTCAGTCATAATTCAAACCTCATGTCAGCAAGCCCTGAAGATGGTTTTACGTTGTTTCCAAATTTTCACATCTGTATTTTGTAATGAACAGAAAAGATTTGAACAGTCAGCATACAATCTCTTGTGTTCTGAACACAAAAAGAACATTTACATGTTTATTTTTTTTGGTGAATGACAATTTTAACACATCTAAAAATGTGTTGGTAATTGTGCGACATTGAAAGGGTGAGTTAACCACACCTACAAGGTTATGATATCATAATAACATTCTTATTGTCAACTACAGGATTAATATTAATCTCTACCAAGTAGTGGAAGTGAGCAAGATGTCGTCACGCCTAACAATTTTCAATGCATACAATCTATATTTGTGGTGAATGATCCCCAACCATTTTATCACTTCTAAAAATAAAAAAAATAAAAGTGTCAATAATTGAGGCACATTTGAAAGGGGAGAGTACACCACATCTACAAGAAACTTTACATGTTCATCTCCTTCAAGGCGAGACAATAAATAACTACAGTCCTAGCATTTGCCAGGTGTGAAACAGTGAATCTACGTAGCCTACTCCTGTTCAATACCATCGAGAGGTCAGCTCTAGGCTTTACGTTTCTATCCGACATACAAATAACTATAAACACTCTTCTTCCTCCTCCTCCTCCTCCTAAAACGCATCTCTACTTAGTTGTGCAGTGGGGTCATCGTGAGGTCTGCTTACGGTTTTACATATCCATCCGACAGATAAATAACTATGGGGGCCTTGTAAAGAGATGGGAAGATTGGAAGGGACAGGCAAGGAAGAAAGAAGGAAGCGTCCGTGATCTTAAGTTAGGTACCATCCCGGCATTTGCTTGGAGAAGCGGGGAAACTACGGAAAACCACTTCGTGTATGGCTGAGGTGGGATTCGAACCTACCTCTACTCAGCTGATCTCCCGAGGCTGAACAGACTCCGTTCCAGCCCCTTGTACCGCTTTTCAAATTTCGTGGCAGAGCCAGAAATCGAACCCGGACCTCTAGAGGTAGCAGGCCGTGCCGTTAAGTTAGGTACTATCCCGACATTCAGCTGGAGAAGAAGTAGGAAACCTCAGAAAACTACCTCGCAAATGGCTGAGGTGGCAATCAAACCCACCTCTACTCAGCTGACCTCCCGAGACTGAGTGGACTCTGTTCCAGCCCTCGTACCACTTTTTCAAATTTTGTGGCAGAGCCGGGAATCGAAACCCAGGCCTTTAGAGGTAGCAGGCCATGACGTAATGTTAAGTACTATCTCTGCATTACTGAATGCGATTTAACTATTTCGTAAGAAGAATAGACACGCAACCTGCGCACCCAAGTAGCAGAGACAATACGATTATTATTATTTTTGTCTTTGTTGTGTAGTGGATAATGTGATTAGCTATGACTCAGCTAAGTGCACCGTGGTTGTCAACCAGCGCACTCAAGCTGTAAGCCAGTGGGTGCCCCTTTTAGTCTCCTCTTATAACAGGTAGGGGATACTATAAGTAATATTCTAGACTTTAGTAGGTTACCACACAATAGTGAGAGACGATACATTAGGGAATAAAACACTGATATGAAATAGCATCTTCTGGCACAGTGAAAAAAGCGATAATAGCTCTCGCTATAGACATTATATATTGATATTATTCGCAGCATAACACAACATAAATTTACTACGAACGCTGAACACATTTAATGGTGTATAATCGTAGATTGCATGAAGAAATTATATACACTTTCACTTACCATAGTTAACGTAATATAAACTTTGAAGAAAAGAAATGGATTATAACACACATGCACAGCGCGCACGGTAGTAGCTGAGACAATACGATTATTATTATTATTATTATTATTTTGGTATCTGTTGTGTAGTGGATAATGTGATTAGCTGGGACTCAGGTAAGTGCACTGTGGTTGTCAAACAGCGCACTCAAACTGTAAGCCTATGGGTGCTCCTTTTAGTCTCCTATTATAACAGGCAGGAGATACCATAAGTGATATTCTAGACTTTAACAGATTACCACACAACATTGAGAAACCACACATTAGGCTTTAAAAGCTGATATGAAATATCTTCTCAAAAACGACGTATTTACAGAAGCATGAAGTTTTTTTTTTGCTAGTTGCTTTACATTGCACCGACACAGATAGGTCTTATGGCGACGATGGGACAGGAAAGGGCTAGGACTGGGAAGGAAGTGGGCGTGACCTGAATTAAGGTACAGCCCCAGCATTTGCCTGGTGTGAAAATGGGAAACCACGACACGACCACGACCAGGGCTGCCGACAGTGGGGTTCGAACCTACTATCTCCCGAATACTGGATACTGGCCGCACTTAAGCGAGTGCAGCTATCGAGCTCGGCCATTAATGTGTTTAATTCTGCACACGCACCCGCGCGCGCGCACACACACACACACACACACACACACTCACTCTCTCTCTTCAATCAATTTTTAGTAATCAATTGCTTACCTCAAATTACCATAATATATCGTCGCTGCCGGGACAAAACCTATGTGAAATATTTTAGCTTAGCACTTTGGCTGGTAAGGTTTCGTCATCTAAGGTGCAATATTGTATGCATATGGTCAAGGAATTCTCGCTCTTTATAATGTATGCGCTGCGGGTCAGTATATCTGCAAAAAAATTATCACATAGGAGGTTTTGTCCCGGCAACGACGATATATAGTTGCATATGAAAAATAAGGTAATTAAACATACATAAAACTTTTGTATGTCGACTGCAGTCAGTCAGATATCCTAAGAAATGAATGTGTCTTGCACAACATTGTGTCTGCCTGCTGCTGCTGCTGCAGCAACAGGGAACGGATGTTTCAAATTTCATCATGACAGCACACAGGTACAGGCTGCTGTTTTCGCTGTGTTAGAATTTCTGACATACTGTACTAGTAGAATAGAATTAACGACTTAAAATGTTGCGCCGACCGTGCAGTGTAGGGGTTACATTCCTGCCTCTTACCTAGAGGCCTCCGGCTTAATTCCCGGCCAGGTTAGGGATTTTTACCTGCATCTGAGGATATAGTTCGTACCAGGTTCGATTCCCGGTCAGGTCAGGGATTTTTACCTGCATCTAAGGGCTAGTTCGTGGTCTGCACAGACTACATTGGATAGTTTGTGGCCGGGTTTGATTCCCAGTCAGGTTATGGACCTGCATATAAGGGCTTGTTCGTAGGCTACACAGCCTACGCTGGATAGTTCGTGGCCGGGTTCGATTCTCGGTCAGGTTAGGGATTTTTACCTGCATCTAAGGACTAGTTCATGGTCTACACAGACTACATTGGATAGTTCGTGGCTGGGTTTGATTCCCGGTCAGGTAGTGGATTTTACCTGCATATAAGGGCTTCTTCGTGGTCTACACAAACTACATTCGATAGTTCATGGCCGGGGTCGATTCCCAGTCAGGTTAGGGATTTTCACCTGCATCAAAGGGCTAGTTCGTGGTCTACACAGACTACATTGGATAGTTCGTGGTCGGGTTCGATTCCCGGTCACTTTAGGGATTTTTACTCACATCTGAGGGCTAGTTCGTGGTCTACATAGCGTAGATGGTTTGTAACCCTTGACTCGGCTTGGATTCGAATCCAAGGGACCCTCTGAACTGAAGACCACAACGCTGTCCATTCACCACGGAGTCGGAAAATAATAATAATTGCTGGAGCTGAGTGTTACAGCCCCCAGCATTTGCTTGGTGCTAGCTGATAGATTTACTAGGATAACTCCTGCGGGGTGAATTCCGCTACCACGACGTCTCCGAAGTAAGAGGAAGAATCTTTTAAAAAAAATTAAAAACAAGAAGATAGTGGAGGAAATGTGAAGGTGCTGTACAGTCTGGTTAAAGGAAAGACATCTGACAAAATGAACATTACAGCACTAGAAACAGTAAACGGGTATGTAGTCAGGAGCGAACAAGAGGACAGAAACAAAGACCTATTTCGATACACTAATGAATGAGGAAGAAACTACTGAAGAGGTGGAAGAAAGGCTGAGGACTGCCCTAAAAAAGCCAGCTATGATCGATGAAGTTACTGGTGACAAAGCAACAAGTATACCTGGAGTTAATTTGAATAAAGGGCCCGGAAGTAATAAAGTGACCTCATTTTCTCAAAAAGAAAAATTTTCTCTGCCAATCCAACTGCACCATCGTTATTAACATAACACAAAGAGCATCCCTGATTTTTTCTTGGTACAGTTCTGTTACACCCTGTATATTTCACTCATGCTTCTCCTGCTAGCTTTCTTACCTGAGCATTTGCACTCAAGAATTTCTATTTAGTGATCCAAACCTCTACCTCTGTCTCTCCCCAGATGGCTACATCATCAGCAGACAGCAATATGTCTAGTTCTCCATCTCGTTCTCTTTTCAGGTTTTTAAGAATATTGTCCATGACAGTAATGAATGGCAATGGTGAGTGTGTGCTTCCTTGTGGACACCCTGTGTAGTTTAAAGCATTCTGAATGTAAATCAACAACACACACACAACTTTGAGAGCAATATGGTATGAAAATCATGTTCCAGAGTATTGGACAAAAGGTATTATTATCCACAATGAAACAAAAAATTTGAAACTAGACTACGAGCAGTGATATAACCTGTCCTGGAAGAAGAACAGCATGGATTCAGAACCAACAGAAGAACAGAAAAAAAAAAGAAGTAAAGACTTAACTGTATTCTTAGACCTAGATAAGGCATACAAAAGGATGATGATGATGATGCTTCTTGTTTAAAGGGGCCTAACATCTAGGTCATCGGCCCCTAATGGTACGAAATGGGACAAAATGGAATGACAAATTAAAAGTCCAAAATCTTCCACTGACCAGAATTCAAAACATGAGGATGAAGAATGAATGGATATGAATTTAAAACAATCAGTGGATCCAACCCGCAATGCCTCACTTTCACAGAAACTGGCGTGAAACAAAAGTATTACTGACCAAGGGACTGCATCTATAGCATAATACTGAATCGATGATGCTTTAAGTCTAAAGGGGTCCAAAATCCAAGTCATCGGTCCCTCATAATGGTACTAATTGCTAGGAAAGTGGAACCATGGTATTTGTCATGTTGCGGTACTAATCAAAATTAGTGTAGACTCGCGGCATTCCACACAGTATGGTACTACTCACAAGTAATGAAATTCGCACATGGAATACAGACCTATGGTGTTTCGGACATTGCGGCGCCATTTACAGGCAATGCAAACCTATGGTGTTCATCACATACATGTACTAACCACAGGGACCCGCACTATCCCGTCGTGTTCCTCATATAGTGGGTACTAATCATAGGCAAGCCAGAACCATGGTGACGCTCACCCATGGAGTCGCTCCTAAAATGGTACTAATCACAGGTACTGTAGAAGCCGGCAACGCACTCTTGCTACTAATCACAAACCTATTTGTTACCTAACATAGTGGTACTACGCACAAGTAAAAGCGACCCATGGTGTTCCCCGCGTGGTGGTACTAATCACAAGTAGTTTCGTGGTTCTAATACAATTATCTCTTGGTCGCCCCTTACGACAGACAGGGGATACCATGGGTGTATTCGCCTGCGTCCCCCATCCACAAGGGGTTGTGTGTTCGGTCCGCGAGAGGTATTTTAGTTCTCTCAAGTCCGCCGGCAAGCTCGTTAGCCCCCCCACCACCACCATCTGGGACGTGCCACGTGGGAGTATCACCTCTCCCCCTGCAACGCCAGCGTAACAGGTTCGTGGCATACAAAAGGGTGCCTAGACCAGGCATATGGAAGTGTATCAGAGAACTGGGAGTGCCTGAATATCTCATAGGCAACATAAAGATGCTGTACCACAACTGTAGCAATTGTGTGTATGTTGAATATTTACATTCAGAATGGTTTAATACTACACAGGGTGTCCACAAGGAAGTGCACTGTGACCACTGGCATTCATTACTGTCATGGATAGTATTCTTAAAAACCTGAAAAGAGAACGAGATGGAGAACTACACACATTGGTGTCTGCTGACGATGTAGCCATCTGGAGAGAGACAAGAGTTATATGTACAAACTAAGCTAGATGAATGGGTAACCAAGTTTAAAAAGTATCAGATGAAAGAACAACAAAAACTGTTGCTCTCTGAAAATGAGTAAGAAAGATACTGGCTGCCACATAAACCTTAAAAGTGAAAACATTCAATGTGTACAGGTATTCAAATACCTAAGCAGCATGATTTCCAGCAGGAGTACTGCAGATAAAGAAATATTTAACAGACTGGCCAGCAGTTCCAACTTCAACAACCTCATATATGGCATCTACCTTTGGATAACAATGTGCCCATGAGAACCAAGATGACTCTGAACAGACTCTGTGCCCATTCTCATGTACAATCTAGAAACATGTACAATGAAATTTCTATGAGCTACCCTCCAAAACTACACGGAAGGATAACATCAGAATGAAAGTGGAAGTGGACTCGACAGAAGAGAAGCTAAGGAATTTGAGACTAACACAGTATGGACATGCAAAGTGAATGCCTACTACAAGAACACCGCGTGCATGCCTAGAAAGAAGGGTTGAAGGAAGGAGGTCAGTGGGAAGACCTAGGAAGAGATGGCTGCACCAGCTGAGAGGACGTGGAGAGAAGAGGAGGAAATTGGCAGTCAGTGGTGAAAGAGGAGGCATTTTTGGACAGACAACGATGGTGAAGACCCGTTCAACACCACTCTATCCGGCACACCAGAAGGATTCTATGACAATGATGAATACAACACAAAGTTTTAATTTCACTCATACATCTCCTCAGATCGTATTAAATACCACTCACAATCCTCATACTTTCTTTGTTGCACTGGCAACGGAATACAATCTCAAGAGATATGGGAGTGAAACCTTGAATGGATGCGTTTGGAAGAATACAGTTGGTGAAAAGACGACGTGAGTCACAGATCATCAAGGATCCTAAGCAAGACACAAATCCCATGAAAGTTTCTAATATTAATGTGAAAAATTTCTAATTTACTCTTCCCTCCCACATGCTTTCCTAATCTACTCGTGCAATCTTTGATGATAATGCAAAACAGTATGCTAGGCAGACGGACTTAATATGGACATCCAAGGTAGAATCATGGTTTCCAAGCAGAGAATAAAATTGTTATTGGTTCATTTTACTCTCACAAGAGTACAAGAGTCTTCTACAAGACTCATCATTAGGACTGTGTATTTTTATGTTAGGAAATGCCAATTGGGTAGGTGTTGTACAGGTGAAAATATGAAGGCTTCTAACTTACTGCTTATGTGCTTTTCACACCTCTGGTGATTATTCTTCACTTCACAGAAACTGTTGAAATGGAACAAAAGTAATACACTGCAAAGCTGGCCTAGGGTATAAATTACATCTTTCTGAAACAAATTTTTAATAAAGACAGACATAAAAATTCTACATTGAAATCTTTAAAAGTGAATGCAGTTCACTTACTATCTTCCTTGCTAAGGAATTCAATAAGTTGATAAACTTGACAAATTCCTTCTAAGGTGAGAGGGGCTCCTTCCATGACGCCTTTTGATGATGATTTTGGTTTTTTGGCAAATGGAGTGAAAGTCCATTTTGATGGTCGATATTTTGTCTTCTCAGCAGCACAGTCATAGCTGCAAAGGCAAAAAAAAAAAAAAAAAAAAAAAAAATTAAAAAAAAGGTAAGATTTAATCCAGACATTCAAGCTAAATGATCATTTAATACTTACAAAACACAAAGTTTAGGATGGGTGCTAAAGGCAGTTACAATGAGTAAACCATTACTGCACGTGTGTACACAAGTTTTGCATCAATACATTTTCGTTATGTGACACATGCTTGCTTTCATACTGCCTCTAATGATTCCTCAAGTACCTAAAGCACCATGTCTACAACAAAAAAAGCTAAAATACAGCACTGAATGTCCTTGTTTACAAATAGGAAGAGAATAAAATTTGGTACTATATATTTTTTTTCTGAAAAGGTCACAGTAGGTACTCGCATATTATGTACGTCCAACCCTTAATGTATAAAAACCATAACCTTTCATGGGTAAATTATAGTGTACACAGAAGAAAGAATATCAAGAATACTGATCTTACAACCTCCTTTCATTACATTTCCCCCCCTTGTTTTCTAGATATCTAAGAGACTATAATACAGGCCACCTCCATATCAGCATCAAAGTCAAGTTTTCCTTCTCAATTTCTTTCTCTTTCTCTGGCCATACTGTGATGTACACATGTTGTCTACATGTAAGTTTATGAACAATAATCTTCAGTTTCACAGTTGCCTCTTACAAGGATTTTAATTTGGAAATTCAGTGTCTTAAACTTGCTGGAGCATTGATTCCACTCACTTGTATCAGGCTCCTCCTGTCAACTATGGTATCCATTTTTCCTTGAACCATTTCAACCTCAACCATATTAGTTTTAACACACAAAAGGTAAAAGCTAATGCATGTGGGCGGTCTGGATGAATAGTTTGAAAAATATTTTCCGAAGCACATTCTTCAGTAAATAATTCATTAGACAAAATACCATGACCTTCAATTTAGATTTAATGCAGGTTAGGGACGGTCTCGTCGAAACCTGGCAGTTAGGTATAAAAAGCCTTTTGGTGTAACGGGCCCACCATATAATAGCCTGCACGAAGCGCCAGAGTGGATACAAACAGTTAAGGAGTAATCCAGAAGCAAAGCATATCTCTAATGTCACCAAGGAGGTGCGAAAAGTCAATGTAGGTCAATGATGCACAGTTCGACCTAGGAGCTCCCAAGATAAGGGTCTCAAAAGAAGAGGAAGATGGTTACAAATAAAGGTGTCACAGAATGGCAAAGATACAATGTATTATAAAAGAGAAATAAAGAGATCACAGAGAAGATGCAGGCTGGGAAGAAATAGACTAAGGAACTTACCCAGGAAATTGAATTTAGTGAAGTCAACTAACATGATGGCAAGTATACTTGGCAGTCATACAAGTTTTAGGGTATGGTACTTTAAGGCAGAAACAGATTCTAGGAAGGACATTCCAGGAATCCTTAATGAACAAGGGGAGTGAACAGTATATGTGGGGATTTACAGAAGGCAGAGTATTCAGTCAGCAGCATATAGCTGGATATAATGATAATGGCCAGGTAGAGAAGGCAATACTAGCAAAGTACTGAAATTTGCCTATAATAACAAAGATGTTTACAAAATATACAGAAGTTGAAAACTAGAAAAGCAGCTGGAATAGATAAGATTTCTGGGGATATACCAAAGGTCCTCCCCTGCGAACCATGTGATCTTGCCACGGTGGGGAGGCTTGCGTGTCCCAATGAAGCAGATAGCTGAGCCGCAGGTGCAACCATATCGGATGGATATCTGTTGAGAGATCAGACTAAGAAATGGTTCAACGAAAGGGGGGTAAGCAGCCTTTTGGCAGTTGCAAGGGCGGCAGTCTACATGGTTGACTGATATGGCCTTGTAATAATACTCAACATGGTTTAGCTGTATTGATACTATACAAGAGGGGGCGATCATCAGGAAGATGGATACCGACATTCTGCGAGTCGGAGTGTGGAATGTTAGAAGTTTGAATCATTGTGGTAGGTTAGAGAATCTGAAAAGGGAGATGGATAGACTAAAGTTAGATGTAGTTGGTGACTACCGAATTATCAACACAAAAAAGGGAAATGCAGGAGTTGGTTTAATAATGATAAAGAAAATAGGGCAGTGGTTAAGCTACTACGACCAGCATAGTGAAAGGATTATTGTCGTCAAGATAGACACCAAACCAATGCCCACCACAATAGTGCAGGTCTATATGCCTAGCAGTCCAGCGGATGATGAGGAAATTGAAAGAATATATGAAAAGATAGAAAATTTAATACAATATGTAAAAGGTGACGAGAATCTAATTGTGATGGGAGACTGGAATGCAGTGATAGGCCAAGGAGGAGAAGGTAATACAGTAGGAGAATTCGAATTGGGACAAAGGAACGAAAGAAGAACTTGACTGGTTCAATTCTGCACTGATCATAATTTAGTTCTTGCCAATACTTGGTTTAAACACCACAAACGACGGCTGTATACGTCGACGAGACCTGAAGACACTGGAAAGTATCAAATAGACTTCATTATAATCAGGCAGAGATTCAGAAACCAGGTATTGGATTGCAAAACTTTCCCAGAAGCAGACATGGACTCTGACCACAACTTGTTGGTCATGAAATGCCATCTGAAGTTGAAGAAATTGAAGAAAGGAAAGAATGCCAAAAGATGGGATCTAGACAAGTTGAAAGAAAATAGTGTAAAGGATAGTTTCAAGAAACATGTTGCACAAGGACTATTATAAATGAAAAGGCTGAAGGAAACACAATAGAGGAAGAGTGGACAGTCATGAAAAATGAAGTCAGTAGGGCTGCTGAAGAAATATTAGGAAGGAAGAAAAGATCAACTAAGAATCAGTGGATAACTCAGGAGATACCAAACCTGATCGATGAACGACGAAAATACAAGAATGCTAGAAGTGAAGAGGACAGAAAAGAATACAGGCGATTAAAGAATGAAGTGGTCAGAAAGTGCAAGGTATCTAAGGAAGCATGGCTGAAGGGAAGTACAAGGATGTTTTCTTTTTGCTAGGGGCTTTACGTCGCACCGACACAGATAGGTCTTATGGCGACGATGGGATAGGAAATGACTAGGAGTTGGAAGGAAGCGGCCGTGGCCTTAATTAAGGTACAGCCCCAGCATTTGCCTGGTGTGAAAATGGGAAACCGCGGAAAACCATTTTCAGGGCTGCCAATAGTGGGATTCGAACCTACTATCTCCCGGATGCAAGCTCACAGCCGCACACCTCTACGCGCACGGCCAACTCGCCCGGTGTACAAGGATGTTGAAGATTGTATGGTCCTAGGAAAGGTAGATGCTGCATACAGGAAAATCAAGGAAAGCTTTGGAGAAAGGAAATCTAGGTGTATGAATATTAAGAGCTGAGATGGAAAGCCACTTCTAGGGAAAAAAGAGACAAAGCAGAAAGATGGCAGGAACATATCCAACAGTTGTATCAAGGTAAAGATGTAGATGATTTGGTTCTGGAACAAGAAGAGGCTACTGATGCTGATGAAATTGGAGACCCAATTTTGAGGTCAGAGTTTGACAGAGCTGTGACAGACATAAGTAGGAAGAAGGCACCTGGAATTGATGGCATTCTCTCTGACTGCCTTAGGAGAAACCAGCATGGCAAGGTTACTCCATTTAGTGTGCAAGATGTATGAGACAGGAGTAGTGCCATCCGATTTTCGGCAGAATATTGTTATATGTATTCCCAAGAAAGCCGGTACTGACAAGTGTGAAAACTACACCACCATTAATTTAGTATCTCATGCCTGCAAAATGTTAACGCGTATTATTTACAGAAGAATGGAAAGACAAGTTGAAGCTGAGTTGGGAGAAGATCAATTTGGCTTCAGAAGAAATGTAGGAACACGTGAAGCAATTCTGACTTTACGTCTGATCATACAGGATCAAATTAAGGACAAGCCCATGCACATGGCATTCGTAGATCTAGAAAAGGCATTCGATAATGTTGATTGGACCAAGCTATTTTAGATTCTGAAAGTGATTGGGATCGGATACCGATAACAAAGAATTATCTACAATCTGTATTAAAATCAGTCTGCAGTGATAAGAATGAGGGCTTTGAAAAAGAAGCAGTAATCCAGAAAGGAGTAAGGCAAGGCTGCAGTTTGCCCCCCCCCCCTCCTTTTCAATGTTTACATAGAACAGGCAGTAAAAGAAATCAAAGAGGAATTTGGAAAGGGAATCACAATCCAAGGAAACGAAATCAAAACCTTGAGATTTGCCGATGATATTGTAATTTTACCTGAGACTGCAGAAGATCTCGAGAAGCTGCTGAATGGTATGGACAAATTTTTGGGTAAGGAGTACAAGATGAAAATAAGTACTGTAAGTCCAAAACAAAAGTAATGGAGTACAGTCGAACATAGGCAGGTGATGCAGGAAATATTAGATTAGGAAATGAAGTCTTAAAGGAAGTAGATGAATATTGTTACTTGGGTAATAAAACAACTAATGATGGCAGGAGGAGGACATAAAATGCAGACTAGCACAAGCAAGGAAGAGCTTTCTTAAGAAAAGAAATTTGTTCACTTTAAACATTGATATACGAATTAGAAAGATGTTTTTGAAGACTTTCATGTGGAGCATGGCATTGTATGGAAGTGAAACATGGACGATAACTAGTTCAGAAAGAAAGAGAATAGAAGCTTCTGCAATGTGGTGTTACAGAAGAATGCTGAAGGTGAGGAGGATAGATCGAAACACGAATGAAGAGACACTGAATGGAATTGGTGAGAGGAGATTGATTTGGCTAAATTTGACGAGAAGAGATAGAATTATAGGACACATCTTAAGACACCCAGGACTTGTTCAGATGGTTTTTGAAGGAAGTGTAGGTGGTAAAAACGGTAGGGGTAGACCAAAGTATGAAAATGACAAGCAGATTAGAGCAGATGTAGGATGCAATAGTTACGTAGAAACGAAAAGGTTAGCACAGGGTAGGGTGGCACGGAGCGCTGCATCAAACCAGCTATGGACTGATGACTCTAACAACAACAACAACAACAACAACAACAACATACTAAAGGTAAATAGTACCAAATCTGAAGTACATATTTGATTATTGTCTGCATGAAGGAGCTGTACCAGATGAATGAGGAATTGCTATAGTACCTCCTATGTACAAAGAAGAGAGAGATAAACATAAAGCAGATAATTACAGGCTTGTCAGTTTGACATGTGTTGTATGTAAGCTAAGGGACAGCATTCTTTCTGATTATATCAGACAAGTTTGCAAAATTCTGGTTTGTTAGAGCACAGTTTGAGTTTAGGAAAGTTTATTCCAGCGAGGCTCAACTTGTAGCATTTCAGCAAGATTTACCAGATATTTGAGATACAGGTCAAATGGTCTGTATCGCTACTGACCTACTCACAGCCTTTGACAGGGAAGATCATGAAAGACTAATGACTAAAATGAGGCCTATTGGAGTACACGAAAGTGTTATTGAACGGGAGGCTAACTTTCTAGAAAACAGATTTCAGAGAATTACACAGTAGGTGAAGCATTATCTGATCCTGTAATGGTTAAGAGGGGGTACCACAAGTAAGAATTATTGAACCAGTATGTTCTTATATAGATTATTTATAAATGATAAATTATAAGAGTAAAGAACTGGAATCATAGATAAAGTCTTTTGTGGATGCTGTTACAATGTATAGAGTAATAAATAAGAACCAAGAATGGGTTGCAACTGCAAAAAGACCTAGACATGATTGTGAGATGGACAGCAGACAATGGTATGATGGTAATCAGCATTAAAAGTCAGACTGTAAGTTTCACCAATAGGAGAATTTCCCTTGGTTTTAATTACTGTATTGATGGGGTGAAAGTAACTCATGGGAATCACTGCACCTAAGACTAGGTAAACAACGATAGGAATTCTGCCACTTGGCCAGCAGCTGTAAATGCTGATCAATGGTAACTGACTGATAGAAAATTTTTGATGAATGGATAGAATATCGTATTGGCAAGAGTAACATTTTTAAGAAAAATATGGTGGCTAAGACGCAGTAACTATCCAAGACATTTTAAAATGAAAATAAATAAAATAACAACAAATCATTCAAGATAGTACACTGGGCAAGATGTCACAGATTCAGGTGGCTTGGAGATTCTCTTAGGAAAAAGTAAACAATGAAGTTCATTGTATGTAATAATTGTTTGACATGCAGATGCAGTAGTCCATACGTAGATTGAGACAGTTAATATGTTTTTCCAGACAAAAGTAATGTGCATTATTACCAAACAATGAACAGTGAAAATATTTCAGCAATGGTTTGTTAATTTACTGAGGAGACTTGAAGAAGGCTGCATGATAATTATGGTCACTGCAATCTATTATTCTAAATTGAAAGAAGAAATTGTCCTTGAGCAAATCACAGAAGTCATTGAAAAGGGAAAGCCATCATCCTTGATGACGCCATAACTAAAGTTGAGTTACCGGGTATTGTGAAACAACACTTAAACCAGTAAGGCCTAAAGGATTTATGAGATGGATGAAATCCCTACCGGTACTGAAATGGATCATGAAGCTGACAGCGATGAGCCAGACTCAGTGGCTCTGATGGTAGTACTACTGGCCTTCTGAACCGCAAGTTGGCAGGTTCGATCCTGGCTCAGTCTGATGGTATTTGAAGGTGCTTAAATACCTCAGCCTTGTGTTGGTAGATTTGCTAACACGTAAAACAACTCCTAAGGGACAAAATGTATGCACCTTGGCATCTCCAAAACTGTAAAAGGAGTTAGTGGGAATTAAAACCAATAACATTAATTTTAAATTAGCTTAACCATCACAATGACTGAGAAGAACAGGAGATGAAAAGCTGTGGTTAACAAATACATATACAAAAATATGCTTGAAAGTAATAAAAAAACTTAGACAAAGAATGAGTGGGAATATCGTGTGACAGGGGTCCTGGTCTAGAAAACAAAGAATGACGGCTGACAGGGTTCATCACTCTGACCATGCATCACCTTGTGATGAACAGGAGTGCCGTGCCATGGGGTTGGTTTAGCATGTACTATTATCAGATTATTATTATTATTATGGATTATTACGTACAGATAGATGCAATACTGCGTTCATATCATTTCACTTGGATTTGAGTGTGATTCTATCTTATGTGCAGAACATTTTATTTGCTATGTCAATTTTCTTTAAGGATACCATGGTATCAGTCTGCTAATTTACTCTGATGAGGAGTTTTCAGCTTAAAAGATAACAGCAGCTGATGAAGCAAGAAAGGGAGTGAAACGGAAGGACTGCAAGAGGCGTAATTGAGAAGTATTGCTTGTGGAGGGAAACATGCGATGTGACCTTGACTGGCATATAGAGTTGGCCTGTACCTTAGCAAATTATTAGAAACAACACTTTTCTAAACACCCTGTCATGCATATTAGTCACCATTCACATGCAAGTATTTACTCAATCCAACTCCTCCTATTACAGAAGTCAGAAAAATATTAATACAAAATAAATGAAAACATAGCCTAATTCATTGTATTTCCTTGCTATCTAAGAATACATCAACTGGACTGTTATTAAGCGGATGAAAATTCAGTAACTTTGTGTGGAATACTAGAGAGCCTAATAGTATGCTGCTGCCATTCTATCCAGTTTATTATTAAACTAGCTGATGTACCCGCGCTTCGCTACAGAATTCTACACTGTATACAGATTTATAGGTTGGGTAGTGTACACGTTGTGAGTACGATTGTAATAGATTGCATAGCTCACAACGTTACCCTAGAAACGCGATGGGGAAGTCACCATACGTCTTTTTTTTATGTGAAGACTGGGTTAGGGAATTTTCGTTGTAATGGCAGGCCCTCTTGCCTACCATCAGTCACAATCAAGTTGGGGAATTTTCATTATAATGGCAGACTCTCACTCTCCACCTGCCTTTTCTACATCCCCAGAAAGACTACCTTAGTGATTTTCCCAACTGAAATCAGCATAGATCATTACAATGATGCCAGTGGGAATGTCGCGATTAAAAGCAATGCTATCATATGAAAAAGCACACATTTTCTCACTTTTAACAAACAGTAGTACAATGCCAATCTAACAGTCCAATGTTCCAGAGCTGGAATGACCAGGCCACAGGCAGCCATGAGCCATAAACACACTTTATTTTCTGGGGGGAGGGGAAGGGGAGAGGGGGCGAAGAGTGGAGAGCCTGAGGACAAAAACAATGCCCTTGTATTCTCTGTTTCCCAGTAGTACCTGATGAGCTGAAAAATCTCAATTCACTACACTGGCGGGGGAGAATCTATCTGACTTGGAGGCAAATTATTCCTCCAAGCCAGAGGAGAAACCCCTCTTGGCAAATGAATGTAGAATTTAATAAACGTGAAGATAAAGCTTTTCTTAAGAAATGGCTCATTTCAGGATTCCCAAGTTATTTGGTGAACTGTGGTGCTATAATTTGTAATAGGCCAAAATTGTAATTCTAGACCAGGTCATAAGTGAACCAATGTCATTATTAAGTTAATTGTGCACAATGATCAATCCAATCAGCGCATCAGAGTAGGGATCGAACAGCTGGAATACTATGATGAACCAGCGTGTTACGTACCAGTAATATCAGAAAATGTATGAACCAGACAAATGGTATGCTAGAGAAGAAAGTTACGTAACTCCCCTGCAATTTCCCGCCCATATTCAGTCAGGCTGTTATACTCGGTACGCAGCATTAATCCCATCTATCGGAGATGAGTGGCAGCATTAGAAACAAAGTACATCACAACAAACAATGGTCAACGTAATGTTATTGTTGATCAATTTTATGAGCTTTCGATATTGTTGGCCTTCACATTTAGTTTTCTTGCAACTCTCAAATACCACTCTTATTATAGTCAGTATGGTAAAACTGTATAAAACATAAATGATCAGAAATTTTATTCACTATAAATTCTGTTATGTAGCACTTTTCGATAGGACCAATAACAGAGGTAGGCCAATAAATTGTAGGTGCCTTCCCCTAACCATTTCATACAGGGTGAATACAATTGTTTATAGCTTAGACTGTAGTTTCTTATTCTCCGAATCATACCGATTTTCATAAATTTATGTTTACCCATTTTCTCGTGGCTTGGCGTTGATATGGACTTGGCAACAAAAATACAAATTCATGAATATCTCTTTTATCATAGCCGGTACGGTAAAAATGTACGACATAAATGATCGGAAATTTATATAACTTTAGTAATGTAGTATTTATCAATAGGACCATTAATAACGTAGATATTTGAGTATTAATTTTTTTTTTTTGGTAGTTGCTTTACGTCGCACCGACACAGATAGGTCTTATGGCGACGATGGGACAGGAACGGGCTGTGAGTGGGAGGGGAGTGGGAAGGAAGCAGCCGTGGCCTTAATTAAGGTACAGCCCCAGCATTTGCCTGGTGTGAAAATGGGAAACCACGGAAAACCATCTTCAGGGCTGCCGACAGTGGGGTTCGAACCTACATCTCCCGAATACTGGATACTGGCCGCACTTAAGCGACTGCAGCTATCGAGCTCGGTAGTATTAAATTTTAAGCCTTCCCCTAAACTACCATTTTGCTCAGCGTAAATAAAATGCTTTATAGCCTAGATTGTAGTGAATCATTCCCCGACTTTACATACCGATTTTCATTAAATTTTCCTCCACCGTTTTCTCATGATGAGTGTACATACGTACAGACATTAGTAAAAAGTGCATTTCTTTGTTACTGTGGACACAACTGAGCAATGTAGGCTACAGACAAAACTTTTATTTTATATACTGTATATAGATTGAAGACTGATGGGCTCAACTGCAACAAAATTAGTGTAAAAAGTATTTTATACAAGGGCAAATCACTGAATAAACATGTATGAGGCATAAATCCTATGGCAAAGGGCATAACTGTTCTTCCACATTTTGACAAGACTTGCAGTGCATCATTTGTGTCAAAGGGTGAACTTTCATGACCCAAGTACGGACTGTAGATGTAAAAGGTGAAATAAACTTTGCGAACGTTATCATACATTTACGTGTAACCTACGAGTTGAATCCATAACAAAATTCAGAATTGGAGACTCCAGTACCATCGTTCAGCAGGTTTCTCTTCTTTTCCTTTTCAAGAAAGGTGGAGAAGTGGAGAATTCTACAAAGCCTGCCTAATAATGATGGTGACTGTAGTTTGTTTCAAATGTGCTTAAATATGTGTTAAATTGAATATAACAAAACTAGTAATATAAATAGAACATTAGTTCTGTAAATCACAGCAACATTAAAAAGCAGTAGAATGATGTGTCTTTTCCCAAAACTCAGGTGTTATGCAAAGATATACATCATGGCTAACACTTACTCAAAAAGCACATACCACTCAGTCAGGCAGCAGACTCTTAAGGCCTACAATAATCCAATATATCCGTGTCACAAAGTAATTAGGGCTGACAAATGGAAAAAAATGACAAGAGCTGCCTGGTATTAGTGAAAAATGGAAGCAATGCCTGACTTAACAGTCTTCTCATTACTGACATACAAGACTCATGCCCCACGAGAAACAAATAAAAATAAAATACATGCCTGTAACAGGTTATACATTTAGAGCATGAAATAATACTGAAGGCATGAAAAACTGTTCCCCAAAACCATTTTCACATGTCAAAGTTTGTGTTAAAAACATCACAGGCTGAAAATCATAAGCTGATAAATAAAATTCCTGATTAAGTAACATGGAGAACATTTATGTATTTTAATTACCCACACCAATATAAATAATGTTCATTTTAGTACCCATGCACAAGTTAGTTTTGTTATACAGTGTAATGAATAAGGCATACCAGATAAATGGTACGTTGCTATCATGCTGACCAAATCGTAAATACTCCATACACACAGAGGCGTCCTTCCACATACTAGACAGTACATGCAAGATGGAGTTAGAGTACTGTTGACCTGATGACAGAGGATTGTTCTTTCGTCCTTGGCTGCAATTGCCCTGATCTCTACATGACAATGCACAAATCTGAACATAAATTTCATACACCATGCAAAATCAAATCACAGCTGTAACGGCTTCACCAGAAATACATTTGATTACATCAAAATGTCCAAAGAAATATCTAACCACAATAAAAATTAATCAATGCTTTGATTTAGGAATGTAGTAATATTTTGAGATAAAAGTTAAAAGCAAAATACATCAAAAAGGTGTATTGTAGAACTAATGAAATGTGCTGCTGGGGAGACCTGTGAAACAGTCAGGATACAAATCCAACAAACAGGAAACTCAATAGTGTTACCAATCAGAAAACATATGCCATCCAAAATATTTACAGTAAAATGTGTTCTTAAAAAAAAAAAAAAGAACAGGATAACTGGCGAGTAGATGGAGTGCATTAACTCGTACATGGCTGAAACTGAGTTATCAAGCGCACCTCGTGGAGGAATGCACGATGCAGGCTCGTGTATAGTGTGCTAACTTCGATCTGTGTTGATTCACTAAAATCATGGTGTTGGGTGTGTAAAGAGCATTATGTCTAGCAGGTTATAATTAAAACGATTTTCACTACTCTATAGAGAAAAAGTTAAAAAGCTTGATCGAACATAAAATCTTGAGGGATGACTTGTTAAAAGATTGATCTCTACTTATTCCTTACTTGCTTCACATTTTGCCTCCTCTACACATGTCAATCATCATGGTACGCTGAAAAAGGTGAGCCTCATAATTTAACTTGTTCTAAATTTCTTACCCTTTGTTCATTTCTATTTAAGTCTCCTTTTCTTTTGGCTTCATATATCCGCATCGAACTGAGGAACTTAAGTCTTACACTGTATCCTAGGACTTCATGTATGTCGCTTTTCAACGTGCCGATAAAACAAATGCCTAAGACCTTGCTTAGCAACAACTGAACACAACATGCATCTCTTAAGATCAATCTTTTAACGAGTCATCCCTCAAGATTTTATGTTGGATCAAGCTTTTTAACTCATTACTCTCCATCAATTCAACGTCTTTTTACGTGATTCCAGCACAACAGGAATATACAAAACTGTGACGTTACAAATGAACTTCAACTGAATTTACTTCTTCATAAAAAGTGTTGATATTTCTACGTACATCCTTTTGACTGTGAATAACGTCTTATATTTCTTATGTGTGTTTATAATTGTTTTTAATTTAGTCCTTTTGCACAATTCTCTTAATCAGCTGATGATGACACTTTAAATGTGCACAATTCTCTTAATTAGCTGATGATGACACTTTAAATGTGCAGAGACCGGTCCCAAAGTTAACATGCTGTAACTTAATATTGGTACAACTTAATACCAGTGTATTGAAAAGGTGAAACCTCTATACTTCCTTTTCAGTATTGTGACAATCTAGTGATACCGATAGTGACCTTTAATTTTCACTACTGTACATTTAAGGTAAAAAAATGAGTTAGAAGACAGCGACTGATTTTCTAACAATCTATTATGATGCTTTCTAGAGTTACACCCATTGCATTCTATCCCTGACGAGTTGAAAGTTGTTCTAAATTCTGATGTCCGGCTCCATGGCTAAAAGGTTAGCATGCTGGCCTTTGGTCACAGGGGTCCCGGGTTCGATTTCCGGCAGGATCAAGAATTTTAACCATAATTGGTTAATTTCGCTGACACCGGGGCTGGGTGTATGTGTTGCCTTCATCATCATTTCACCCTCATCATGATGCACAGGTTGCCTACGGGTGTCAAATTAAAAGACCTGCATCTGGAGAGCCGAACTTGTCCTCGCACACTCCCGGCACTAAAAGCCATACACCATTTCAATTCTGATGATTCACTGCATGACTCAGACTTCAATGCATCATCATCATAATGATTCCTCCAATTCAATCAATCAACTGCAATCATGATCTAGGAAAAGGTTAAGGAATGCTTGTACCGGTATCAAAACTGATCCAGCTGTTTTTAACAAAAACCTGTCAGAGTAAAAACTATGCAAGATACAAATGTGTCAAATAATGAACTTCTGAGGGTCGAAATGTATTAAGTGTATTAAAAACAAAACAGTACCCAACAATTCACAGGATAATAGGGTATATAAGACAGGTAAGGGCTGAAAGAAAAAATATCAAAAACAAGGGAAAAGAATACCTAACAAAAACAGGAAAAGTAGTAATGTAAAGCGAAATGGAACCACTCAAATTGTGTAAAAATCAGTGTACAGAAAATGTATCCCTCTCTGAAGAAGACTGAGAAACTTTATTTAAAAACGATTGGGAACGGGGAGATTTTAACAAACGAATGGCTTATATTGGCATTTTAATGGAAACATTACCAAATTTATTTTTTTTGCTAGTGGCTTTACGTCGCACCAACAGACAGGTCTTATGGTGATGATGGGATATGAAAGGGCTACGACTGGGAAGGAAGCGACCATAGCCTTAAGGTACAGCCTGAGGTGAAATTGGGGAACCACGGAAAACCATCTTCAGGGCTGCCGACAGTGGGATTCGAACCCACTATCTCCCAGATGCAAGCTCACAGCTGCGCGCCCCTAACCGCACGACCAACTCGCCCGGTAGTACCAAAAAAGAGAGCCAGTATTATGCCTGTTGCTCACGGTAAAATTTTCCGTCAAATTTATTGTACAATAATTTAATTTTATAAAATTTCTGTTGCTCACAGTCAAATTCAAGTTTTATAAAACCTTAGACAAAACTTTCCATAAAATAGGACATGTTCTATTCCGTAAAATTAATTTTACGAAACGAACCAATCAGCGAAGCTGACACGATGATGCTAGCGCTACGTCGTGAGAAGACTGTGAAGCTCGACTGTAAACAAACACTTCTTTCTAAAATGGCAGGATCCGGTTGGACTAAGGAAGCTGTTGGTGTTTTACTGGAGGAATACCAGAAATATCCTTGTTTGTACGAAATTAAAACGCCACTTTACCACAACAGAAATGCAAGAAAAGAGGCAGAAAACAATCCAATCGCCGAATTCCTATATGAATGCTGGTCTTCTAACCTCAACTAATTTTCAACCAAGGACAGCAATCCTCTACCTTCTTCTCTTTTCTTGATCCAATCCCGAATCCAGCATTTCCTGGCATTTCTTTTCTTCTTTTTTACCACTGTACAACATATAATTGCAGCTAAAGCATCAAGTTTTGCTTTGTTTGTTGGAGCCATACTCTCAAACACACTGTAAGTTGAACAGCTGATTCTTGGTTTAAAAGTTTATCAATAGATGGCAGCATATACACATCTAAGTTCAGAAGTGAGTTCATAGATGGCCATCCTGATGCTTCCACGGATTTTATAAACTAATTTTACCGTGAGCAACACAGCTTGTTTTCACCAAATTTTTATAAAATGAATTGTACAACAAATTTTACGAAAACATTTTACCGTGAGCAATAGGCATTAGTGAAGGTGCCCTGAAACACCACTTCAGGCAAGTAACACTGCAGTACCATACTGAAGTCCATGGTGAACACAATACAGTATGCAAATCATGCTTTAAGACACCGTTTTTAGAAACACCATGGTTCAGTGAAAAAGTGCAGCAGAAGAAATGTTCCAACCTGTCTGGTATTATTGACAATGATCACAGGGGATCAAATTCGTCACCCCAAAAAGAAATATCGCCCGATGTTCTGAAAACATGGAAAAGTTCCTTGACACCATCCCAACATATGAAAATCACTACGCAAGCAAAGATACTAATGAGAAATACCTGCCCATCATACCTCACACTTTTTGGACCCTAGAAGGAGTACAAAGAAAAGTGTGCTGAGCGACCTGTAAGTTAAAGCATCTTTAAAAGGGAATTTCATAAGTTAAACCTCTCAATAAAAAAAACAACTCAATGATATCTGCAGCACCTGTGATAAACTGATGCTAAGCCTCTCAGACTGCAGAAGATAATGAGAATATTAAGCAATAGCTTGAAGAGCACCAGAAGCAAGCAGAATTAGTTTACAATGTAAAAGCCAATGTAAGATGCCCGCTTGTAACCTAAATCTGTTTTCCCTGTCTTTTCCTTGTATTAAGTTTAGTGGGACATGCTACTTAAATAGTGAGGCTCGAGTATGTTTATCATACACTGGAATCATCTTGAAACATGTGAAGAGCCCAGGATAAAATGTGGGGATGTCCAGTTTGGATCATTTCTCAGGAAATGGTTTTAAAAGTTTAAAACAATTTAATTCAGAAGCTAGTTAAGAACAGTACCTCATATTTATTCTGTGCATGAACTATAATATACTGAACTATGGTGAAAAGTTGCAAGGACAATAATTCTTATTAGAAGAACAATAGTTGGAAAACTCACTTAATGTTTTACTCTACAGGGAAAAAAGGGGTCTTTGACAAGACTAACAATGAATAAACGGGGCTCATTGTACTTAAAAATATAAACTCTCAAAGAGGACATTGCCTAGTATTACGTAAATTATTACAAAACAAATCACATCTCAACATTACTTCTGAAATCACAAAATGATTTACTGTACTTTATACAACAGTTTTCACAGAAATGAACAATGGTTCTCTTTTTAAATCCCTCATTTCATGAAGATTCACTTTCTTGGCATTCTTCATAGAACTTCTGGGATTCAGCTCCACACAAAAAAATGCAGGTCTCGCCACTTCTCCTGTGTTATCTGCAAATAACCTAAAATGTAACAAAAAATGTGAAATCGTGTCTGAAGGTCATAGGAACTTACAATGTAAAATAAAGTAATATCCTTACCATTACATGCTCTGTCAGGGTACAGGAACTCTCCCTCTGATAGGTGTGCATTTATACGGCGTTTCCTTTGCGGGGGGTACATCACAGAAGAGTACCATGGACCATCGTATGTGTCCCTATGAAATATCATTCATGGATGGTTCTCCTCTATTCGCAACTCCCTGAGGGACCTTGATTGAAAAGGGCTCTTCTTCAGATAGAATGATTCTAAGAACATGGTCCAGTCTCATACCATTGAATAGTAAACTTATTTAAAATGATGTTGGTTTTGATAGTGTACTCCTGATTATGTTGCTCCAGTCTTCAGGCATTTCAGTTCGTGATTCTGAGTTTATCAGTCTCATATTCATGTCACATTCCAGGTAGGAATAACCTTGAATCAGGAATATGACACGAACAGACCTGAACCTCTTCTTTTCATGCAGCATGTGATGAGAGATATCTTATCAAGGTGTAATTTTTGTTTTGGCCACTGCACAAATCACAAAACAGCTCAAGGTGGTTAACATAAGCAGATAACTCAACCTGAAAATAGTGGCCCTAAAAAGATACTAATTTGTTAGCACCTTTTCTAGCTGTAACTTCTGTGTAAGTATAGAAAACCGATTTAGAATCCGAGAGCCGGTTAATATTGAATAAGTAGAATGACAACTGGCGCTTGTAGTACACTATGTTAAGATGAGATGTTCGGCAAAGGAAGATTCACTAAGTTTTACAATATTAAAATTCTTCCACCGTCTTTATACCTTTTTATTTGCCTTTTGGCAAATTTTTATTTGTCAACAGTATATGTTTCGTTCCTTATTTAGGAACATCCTCAGCTGTTATTATAGCTTAGGTGAATTGCTAAGATTTTAAACACATTAATTTGCAGGTACATTGATTCACTTAAAAACTACTTAAGTACCAATTACATGATATTAAAAACAATGTAGGGGTTAGTGTGTTAATGATATGAGAACAGATGATTACATAGTTGGTCAGCTTAAAAACTATGTCTATTCATTTGAATTGTTGTTAAAAAAGATTTTCATTCTGTTACATTAAAATGTCTGTTTGCGGTTAAATTTTTTTTAAATGTTTGACTTCATAACACTGTTCAAATTATTGAAAGTTTTTTCTTCCGTTCCTTCCAGGTAAGTTGTATTGTATTATGAGTTTGCTTATAGTGCCTAATGTGGAACTTTGAAGCTGATTGCTGATCAATTTTTGTGAAGGGAGCTTCGTTTCAATTTCTGAAATGAAATAAAATAAGGAAATGGGAATTTGTTTGAAAAGAAAACATGTGTCTTTACATAATAACTAAATTTATAAAAAAGTTCTTTACCTTGCTGTTGTTAGACTCCAATTCTACTGTGACCCTGGAGGGACGTCTGATGCTGCTTCATGTTTAGTATAGTAATGGCGTGTGTGTGTTACGTTGTATGCTCCTCCTTACGGGGAGGCAAGGCTGCGGAGAGGGGAGGGGGCGTGTCAGTTACTGTCACAGCTTCAACTTTAGAAGGGGTGGGGAGAGGGGATGTACAAAATGGCGGAGGCTCGGTCTTATTTATCCTTTTACTATTTGTATTGCATCTTTTGCCTAAAATTTCAAGACTTGATAATGTCCCTTCAAATATAGGGTTTCTATTGTCAATAGTTTCATTTAGGTTATTGTCCTGATTGCTTTTTTGTTCTAAATAAATATATAGATTTTCTAATGTATTAAGGAGAGCTCCTTTGTTTATTTTGTGCAATATAGTTAAATATTGTAAAACTTAGTGATTAGATTTTGATATGGAAAATGAAGCTGATTACTTGCAAAGGAAGATTCTTCTGGTACTCCATCACTCAGCTCTCAACTTCTTCCGACTTCCTGCTTCAGAATTTGGACTTGTGATTTCGCTGATAAAATGTCTGTGTTCTTAAAAGGTGTACTTTCTTCTCAACTTCTAAACTCACTTGATTCTCACTGAACATCTCGCAATTTTCTTTACGTTAAGATCATCAGAAAGGTAAACTTTAGACGTTTTCTCAGCTGAGTAATGGCTTTGTCGGCCCTTGAAGGACTTGATATGCTCGCAAATTTTGTCATGAATGTCCGCTGGAGGTTTATGTGGTCGATTTCTGTGTTTCCCTCTGCCATCCTTAGGGGCTAACCCACATTTCAAAGAGCGCTGAATAGTTTGCAGCTGTTTTTTTTTCTTTATTCCGTTAAGGGATAAGAAGACTTTCTGACACACCAAAACATCAGCAACCTTTGCATCTTCATCAGTTCTCCTCATTCTGAAGGAATACGAAGCATCGTGGCATTGTGCTCCATCCTCATTCTTCCTACTCCTTTGTCGTGTTATCCACTGGACTGTAATCAGGCACGTCAATTTAGAAGGGTACTAGGGAGGTACATTCAGGGAAACGGTGTTGTCTAGGGAGCGGTGATAAGGGTAGAGAGATCTGGAAGGCAAGTAGGAATGACATAAAAATGTTAGTGTTGAACTGTAGAAGTAATGTAAAGAAAAGAAACAGAACTAAGTAAATTAATAGATATATATTTACCAGATTTTGTAATAGGAGTTGAATTATGGCTGAGAAATGATATAATGGATGCAGAAATTTTCTCACGGAACTGGAGTGTGTATCGTAGAGATAGGATAGGAATGGTGGGAGGAGGAGTAATTCTGGTGAAAGAAGAATTTGTAAGCTACGAAAAAGTTAAAGATGAGAAACATGAAATTCTAGGTGTAAGGCTCATTTCTAAAGATAATAGACAACTTGATGTCTTTGGAGTGTACAGACCGGGAAAGGATAGCACTGACACGGATTCAGAATTATTTGATGAGATAATCAGCTATGTGGGAAACGACATGGAAAGAAATGTGATTGTAGCGGAAGATCTTAATTTACCAAATGTCAATTGGGAAGGAAATGCAAATGACAGGAAGCATGACCAATAAATGGCAAATAAGCTAATATGGAAAGGACAGCTGATTCAGGAAGTGACGGAACCAACTAGAGGGAAAAATATCCTGGACGTGGTGCTGATAAAACCAGATGAGCTCTATAGAGAAACCGAAGTAATAGATGGTATTAGTGAATCACGAAGCTGTTTTTATCATAGTTAAAAATAAATGTGATAGAAAGGAAGGTTTTAAAAGTAGGATTGGAAAGAAATACGAGTTAGAAATGGCTGTGGAAGTAAGGAGAAATTGAAGGAACTTACTAGGAAATTGAATCTAGCAAAGAAGGCAGCTAAGGATAACATGATGGCAGGCATAATTGGCAGTCATACAAATTTTAGTGAAAAATGGAAGGGTATGTATAGGTATTTTAAGGTAGAAACAAGTTCCAAGAAGGACATTCTAGGAATAATTAATGAACAAGGAGAGAGTGTATGTGAGGATCTTCAAAAGGCAGAAGTATTCAGTAAGCAGCATGTAAAGATTGTCGGTTACAAGGAAGGACCTTTGAGGGCACCTGCTAAGTCAACAACCTAGACGCCGATGCAAGATTTGTCGTAATAAAACACTGAAGGCCTGTGCGAGGTATAATGTTCCCCTTCATGACAAGTGTTTTGTAAATGACCATGAGCGAGTCTCAGTTCCACTGTCAGTTATGGAATCTGAAGTTACGTGTTTTGGGTACTAAATATTATTATAATATAACAGAACAATGACAATTATTCCTTTTTGTGACATTATAATACTCTTTTATAAAGATACGTGAATTGTAAGTAGAAATAAATTGTTGCTAAGGTTGATATTCAGAATATCTTCTCTCCCTGTTTCCCGAGCAAGTGCTTAGCGGGTCGTTAACGACCCATGTGTTTATACAGGTTCTAAACAACTAAATATGGTTTTGTTCATTTCTACATGAATAATGGGTCATACTAAGTGTTTATATGTACAAGTTATCAATATCGCAAGAAAAAAATAATTTGGGCATAAAAGGGTTAATATAAGGAAAGATCTTCATTGAGATAATCACATCAATAGGATTGTAAATAAAGGATAAAGATCTCAGCACACGGTTATGAGGGTGCTTAGGGGCTGTAGTAAGGTTGTAAAGGAGAGGGCTTATAAGTCTCTGGTAAGACCCCAACTAAAGTATGGTTCCAGTGTATGGAACCCTCACCAGGATTACTTGATTCAAGAACTGGAAAAATCCAAAGAAAAGCAGCTCGATTTGTTCTGGGTGATTTCTGACAAAAGAGTAGCTATACAAAAATGTTGCAAAGTTTGGGCTGGGAAGAACTGGGAGAAAGGAGACGAGCTGCTCGACTGAGTGGTATGTCAAAAATCAGATGTAAGACTCTTTTCAGGCGTTTTGCTCTATCAACCAGCGTTTCGTCTTAGGTCTGACACCAGACTCATCAGAGTGGGATGTGTCAGACCCTACCCACTGACCCTGGGCTGTATGCAGATGAACTTATCAGAAGCCCATTATAAGAGGCACAGTCTGATAATTGCATACAGGAGATAAATCTCCACAATGGAATTATTGCCCGCCTAGCAATTCTGAAAGGAAATTCTAAGCTCTATTTTGACTCATGTTGTGTCTACATACCAGTCTTGCTCTTCGTTCTACCTGGATCCAGTCTTAGATCGAAAGCTTAATTTTGACAATAACAAGTGATTTCCCTGTGTTTTCCCAGTACATTTTCTGCATTTTTATTTCCCTGTGCTTTCCTTGTTTTCCCTGTTCTTCCAGAAAACTGATAGCCTGGACTGACAAGGAAATAAGCAAGCATGAGCCACTCAGGAAAACCATGACATTCAACATGCAACAGTGCCTTCCTACATCATTTTTACAAAGTTCAACTGCTTTCTATAAGGGGACTCTGGACTTTCAACAATTCATGACTGAGATGATGACCACGGATACTGCTTTGTATGGCATGAAGGCATTGCATGCAGAGGTTGGAATGATGTCAGTTCTTGTCAGTAGGATTTCTTAATGAATCATGTCTAGGCAGAAGTCAAACGTGTAACAATGTTTTGCAACACCTGTGGTGGACAAAGTAAAAACAGTCATGTCGCAGCCATGTATATAGCTGCCCTACAGCATTCAGCCACCCTTGAAACTACTGACTATAAATACCTGGTGCCCAGTCATACACGTATGAAAAGTCTTATAGAAAATTGCAAAAGAAAGTTTAAAGGTAATACTGAACACCCACATGACTGTGTACAGCTGATTAGAAAGACTGTAAAGAAGAAGCCATTCACAGTCAAAGAAATGCAAGGAAATTAGTTTCTTCAATTCACCTCACTACGGAAATGCCCTCTGCAACATCAACAGGTTAATAACAATGGAGACCTGCTGAAATGGAGGGAAGTCAAGTGGCTACACTACAAGATGGATAAATTGGGCATAAGGCATACAATGAAGTTTTACCAATCTCTCTGTTGAAGAAGGAGGCCTTGCTGGATTCTGAAGTCTGTGTCACCTATTATCCATCCCTTCTATTAGGCACTCACTACAAGTGTAACTGTCCAAGAAGTGTATCCAGACACAGTTTCAGTAAACAACAACATTAGTTTTGGGTGCAGACTACATGATCAAATAATCATACACTACTGTAAAATAAGAGAGCTTGGTAATTAAAAAAGGAAACCTGTACGGCACTGGTTTGAACTGAACTAAACGTATACCATTACTAAAATATTTTTGTCTGTTGAGTTAAAGGAACCACACTTATAGACCATAACAACCACTTTGAAGCTACCTTTGTCCAGTCCGTCCGGCCATTCTACTAGACCGATTTGCTTCACTTTCCTTTTATTCTCTCCGGAATTGCCTGCCAGTAAATGATCAGGCATTGATAGGTTTCTAAGTTCAGTCAATTTTGAGTAATCCTAAAATCAAATCACTAAATGACCATACTAAGCGGGTTGCACACAGTTAAGAAGCAATACCCTTACGTAAAGATATTAGCAAAGCTAAATGATTAAAAATGACAAGCGCCTATAGAAAAATCTGTAATTTCAACTAAACCTGGTACACATACGATTTAATCCTATCTGGAGAGAAATACTATGGGGGTAAGACACATCTAGCACCCTTAGGGGTGGAGTGGGGAGGAAGTGACATGTACGAATCATAAAAAAACGACCGATATTAGTATCACATCCATAGCCTACTCCTCGGAATCACTGAGATGAATTGTGACACACTGGCTGCCATTGAAGTCCAAGAAGTCCAGCCTCCATCGGCATGCGGGTCAGAAGGGATGAAAAAGAAAATGTCCAAAATGAACTAGATTAGTTTAACGAATACTGCATTGCAGTACGGGTCCACTAGTTTAAGTATTAAAAAACATTTGTGAAAAAGGTACTCTTTGTCCTTGTGGCAGCCTGCAAGTGTTGTAGGAAGATACCTAAATAATTATAGAATAAATTCCATTCAATCTATGTCCAGTTTCTTTCCAAGTAACTTCAGCTGTTTTCTTTTTTCTAGAACTAAAGGAATAAAGACGTGTAGTTTTTATAATAAAACTAAGAAGTATTGTATCGCACTCACTTTAGTATAATTTGTCTCTTTTTCAAGTTAGAAGTCAAATTTAAGTACTTAGAGTTGGTTATTATTTTACTTCAAAATAAAACAAGTTTGAAATGCTTAATTTTATCAATATTCATGCTATTGTTCATTGTTTTACAATGTGCCCTACAAAGAAAACACATAAAAATAAACAGTAAGTTTGACATGTGTTGCATGTAAGCTTGGGAAGGCAATCTTTCTGATTATATTAGACATGTTTGCGATATTAATAACTGGTTCGACAGAAGGCAGTTCGGTTTTAGGAAAGGTTATTGCACTGAAGCTCAACTTGTAGGATTCACGCAAGATATAGCGGATATCTTGGATTCTGGAGGCCAAATGGACTGTATCGCAATTGACCTGTATAAAGCATTTGATAGGGTGGATCATGGGAGACTACTGGAAAAAATGAGTGCAACTGGACTAGACAAAAGAGTGACTGAATGTGTTGCAATATTTCTAGAAAATAGAGCTCAGAAAATTAGAGGAGGCAAAGTTTTATCTGACCCTGTAATTAAGAGGCGAATTCCTCAAGGCAGTATTATTGGACCTTTATGCTTTCTTATATATATAAATGATATGAGTAAAGAAGTGGAAACAGACATAAGGCTTTTTGTGGATGATGTTATTCTGTGTAGAGTAATAAATAAGTTACAAGATTGTGAGCAACTGCAACGTGACCTCGATAATGTTGTGCAATGGACAGTACGTTGATAAACGGAGTTAAAAGTCAGGTTGTGAGTTTCACAAATAGGAAAAGTCCTCTTAATTACTGCATTGATGGGGTGAAAGTTCCTTTTGGGGATCATTGGAAGTATCTAGGTTTTAATACAAGGAAAGATCTTCATTGGGGTAATCACATAAATGGGATTGTAAATAAAGGGTACAAATCTCTGCACATGGTTCTGAGGGTGTTGAGGGGTTGTAGAAAGGATATGAAGGAGAGGGCATGCAAGTCTCTGGTAAGACCCCAACTAGAGTATAGTTCCAGTTTATGGGACCCTCACCAGGATTACTTGATTCAAGAACTGGAAAAAAATCCAAAGAAAAGCAGTTCAATTTGTTCTGGGTGATTTCCGACAACAGAGTAGCGTTACAAAAATGTTCCAGAGTTTGGGCTGGGAAGAACTGGAAGAAAGGTGACGAGCTGCTCGACTAAGTGGTATGTAAAAGTTTCAAACAAATTTATTAAAAAACCACCATTCCAATACTTCACAGTCTTTAAGTTTAAGGTACAAATATTACATATATGTTAAAATGGGACATGTTTCACTTAGGCTGTTTAAGCATCTTCAGCCATACTTAATCTAAAGCTAAATCAGGGCCCTGAACTGGGTTCCTCATTAAAGTATAATACCTGCTTTAATACAAGATAAAACAGTCATAAAAATCTAGTCAAAGGAGAAAGCGATGCTTAAAATGCAACTAAAATTCAATAATGAACTTGTCATAGTATTATATGTACAGGGAATGAATACTAGTTTTTATCTAAAAAAGTACAAGTTGGTTATTTGTAGAACGAGACATAGTCATAATGATCTGACACACATTTGGATTGTACAGATTATTTGATATTAATGAAGTGTGGATTAATTAAAATATCGAAAAATAAATCTTCCATTGTTGTTGATTGAGAATCAGGTACGTAGAATTACAGTAGAGTTGTTAACTCCAAGTGGTTGCGTGATAAGGTCAAATGGCGCTTGAAGCATCAGTATAGAGGTGTTGTCTCCTTCTAGAATAATCTTTGTAATAGATTGTAGTCGTGAGCTGTTTAGCGTAGATTCAATAAATAGGGAGTTCAATAAAGTCTAAGATGTGGAAGAATTCGCAATGTAGCGCGTGTTGAAAACTGAAATGTGTAAGAAAATAAATGTAAGTTTTGAAACATAGAGAACATTCTATTAATGAGTGGAAGTTTAATAACGCTTACCCCTAGTGTTGACAGAGAGGTGACTAGCCTTGTTGGTTGTTTGAGACGATCTGGCAGTTGTTATTTTACTGCTACGTGTATTGTAGGGGTGTGTCTGTGAAGGCGGAGAATGAGTCAGGAGAGGGGAGGTAGGCGGAGCATTGAGGACATTAGGAGTAGGCAGAGGGGGTGTGGCGTGAATCGGTGACTTGGGAGTGGCTACTATTGTGTTAGGGAAATTGCTGACGTGTTTATAATTAAATATTTTCATGAAATTATTTGTATTTATGTTGAAGGCTGCGAGTAATTTAGGGATTTGTTCAATTAATGGGCTATTTGTGTCAAGAACATTATTTAGATTACTATTAATGTTATAATGCTGGTCTAGAAAAATGTTAGCATTTTCAAACTCTGTCTTCAGTTTACTCTTGTTGACGTGTTTTATAATATGAAGGTCTTGTTCAATCATTCAATATTTTACAACTTAAAGATTGTAAAGTATTGGAATGGTGGTGTTTTCATAAATTTGTTTGAAACTTTTACATTCTGTATTCCAATACGGCTATCATAATGAGACTCATAACATGTAATATAACAGCCAACCAGGCAAATATGAAAAACGGATATCTTAATCTTAAAGTCAAGGTCCACAAAATCTCCAGGGATATCTATGTATTTTTTAAAAGAATGTTTGAAGCTTGGATTAATTCCAAAGTTTTTAAAATGCTTACAAAGAAAAAACATTCCTTCTTATAATTTACAAAATACCCAGAAAAGAGTTAATGATATTTGGTTGAGAAATGAGGTCAAATTACATTACAAAAATAAATCACTTCTGAATCTACAACTTTACAGAACACATTCGGAAACTTCAAGTATGCCCCACTTAGAATGGGACACTTTTTTCCAAATTTGTTAATGACAAAGTATCAGTTATAATAAATAAAAAACAAGAAACCCTGGCTAAGAAATTGGAACTCCTAAAGGACACACAATTAGCCAACTCCTCTAAAACAACCAAGTCACATTTGCCTCATTTAAATGATATTCCTTTGACAGTTGATCTGTCTAACACTAGTTTTTCGGACAGTGAAATGGCTCTCCTAAATAAAGGGCTGAAATTCAATTGGCCTTATCCTAATAATACGGACAATTTATTTAATCACCACAATTGCCGAAATTGAGTCCAATATTTCAAAACTTCCCGTTGATAAACAAAATGACATCAAATACGAAATAAAAAAGAAACTCCCTTCTTTAGCAAATGAACGAAGATCCAGGTCCGATCCGATTCTCGAGAAACAGATACACGAGATAGAGTAAAATTAAGAAGAATAATATAATCGTTACGAAAGCAAACAGAGGTTCCACAACCGTGTTGCTTAATAAAGATGACTGCATCAAAAAACTGAAGACTTCTTTTCTGCTAATACATATACCATAATAAATAAAGACCCAATCCCTAAAAATCCAACGAGATTTAAAGAATTTATTGAAAAATTTGTCCTTTCTTTTACAAGAACACGAATGCCACAAGCTTATTTTAATGAAACCTAAGCTGCAACGGCCAAAGACTTACTAAGAATTCATAAAAACGAAGTACCCGTATGCCCTATCATAAACTGCAGAAACAGCGCCACCTCTCTTACACAGTTTCTTGAGTAAACACTTTAAATTCAATAACCTTGCCTATGTCAAAAATTCCATTGATTTTTACGATAAACTCTCTAAATTTAAATTACAACACAATCATATAATGGTTTCATATGACATTATCAATATGTATTCAAATATACCTATAAACGAAACTAACAACATCCTTAAAACTAATCTTTCAAAACAGAATAACTTAAGTAAATTCGAAATAGAAGAATTCATCAATATACTGAAATTTGTTCTAAAACAATAACTTTTTCACTTTTAACGACAAGATCTACCATCAAAAGGGCCTCGCAATGGGCGACCCAATTTCGGGTATTCTTGCCAATATTTTCATGCACAACCTAGAAACGAATAAGATAATTAACACAATCAACGGTCTTCAATTGTGGCTGAGATCTGTAGACGACACATTAGTTACCATCGACAAACATCGGAATATCAGTGATAATATATTAAAGTATCTCAATGACCTTGACAATAGTATCAAACTCACTAAAGAAGACGGATCCAATACATACATACATACATTATCATTATAGACTGTTATGCCTTTCAGCGTTCAGTCTGCAAGCCTCTGAGAATTTACTAAACGTCGCCACAATTCTCGATTTGCAACTAGTGTTGTGGCCTCATTTAGTTCTATACCTCTTATCTTTAAATCGTTAGAAACCAAGTCTAACCATCGTCGTCTTGGTCTCCCTCTACTTCTCTTACCCTCCCTAACAGAGTCCATTACTCTCCTAGGAAACCTATCCTCCTCCATTCGTCACACACGACCCCACCACCGAAGCCGGTTTAATAATTCTTTAAATTTCTTGGATTTAAATTTAACAAGGGCTAAGGATAAAATTATATTCCAAATTTACAAGAAACCTTCGTCCGCTCCGTTGACTATAAGGAATGATTCTTTGCATCCACATTCTCATAAGCAGGCAACTTTTTACAGTTTAATTCACAGGGCTCTAAAAGTCCCACTTTCTAATGCTAACAGAAAGAAAGAATTTGGTTACATTAAAGATTTAGCTGAACTCAACAGCTACAAACCAGATATGGTCAATAAAATTATAGGTAAAATCAAACTAAAAGCCGCTACAAAATTAACTCCTGAAAAACCTGAAAAAACAAATTTTGCTGCTTTTACCTTTACTAACCCGGCTATATACCGTATAACCAATCCGCTAAAGAAATATGACGTCAAAATCGCATATAAAGCTCATAACACGAATCGTAATATATTTTTTAACTCCAATACCGTAAATTCAATAAACTATAAATTTTCGAATTCCGGAATTTATAGGCTCAAATGCGCCTAATGTAACTTTACGTACATAGGACAAACAGGGCGCAGTTTCAAAACTAGATATTTGGAACATTACAATGCTTCAAAACATAGAAAATATTCCGCTATGAGCAATCATATGAAGGATACCGGCCATAACTATACCACGATTGAACAAGACCTTCATATTATAAACACGTCAACAAGAGTAAACTGATGACAGAGTTTGAAAATGCTTACATTTTTCTAGACCAGCATTATAACATTAATAGTAATCTAAATGATGTTCTTGACACAAATAGCCCATTAATTGAACAAATCCCTAAATTACTCACAACAGCCTTCAACATAAATACAAATAATTTCATGAAAATATTTAATTATAAACACGTCAGCAATTTCCCTAACACAATAGTAGCCCCTCCCAAGTCACGATTCACGCCACACCCCCTCCGCCTACTCCTAATGTCCTCAATGCTCCGCCTACCTCCCCTCTCCTGACTCATTCTCCGCCTTCACAGACACACCCCCTACAATACACGTAGCAGTAGAATAACAACTGCCAGATCATCTCAAACAATCAACAAGGCTAGTCACCTCTCTGTCAACACTAGGGGTAAGCGTTATTAAACTTCCACTCATTAATAGAATGTTCTCTATGTTTCAAAACTTACATTTATTTTCTTACACATTTCAGTTTTCAACACGCGCTACATTGCGAATTCTTCCACATCTAAGACTTTATTGAACACCCTATTTATTGAATCTACGCTAAACAGCTCACGTCTACAATCTATTACAAAGATTATTCTAGAAGGAGACACAACACCTCTATACTGATGCTTCAAGCGCCTTTTGACCCTATCATGCAACCACTTGGAGTTAACAACTCTACTGCAATTCTACGTACCTGATTCTCAATCAACAACAATGGAAGATTTATTTTTCAATATTTTAATTAATCCACACTTCATTAATATCAAATAATCTGTACAATCCAAATGTATGCCAGATCATTATGACTATGTCTCGTTCTACAAATAACCAACTTGTACTTTTTTTAGACAAACACTAGTATTCATTCCTTGTACATACAATACTATGACAAGTTCATTATTGAATTTTAGTTGCATTTTAAGTATCGCTTTCTCTATAGACTAGATTTTTATGACTGTTTTATCTTGTATTAAAGCATGTATTATACTTTAATGAGGAACCCAGTTCAGGGCTCTGACTTTCTTTTTTTCTTTTTTTTGTTATTTGCTTTACGTTGCACCGACACAGATAGGTCTTATGGCGACGATGAGGCAGGAAGGGGCTAGGAGTGGGAAGGAAGCAGCCGTGGCCTTAATTAAGGTACAGCCCCAGCATTTGCCTGGTGTGAAAATAGGAAACCACGGAAAACCATCTTCAGGGCTGCCGACAGTGGGGCTCGAACCCACGATTTCCCGAATACTGGATACTAGCCACACTTAAGCGACTGTAGCTATCGAGCTCGGTGGGCCCTGACTTAGCTTTAGATTAAGTATGGCTGAAAATGCTTACAATGCCTAAGCAAAACATGTCCTATTTTAACATATATGTAATATTTGTATCTTAAACTTAAAGATTGTAAAGTATTGGAATGGTGGTTTTTTTAATAAATTTGTTTATGTTTCGAGCTGTCAGCGGAGAGATGGCGTGGAATGACATTAGTAGACGAATAAGTTTAAGTGGCGTCTTTAAAAGTAGGAAAGATCACAATATGAAGATAAAGTTGGAACCCAAGAGGACAAGTTGAGGCAAATATTCATTTATAGGAAGGGGAGTTAGGGACTGGAATAAAGTACCAAGGGAGATGTTCAATAAATTTCCAATTTCTTTGAAATCATTTAAGAAAAGGCTAGGAAAACAACAGATAGGGAATCTGCCACCTGGGCGACTGCCCTAAATGCAGATCAATATTGATTGATTGACTGAACATTGGCACGAATAATAATAAAATGCTTATAACAGTTAACACACCTATACACGACAACTTGAGTGCGTAAAATATGTAAAGTCCAATTACTCACTACAGCCTTTTAAATTTAAGAATATTTAAAATGAAGACTGGCATCCAAATATTTTAAAATTTGTTGCAACAAAGATCACAAAAGCACCAGAAGGGAAATGGTGATTTTAAGGAACTCCTCAAACTTCAAAACTCATTTATGTCAAAAATAGCATCTCCGGAGTTAACACACTTTACCCACTCACCTGCCGATTAACACAGAAGCCCTGAATAAAATGATTATATGAACACATAGAAAATATAATAAACAGGAGAAATAATAATACAGAAATTCATTAAATAAAGGAGATACAGAAAGTAACAAAGAGTTGTAAACAAATTAATACTTACTATTTTCTGTAAATTAGTAAATTATATACATAAAATAAGAGTTTTGTCTGCACATTGCTCAGAATTTAAAAAATGGTATTTCTGTATCGGACATGTCCACAGTAACAAGGAAATGCACTTTTTAATTTTCCGTCATGAATGTACGTGCATTACAAGAAAATGGCTGAAGTGAATTTAATGGAAATCGGTACGTAAAGTCGGGAAATAAGCCAGTATAATGTAGGCCATAAATCATTTTATTCACGCTGAGTAAATAGTAGTTTAGGGGAAGGCCTAAAATGTAATTCTCAAATATTTATGTTCTTAGTGGTCCTAACGGTAAATACTACATAACTTAGAATTAAAGTTCCAATCATTTATGTCTTATACGTTTTTACTATACCAGCTATGAGTAGAGATATTTTCATGAATTTCGATTTTTTTTTTTTTTTTGCCAAGTCCATATCAACGCTGAGCCATGAGAAAATGGGTAAACAGAATTTATTTAAAATCCGTGTATAGAGAGTCGGTGAATAAAAAACTACAGTCTAGGCTATAAATAATTTTCTTCATCCGTAAGGAAATGGTAGTTTAGGGGAAGACGCCTAAAATTAAATTTTTAAATACCTATTTATTATTTATTTACATAGTTTACACCCACATTGGAGCACTTAAATCAAACCCAAATACATTTACGTTAACAAAGAATTAACTGAAGATTTAGCTTGCATCATCTACTTCCTTTCCCAAAACCTCTTCATTCTGGCTGACCTGGCTGCCCTTTCTTCATCAGATTGACATATTGTGTTGTACAGTTTTTAATGACAATCTTATTTGTTTGTTCTTAACAATGCTTTTTTCTTCTCTATTTTCAATTTGCTTCATTGTAATATTCAGCTCTTCTAAACCATTCTGAACTTCTTTAAACCAATTAGTTTTTGTTTTACTTTTCCTTTAAATACCTATATTATTGGTCCTATCGAAAAGTACTTCATAACGTTAGTTGTTGAGAAATTTCTGTTCATTTATGTTTTATCGAGTTTTACCGTACCAATTATGATCAATAGTATTTCAGAGTCGGAATGAAACTTAATGTGAAGGCCTACAATTTTGAAAGCTCATAAAATTGATCAACAATAAGATTACAGTGACCATTGTTTGTTGTGATATGCTTTGTCACTTTATACTGCCACTTATCTCCGATAGATGAGATTATTGCTGCGTACCAAGTAAAACAGCCTACCTGAATATTGGCGAGAAATACCTGGGGAGTTAGATAACTTTCTTCTTTAGCATGCCATTCCTCTGGTTCATACAATGTCTGATACTGCTGATAAATAACACTCTGGTTCATCATCATAATATTCCAGCTATTTGATCCCTACTCTGAGGCGCTGAATGGAATGAGCAGTGTCCACACTTAACGGAATAATGGCAGATGAGTGTTCACGGCTCACGGCTGTTTGCGGCCTTGTCATGCCAGCTCTGGAATTTTGGACTATTAGATCAGCAGCGCAGTACTGTTCGTTAAAAGTGAGAAAATGTGTGGTTTTTCATTTGATAGAGTATTTCAAATGATAGCATTGCTTTTAATCATGACATTCCTACTGACATCATTGATGACCTATACTGATTTCAGTTGGGAAAACCATTAAGACAGTTTTTTTAGGATGTAAAAAGGCTGGTGGAGAGTGAGAGCCTGCCATTATATAAAAACTCCCTAACTTGATTGTGACTGATGGTAGGCAAGAGGGCCTACAATTACAATAAAAATTCCCTAACCCAGTCTTCACATGAGAAAAGACATTTGGTAACTTCCCAGTCATGTTTCTGGGGTAACGTTAAGAGCTATGCAATTTAATACAATCTTACTCACAACGTGTACACTACCTGACCTAGAATTCTGTATACAATGTAGAATTCCGTAGAGAAGTACGGGTACATCAGCTAGTATATACATAAATCTGCATATAAAATTACAGTTTTGTCTACATATTGCTATTGCTCAGAATTTTTTTTTTTAATGGTACTTCTGTATCAGTTGTGTCCACATAAAGAAGGAAATGCAATTTTTAATTTTCCATGTCTGTCTGTATACTGATGCATCATCAGGAAAGGGCTGAAGAGAATTTAATGAAAATTGGTACATAGTTGGGAAATAAGGCCCTAAACTTTATGGTGGTTTTACACATGCATAGATTCACTGGCGCCATTTCATTCACCAATCCTACTGGCATGCCAGAACAGGTTTATACGCAGCCTCACCAGTGTCATTTTGAAGTGGGTTTAGCCGGTAAAGGTTATTAGAAGATATCGAGTGAACTTGAACTTATTCATGATGCCTGCCAAATAGTTACAACACTGTTGGTTAAGAACATGATAAATGATCTCGAAAAATCAAAACGCTGTAACAGTCGCATGTGGATGAGAAAGCCGATTGCACGAAGGGATGATGTAGGTGCATCTGGGCGACTTTTAACTGAACTTCATTTAAAAGATCATTTATGAATGAGAAAGATCTTTTTTTAAATTTTTTTTATTGGAATGTGTGACACCAATGATACGAAAGTAGAATGCCACAATGAGAGGTGCTTTACCGTCAAAACTGAAGCTGGAAATTTCACTGAGATATTTAGCATCTGGAGATTCTTTTGCACCTTTGCAGTATTTGTGTCAAGTTCCAAAATGCACAATTCGAGCATCCCTGTTCTTATATAAACTGCAGTTCACGTTCCACAAACAAGGATATTGTTCATATGCTTGAAGGAATTGTATATTTTTTTCTGAATTTCACTTTGCATACATTATTAATTAAATTCTGAACCCATGACAACACTTCACACAAAAGAAACTTCAGCGTATTTTAATCGCTTTTTGTTTACACATTGCCAACGAATCTCCTGTGGTGCATAAGTCATCACTGGTGCAAGGAAAGTTGGAACGCTACCAACGTTTCAGATCCATGCATACATGGATTGAACTTGCACGCCATTTAAGGTTTATACATTCAAGCCTTTTTTACTTGCACGCCGCCAAAAGCTACTGGCGCCAGTCAATCTATGCACATGTAAACCCGGCATTAAGCTATAAATAATTTTATTCATGCTCAGTGAAATGGCAGTTTAGGGCAAGGCATAAAATGTATTCCTCAAATATCTAGGCAGCTTAAGGGAAGGCCTAAAATACCTATGTTGCTAGTGGTCCTATCGATAAATACTAGGCCTACATAACAACAGTTATATAGAATACAATTTTTGATCATTTATATCTTATACAATTATACCGTTAACAGAGATATTCACAAAATTAAATTTTAATTGCTTACTCCACATCAACACAGAGCCGAGAGAAAACGGGTGAACAGAATTTCATGAAAACTGATATATAAAGTCAAGGAATAAGGGACTACCGTCTAGACTACAAATAATTTTCTTCATGCTGGGTGAAATGGTAGTTTAGGAGGCAGATTAAAATTTAATTCTCAAATATCTATGTTATTAATGATCTTATCAATAAATAGCCTACTACATTAAAAAATTTATAGAGAATACAATTTCCTTGTCATTTACGTCATATAGTTTTACCATACAGACTATAACAAGATATTCATGAATTTACGACTTTTGTTGCTTAGTCCTTATCAGTGCCGAACATCACCAACATGAAAATACTGTTCAGTCATGTTACCTGGCGATGGTGGTGGTTTTTGATGATTGTCTTGAGGTGAAATCACAATCAGCAATAATAATAATAATAATGTTATTTGCTTTACGTACCACTAACTACTCTTTTAAGTTCTACAGAGACGCCGAGGAGTTCTTTTACATGCCAGTAAATCTACCGACACGAGGCTGACGTATCTGAGCACCTTCAAATACCACCGGACTGAGCCAGGATCGAATCTGTCAAGTTGGAGTCAGAAGGCCAGCGCCTTAACTGTCTGAGCCACTCAGCCCGGCCAAACAGCAACAAAATAAAATATTGTTTTTATAACAAACCAGCTGTAATACCTGGCATTACATGGGCACATTATTGTTTGTTTAGTACCTGTTGATTATGTGTGAAGCAAATTTTTATATATTTCCTTTATTGTGACGTTGACTGATATTTTAAAAACTATTTTGTAGTTTAGGAGTTATTTTTGTGTGTTTAATTTCAAGTTTTATGTATAGATCATTTTGTTAATTTAACTAATCTCGAACAGTTTTGACATTTTCTTTATCACCACTTCTCACCATGCCTACTGCTGAACTGGTACTTCTGGTACTTTAACAACATCCAGGGTGTCACAATACATTTCAGCGACCACGGAAAGTATCGAGATAGTAATTCGTATTTGTACGAAGTTCGGGTGAGAGCTATTCTGGAAGATACTGTACACAAACATCTACAATCTAGGTCATTTTGGTCATATTTTCTTTCACACCTTTTACTTTTAGGATTTGTATTACCAATTTGAAGAAATATTTTATGTTTTCTTAATTGTGACCTTGTTATAGTTATATGTATAATTTTTTTCTTTTCGCAAGTTGCTTTACGTCGCATCGACACAGTTAGGTCTTATGGCGACGATGGGACAGGAAAGGGCTAGAAGTGAGAAAGAAGCGGCCGTGGCCTTATTTAAGATACAGCCCTAAGCATTTGCCTGGTGTGAAAATGGGAAACCACGGAAAACGATCTTTAGGGCTGCCGACAGTGGGGCTCGAACCCACTATCTCCCGCACTTAAGCAACTGCAGCTATCAAGCTCAGTTATATGTATAATTTTACGTTTTAGTCTGAGATTATACATTCGCATGAAAGTATTTCCTTGTGATAGCCCAGACTGTCTGGGAAGTAGTTGATTCTTTCGAACGGATATTAATAAAAATAATTTATAACGTAACATATTTACGCGTCGCATTATAGACACAGAGGGGTCCAGAAAAATGTAGACAATCTTTGATAGTCAATATTAATGAAACAAAATGACATACCGTTACAATTCTTGCACAGGGGGGAAGGTGTTCAAATCGAATCCCATTAGCAGCCAAACAACGCTGATGCCGCTGAACTGCTGACCGAACTACGCCTGTCAGTGTTGCTGGTGTGACAGCCGCATAGGACGCCTCCATCATTTCTTGCAGCTCGTTCAGTGGAGCTGGCTTCTATCTATAAACTTCATTTTGCAAGGTCGCCCATAAGTAGATCAAGAGGTGTGAGGTCTGGAGACTGTGGTGGGTACTCAACAGCTCCTCTTCAACCTATCCATCGTCCAGGTATATTTTCCTTCAAGTAGGCTCTGACATCTCTGTGGTAGTGGGGTGGAGTGCCATCTTGTAGGTAAAATCTTTTCTTTCCAAACACCACTCGGGTGGCAGGTAAAATCGATGTTTGCAACTTATAAAGATATGCCTCACCAGTTACGGTACCTTCAAAGTAAAATGGGCCAATCAAATCGCGCGATGACAGACCACACCACACATTAACACCAGGTTTCTCCACGTGAACGTGAGGATTTTCAGGAGCCCAGTACACGCAGTTATGGCGGTTTACAGTACTGTTCAGTTTGAATTGCGCCTCGTCAGACCAGATAACAATCCCTGCAAACCGTTCATCCTCGCAAAGCATGCCTTCAAACCACTCACAGTATTCTATCCTCCCATCTGGGTCGTCCTTGTTCATAGCGTTCAGCGATCTTGGAATGCACACTTTCCACTTTGCAGCCTTCAGAATTCGTTGTACAGTTGATCGGCTTACCCCGCTTTCACGTGCACCCTGATTCATAGATTGAGGTGACCTAGTAAAATGTTGCAACACAGCAGTGCTGGAAGCTGGACTTGATGTGTTTGGTCGGCCAGATCTTTCCTTATGCACATCCTGAACAGTACCGCCGGCTTCAAATTTATCCCAAATACGATAAATTGTTGTACATGGTGATGGCTGAGTTCCATACACATTATACTACTGCTGTTATACCTCCATCGAGTTTTCGTTCTTCCAGTACCACTTCAACTCAGCCTTGCGTTACTCAAACGACATCTTATTTCTTTCATTGCCGCACTGTCATCTGCTGGAAAACGCGTGCCATTCACAAGACCATCTTCTGTTGAGAAAACAATGGACTATGCTACCGTGCAAGAATTGCAATGATATGTCATTTTGTTCCAAAGATACTATCACAGAGTGTTTACATTTTTCTGGACCCCTCTGTATAATTTACATGATTCCAACTGTCACGGGGGGGCAGTCAACGATCAGCCGAGGGACCCCTAAAACTGTGTAATCAACATTAATCTTGGTCAATATGGACATATTAGTTTTCACCCCTTCTGAATCACCATGCCGATGGGTGCTGAACTTGGACTTAAACAACATCCGGGGTGTCAATATTCATCTCCGTGACCCCGAAAACTATGACCTTCAATTTAAAACCACCCAGTGTGTCAGTATTCATCTAAGCGACCTGAAAAACTATGGATTTGACAGTAATATTCATCATTTTCGATTATTTTTTAATGTCATAAGTAAAATTCTTTCAAGAATAAAATTTACTGTGTCCACCTATTCAATACAATTATTTTCTGTAGTGATTAAATCCAACATGAATTACATATACTAATTAGGTACATGTTTTGCCCTAGTTTTGGGCATCTTCAGCCTAATAATAATCTTAAGGTCAAGTCCTTAAACCAATTAAACATTAGAACTTAAAACTGAATACAATGGTCTTATGCTTAACAATTTTTTTTACAAAAAGTTGAGCTTTAGGTGATATTTACATAGATTTAAAATGTGTACATTAATTAAAACCCAGAATTTGTGACAAGGAAGCAATTAAAATTTTCATACAATGGCTAGAAATTGTCCAAAGCATAAACTGGAACTTCTCCAACTGTATGGATGAATCATTAGGTTGATAGTTTATACAAATGTGTTCACATTGACTAGAAATTGACCAAAGCGTAAATTGGAACTTCTCCAACTGTAGGGATGAACCATTAGGTTGATAGTTGATACAAATGTGTTCATTCAAAGGTGGTTATGAACATGTATGTCGTAAGTACACAGCTAGAAAACCAGAACCGTGGTATAATGTCGATCTTGTTAGGCTTGGATATCCCATTAGAAATATGCGTGGTTGGATGGTATTATTTTAGAGGTTAATAATATAATAAAATAAATAAAAACAAATAAAATAAAATAATACCATAATACCATAACTTTAGATACCAGATGCATCTCGTATGGGCAGGACATTCTGATGTCTAATTCAACAGCTCCTCTTACTACACTTTCATTAAAATTAAATTGTGGCATTGAATTTGTATCACAGGAAAATCACAAATTAACAAATTGCTTACAGAAAGGAGATGAGCTTTGATTAAACTTGAACGTGCTCATTTTTCACCTTTGGTCTGTAATGGTTAGATTCTGGTAACCTAACATAAATGATTATTCAATCCCTAATTTGTCTGATGACCTAGCTGTTTACTTCGCATGCACATACGATGGACTAGAAACATCTTAATTGGAGCTAAGATGGTGTTGTCACCTCCCACTCGGAAGGCCAGCACACAGTGAGCCATCTAGTGACGAACGAGAGTACCACTTATTATAGACCAATTGTAAAACATTCTTAAATTCAAACCATTATTAGAGAAGTCTTGATTGTGAATAGATGTGAATTTCTTCTGAAGACACGGAGCAAAGATCTCTGTGAAACGTAAAGAATTTCACCTCATTTTCTGACACGGCAAAAGCCTATACGCTTATTATCATGTCTACAATCTAACTCTTATACTGGTGTAGGCTTTCAGGGCCAATGTCTACTGACAAGCTGATATCTTTCTGAAATATTAGGCTGCAATGACATAAGAAATGAGTCAACGTTTAAACCACACAATGGCAGACCTTGTTTGATGAAATAGCATTGAGAAGGCTAGGTGGTAGCTTCACAATCAACTTTCCTCTATCTCAGATTGGCATTTCTAAGACCTGTACAGTGCATCCCAGTGGTTTGTTCTTCTGCCATATGGCAGCAAGTAACAGTCACCGAACTCTACTTACATGAATGATACTGATAGGTGGTAGCCAGAACCGTAGTTCCCTCAAATTTCACTTCATGATCAAGGAAAGAGAGTGCGTGCCCTACCGCTGCAGACTTTTCTGGTTGGATGAGACGATAATACCACTTATGTTTTCTCAGCTTGGTATTAATATTGCATTTGATGACCCATGCATAAACCTCCGTATGAACTGGGAATACAGTACATACCTGTATTGGAAAGAAGGTCAAGAGGTCCTTAGTTGAGTGTAACTACTGATATATTTTCTTAGGTACCATAAAAGGGGGTAACTTCAGCCACTTTTGCGTATATTTTTAAAATTTAAACGTGAAATATTTCCTCTAATTTTCTGAAAAATGTAAGTTCTGCCATGTTTGTTCTTCATTTTTAAATATGAACATGATTCTAATTGTTATTCAGTAATGTTTTTTTTTTTTTTGCTAGGGGCTTAACGTCGCACCGACACAGATAGGTCTTATGGCGACGACGGGATAGGAAAGGCCTAGGAGTTGGAAGGAAGCGGCCGTGGCCTTAATTAAGGTACAGCCCCAGCATTTGCCTGGTGTGAAAATGGGAAACCACGGAAAACCATTTTCAGGGCTACCGATAGTGGGATTCGAACCTACTATCTCCCGGATGCAAGCTCACAGCCGCGCGCTTCTACACGCACGGCCAACTCGCCCGGTATTATTCAGTAATGAATTATGATTATCGAAAGATTGGCCGGAGTTACTCCATGTTTTCGGATAACTTCGGCCATACATAAATAACTCAAGAAACAAGGTTTTCTTCCACTTAGTGTTACTTCGGCCGCCATGAATGTTTTTTTTTTAAAACCTGCAGAATGCCCAGTATCAACGATCACAAACAAATTAGAACAATTTGTGTGAAACAGTTATCAAATTTACAGGATATTTCCAAACAATTAACTTTTACCCCAAAGAAACTATTTTATTTAGCCTAAGCATAGAAGCATCGTATGATATTACAAATTATATGTTGTAAGTTATTGCATAAATATTTGAAATTGTACAGAAGATAATAAATAAAAGGTACGAAAATCATAAAGTCCAATTGTATGGAGAAAAAAGAAGGTCGAAATGGAAGCAATCTTGTAGACTGTCTTCATGATACACTGTCTTCTAAATTAGAAAATATCTGCGCCGTCAATCAAGTTCTTAAATGTGTATTGTCCATGTCAACTGATATCTGTCTATGCAACAACATAGTCTGTCTACAGGCACATTTATCATTGAAAATCGGAACCGTCTTTCCCCTCCCTGTTTGGATAAACTTCCCCTTACTTCTCAGAGGCTTGCCGAACCATTATAGTGCCTTTATTAATCTCTTCTAAAGCGTTCTTGAGGTAAACAGGATTGTAATTACAATACCTGCGGTTGCATAATGTTTTCCTGTGTGTTCTTGGCATAGCCGAAGTTACCACGGAAGAGGACAACTTTTATCACAAAACTATTCCCTGAAAAACCTATTTGAATAAAATGCATCAAATTGTGTTAATCAGTTACAAGACGTACTTGCATTTTGACACCCATAAACCACTGGAATGCAGAATCGAATGCTGGGGCTAGGGAACAGTTTTTTTCTGCTGTTACCAGACAAGATAATAGTCGGGGCTGCAAAAGAAATCTATTGACTCAACAATAAGCCCACCAATGTTCTTTGGACTGCCAAGTGTTGATAGAGCATTCTATTGTGTGTGCATTTTAGATGTTGCAATTAGTACATCTTTTTCAGTACAGGAAGCAGGAGAAAATCAGCTCTTTGTCAGTGGCCAAATTTACCCTGTATGGCCGCATTTACCCCACTTTACGGTATTGTAAAGGTGGTCTTGATGTTATGAATGTTTAAAATCTTGTCAATCCTATTCGTAATCAATGGAATGTATGGGAGGAATGCCTTTCTCTCATGTGACTCTTCAGATCACGGAGGAGACTCAACAAACAGTGTCCACTGCACTGACTTACAGTAGCGCTCGTAGAGATGAAATGACAAGCTGGTGGATGCTCGTACTTAGAAAACTCTCTCTTGCAAAAACATCAAAGCTTATCAATAATCTCACTGCTTTGTTTTTTAAATAACAATCAAAGCCAACACTACCTATGGCCGGTTTCTGGTACACCACAGTTACCTGTGAGTTACCTAAATGCGCTTGTAACTTAAACTGCGCTAATAACTTTACTGAGTTTCTGGAAACTTAAATCCAGATTTAAAAGCCCTGGCTACAAACAGTACAGATATCATTTTTAGTATCTCTCGTCGTCCAATAGATGTTTCTACATATGTTTTTAGTGACTTTTTAGTAATAGGTCTATCTAGTTTCTTTTACTAGCAGAAGTTTTCCATAATGAAAATTTGTTGGTAAACAAATTAAGAAGTTAGTGACTGGTGGTATTTGGCACAATACATTGCAAAAAATGAAATATCCAATAATTCTAAATGTACAAAACATTTTAATCCAATCGAAAGGAACTTGTTAAAAAACCTCATTCTTCAAAGAAAGAATTTGACTGAAAATAATTAGATGGGGTACCGATAGTTCAGAAGAAAAGGTCTTGGGAGATGTAAAGTCTTCAATGCATCCAGCCAGATGGGAGGTCAGACTGCAAAACAATTAAAAGAACTTTCATTTCATGGTGAAAAGAAAAGCAACAAAGCATAATAATGATGACGGGATAAAAAAAGCAACGAAAAATCGGTGTTTATTATTCAGTATGTCTAGGCCTATATTAAGTGCATACCGGTATATAAGATGTTTATTATTTAGTGCAAGCAAGAAACAGTTTGAAAATTAATCCTTGAACAAATCTGAGATTCAGTGCAGATGCACTGAAGATTGTGCTGTCACAGTTGAGCCTGACCAGTGCGCAACAATATCCATGATATGCAGATTTTTATCGCAGACAGTTTGAACATCACAGAATATAAAAAGTAGGAATTTCTATTTCTGTACCGTTCTGCATTTTCACACCCAGAGATTAAATCTTCACGTGAGTCCATTTCTGCAATTTATATTGGGTTTTTTGGCATGTAGGCCAAAATAAAATTTGCCACGTAGAACAGCAATTTGAGACATGTCGCTGATCTATATATATGTATATAACTTGAACGTATAACACAATATTGTGAGTAAACCGCAATAATAACACCTATGTGTTAAGCCTATATATCAAAAGAAAGGTCTCCATCTCAGGATTACTAGATAAATATTATTTCATAAATCCTTTATTTGCGTAGTAATTTATTCAAATAATACGATGCTTAGGTCGTTGCAATTAACTGTCTTCGCCGGTGGATGGCTCTTTTTCCATGCCAGCCAGAAGTCTCTGTGAAAGTTGTCTATGCAAATCTTTCTATGTTAGTCCGGCTCTGTGATATCAAGTCGGAACATCTTTTCTTTCTTTTTTTCTTTTAGAAGGTCTAGGAGGCTACAGAAAAACATTTGTTTATTCAAGTTTAGTACAAATGATTAGAAGCAGAGGTGAGATTGCAATTGCTGCTGTATGAACAGGAATTACAGCTAACCAGATGGTAAGACAATTCACAAAACATTTGGTTTGTCTGTTCCAGGAACAGAAGGTTCAGTTTCATGTATTAAATGGAACAGCTCAGATGCAGACATGTTGCAAAAATAGTTATTATTATTAATATTATTATTATTATTATTATTATTGATGGAGCTTCAATGATTCCTGCATTCGCAGTAAATTGCACTGATCGCCTACTAAAGGACTTTGTGAGGTGTGAAAAAGAAATCTGGGGGAGATTTTTGCCAAGTTCTTCCTGTGGTACCCACAAAGGTGGAGGAGCTCAGATAATGAGTCATGTAACCGGAATACTCAAATTTGGCTAAATATTAAAGAACTGCACTTGAAAACAAATGTGTGTGTAACAAAGCCTTCCTAAAAGGAATTCGCAGCATAGCTACTACAACTAGGAAATAATTAAATTAAAAGAGAAATAAAAAATGATATAATGACTCTCAATGACTTCATAAGCAACGATTCACTGGTAAGTCATGTTTTTGGCAAATGCATACATTTTAATTCTTCAGCTTACTACAACAGAGTGTTAAGTTCCTTCAATGACTGTAACAGCATAAATGAAGACGTTCTTCACCTACTCCTAGGTACTCCCAGGTAGTTTTAAAGAATACAACATTTTTGATACTCTGTTGGCAGATGATGATGCCAACACAGATTATGTAAGCAGCATACCCATAGAATACCTACACTCCATTATGCCATCTGGAATGCTTCCGCATGTATTAAAATTGAAAGTTTGTGCAATTGTAATCCCTATAAGAAACATCCACAGCGCCTTTGGTTCAGTAACTAGAGTGTGTATGATAGATTCTTACTTTTTATTACAAGTTGCTTTACGTCACATCAACACAAATCTTAGGTCTTATGGCGATAATGGGACAGGAAAGGGCTAGGAGTGGACAGGAAGCGCCCGTGGCCTCAAGGTACAGCCCCAGCATTTGCCTGGTGTGAAAATGGGAAACCACAGAAAACCATCTTCAGGGCTGCTGATCGTGGGGTTCAAACCCACTATCTCCTGAATGCAAGCTCACAGCTGCATGCCCCTACTGCAAAATTATAAAATTAAAAGTCATTACAGATGCTTCCAGATTCAGGTTATTTATCTACCTAGGAATGATTTGCTGTCTACTGACAGTAACCTGCCCAACTTCAAATTTAAAAGGAGGCAGTTCACGTTACGACTTGCTTTCGCAATGACCATTAAGAAAGCACAGGGTCAAAGTTTTGACAAAATAGGTGTCTATAACTCATGAAACTTTTAGTGATACTTCTTTGTACGGGGGTGAGGAGTAAGGAGGGAGCTAGCCCGGTTCCGGTAATAATGCCAACTGAATGGAAATTAAATCTGAATTGAATCAGTAGTATGATCGATCGATAGGAATTTTCTAAACCTTTATTATCTTAAGCCAACAACTGTCACACACACGCTGTATAACATCATATAACATTTCTCGATGCAAATCTTGTTCCTAGCATGAATTCTATATTTTGGCTTTGCTGTGTAAAAAACAAAAGTATAGAACATAAAAGTGTACACCAGATGTCTCGCGGCGATTCATAGTTTGTGTTCAAAGGTTGCCAATACGAGTCTCGAAGACTGCCGAGGTCTACCGATTCAGCACTAGGGAGTCCAGGTATCACTAAAAGTTTTGCATTTAGTAGAGCTGTGAGTGATGTCAAAAATAAAATTATAACTATGCAATAATAGGGTCAGAATTACTGGAAGATCAGAAAAGAAAAAAACATAAAACATCATAGAAGACCGGACAGAAATTGACTACAGGGGTCCAATGTGGCTGTAAAAACACAATAATAAAAAATAATAATAATAGGGTCAGTTCACCAAAACTGAAGGGTAGGCCTATTTTACAAAAAAAAACATAAGCTAGTTTACAATAAAATGCTAAAATCAGTCAATGAATAAGACAGTCTGTAAAACTTCAGCTGTATTCATGCAAGTTTTATAAGGAGGTGATGTAGAATAAAGCATCCAAAACTTACGTGGAATTCTTTTAGAGAAAAGATGTGTTCACGGCCACGGCCATGGCCAGCAACCCACCAACCCACCCGAAAAAATACATTCTTACTTTTATAACCTAACGAAGAGTAGTGCATGCCATTTTCCATTGCTGGAATGGCTACGCGCATTGCTATTGGCTAGGCAAAGATATCAAGGATAATTTAATAAAAAACCACCTATTCAATACTCTCCACGTTTAATGTGGTTATTGTCTACATGATTTTATGTAGACTTATTTGGTCAGGTACATGTTTCACCCATTATTTTGGGCATCTTCAGCCTGTAAACAACCTTTAGGTCAAGGTTTGGGACCTTATTTAACCAATATAAACATACCAATATATACACTATAGGCCTATACAATATATACATTATATACAATATATACAAACATTAATGAACTCTTAAGATGGGTAACATAAGTTAATACAGTTAAGTTTTTTGGTCCTAATCTATCTAATATGAAAAATGTCCAAAACTAAAATGGATCTTCTTTTCGGTAAAGAGGATTACATATCGGGGTTTATGTGACCCCTATATCATATTAAGTTCTTGACGTACGTGTCTGGTGGCAGGATGTGTCGTCAACAATAAGTGGAGATTTGAACTGATTGTTGCTTGTAGGTTGGTCAAGATTGAAAATATAAATTTAAATTAAATGTGTTTTAACTTGGCAGTTCTATTCTGGTTAACTTAAAATGTTCAAAAATAAAAATAAAATAAAACGGATCTTCTTTTTTATCATGTCTTGAGAAAGGGTGATATTAAAACTGGGGCTTATTTGACCCACGATTTTCATCTTCATATTCTTGACGTAACTAATATTTAAATGTGTTGTCATGCACAAGTGGAGATTTAAAAAGCCGATTGTTGTAGGTAGACTGGTCAAGAACGTTGTGAATGAAACTGTTAGCGTCTTGACTTTGGGTCTCATGTAACGTCAAGGAATAGACAAGAGTACAATATTAAGCTGTTTCATAGTTTTAGGCTGCTGCTTAATTGAGAAGGAACATCCTAGATACTTGATACAGTCTTGTGTGAAAAATTGTTCCCGTTGATGTGTTGCTTGGTCTTTGGGAGGGATCTTAAGAATATTTGTTCAATTAATACTAGATGGACCTGTCTGTTCCGGCAGAAATGGTGATAAGACTCTCCACGTTTAATGTGGTTATTGTCTACATGATTTTATGTAGACTTATTTGGTCAGGTACTTGTTTCACCCATTATTTTGGGCATCTTCAGCCTGTAAACAACCTTTAGGTCAAGGTTTGGGACCTTATTTAACCAATATAAACATTTCTCGATGCAAATCTTGTTCCTAGCATGAATTCTATATTTTGGCTTTGCTGTGTAAAAAACAAAAGTATAGAACATAAAAGTGTACACCAGATGTCTCGCGGCCTGTCTTATCACAATTTCTGCCGGAACAGACAGGTCCATCTAGTATTAATTGAACAAATATTCTTAAGATCCCTCCCAAAGACCAAGCAACACATCAACGGGAACAATTTTTCACACAAGACTGTATCAAGTATCTAGGATGTTCCTTCTCAATTAAGCAGCAGCCTAAAACTATGAAACAGCTTAATATTGTACTCTTGTCTATTCCTTGACGTTACATGAGACCCAAAGTCAAGACGCTAACAGTTTCATTCACAACGTTCTTGACCAGTCTACCTACAACAATCGGCTTTTTAAATCTCCACTTGTGCATGACAACACATTTAAATATTAGTTACGTCAAGAATATGAAGATGAAAATCGTGGGTCAAATAAGCCCCAGTTTTAATATCACCCTTTCTCAAGACATGATAAAAAAGAAGATCCGTTTTATTTTATTTTTATTTTTGAACATTTTAAGTTAACCAGAATAGAACTGCCAAGTTAAAACACATTTAATTTAAATTTATATTTTCAATCTTGACCAACCTACAAGCAACAATCAGTTCAAATCTCCACTTATTGTTGACGACACATCCTGCCACCAGACACGGTACGTCAAGAACTTAATATGATATAGGGGTCACATAAACCCCGATATGTAATCCTCTTTACCGAAAAGAAGATCCATTTTAGTTTTGGACATTTTTCATATTAGATAGATTAGGACCAAAAAACTTAACTGTATTAACTTATGTTACCCATCTTAAGAGTTCATTAATGTTTGTATATATTGTATATAATGTATATATTGTATAGGCCTATAGTGTATATATTGGTATGTTTATATTGGTTAAATAAGGTCCCAAACCTTGACCTAAAGGTTGTTTACAGGCTGAAGATGCCCAAAATAATGGGTGAAACAAGTACCTGACCAAATAAGTCTACATAAAATCATGTAGACAATAACCACATTAAACGTGGAAAGTGTTGAATAGGTGGTTTTTTATTGAATTATCCTTGATATCTTTGCCTAACGTCATCTTCAATACAGAACAATAATGAGAGTTGTTACTTGTAAATTGCTATTGGCTGTCGTAAAATGAGTCGTTGCATCATTTGCCATTAGTGATTAGAAGCGCATAGCGTTGCCAACCTCCAAAGTAAAAAACCACGGTCTTGTCCAGGCCCTACCCTAACCAGTGCAGACCAGTAGTATTTCCTCAGGTAACGAGAGGCCCAAGGCCGCTTCTCGACTCTAACCTGGGACCTTCTACATGTCCTCATATCACTGGTTTTATCCAGACCCTACCCTAACCTATCCAGACTAATGGTCTTGTCCAGGCCCTACCCTCACCAGTGCAGACCAATGGTGTTTCCTCAGGTAACTGGGGGCCTGAGGCCGCTTCGCAGCTATAACCTGGGGGCTTATGCCCCCAGACCCACTTTGCTCACTGATGGTCTAGTTCTTAAGTAGAGTGGTTGGTAGCATTGTGCTCCGCTCGATCACATCATCCGCGAGAAATAAACATAGGACAGTCATACCGCGCATAGATATTTGCAATGCAAGCGGTAACCATGGTACTAATGTTGCGTAAACACCACTGAAGTTTTAATGGGCAGCCAAATGAAATCATTTAGAGGGAAATGTAGCCTACTTTGTTAAAGTGATTAAAACATGACTCTTACAGGTCTGCACAAAAACATAACGATAAGGCAATTGCAAAGGTTGAAAAATTCATATGTACAGTCGCAACAGAAGTGTAATTTACCTTCATTCATCACTTTCATTTTTAGTCTTTGTTCGCAGCAATTGCTGCGACAGGCCACTATTTTATGTAGGTTAATGTCATAATCTAGTAAAATTTGGAAAGCTCCTCTTGACCTGTTTTCTTTACCTGTACCACATCTGAACTTCAATTCCATTAAGGTGATCGAATGGATTTTTCAGAGCCCTAAACACTCATAGCATTGGTAACGCACCCGAAACAGCCAAATCTTCTTTGTCTGACGACACAGAATCTGAAGATGATGGGAAAGATGAAGATGAATACTGCTTAGGCTATATATAAGTTATACTGTATCGTAATATCTTCTATAGTACTATGTAGGATATAAGTTATATCGTAACGTAAAAAAATAAAACAAGAAAAGCACTATTCAATTAACCACACCAAATGATGGGGAACCCGAACAGCATTTGATGTAAACTTCAGCCAAACAATTCAACACCACTTATATTATCTCCCGTTCCTACAGACTGCAGGGTTTCTCTGTCAGACGTAAACACCTCATCGACCTCAGTCGGGATCGAATCCACTACCTTGAAAATGGAAGGGCACACACTAACTGAGCCACTGAGGTTGGCATACATGAAATGTAGAAAGATGTACCAGTAAATGAAAAGAGTAAATCATTCTTTGAAGGACAACTCAAATAGCCTCACCCGCAGTTAGGTGAATAGAAGCTACATTATTGCAGAGCAAATACGAAAATTCAACATACATACACAACCTTTACCCACATGCGTTACTATAAAGTACTTACTCGTCTGTATTAAGATCCAACACGAAAGACAAATGCATCCGCACCAAGGTTTGAAATTGATCTGGATCCTCCTGCCTTAATTTTTCTGCTAATTTTGTGTCACTGGAGTCTAAAGCCATTTTTCAAGTAAATATAAATGGCTATATTTAAAGCTGTGTCGCTCATCTTGGACACATGCTAATAGTTCAGAATTACAATGTTACTCATATGGTGTTTTCCTTTGCTTCCATGGTATAACTGAACGTTTCATGATAGTCAATAACCTCTAACGAGTAGGCATTTACAAAACATAACGTTCAGTCATTAAGTCAAGTAAACCGACAGTTAGCAAGTGCACATTTCAAACGTAAATGAATATACGGGCATAATTCGCACATCACCTTAATTTTCACATAGCGTCAACATGAAAAATTCGTAATATTAAATAAACCGTTTTGAAATATGGCGGAAGTATTCCAATCCAGTCAAAGAGTACAAATCCAGCTGCCTATTGGTCCGTTAGAAACACTCGCCAGCCATTAATTAAATGCTTCTAAGAGCAAATAAATGACCGTAAAAAATGCAAAGAGGAATCGTTGCACAGCTAAAAGCATTGAACTCTGTCAAGGATTTGATATTATGCAAACCGTTGCCTACGCTATAATACAAGGCCTTGAAATGCACTAATGAAAACGGGTGCCATCTCAGTTCACCATTCAGCCACTAGGATCGCGCTGTTGCCCCCTTGTGTTCGCATGGCCGTGTATGTCTATAAGTAAATTATATCCTAAATAAAGAGAGCTGAATGTTGTAGGTGTCTACAGTTTTAAAACTTTCCTACTCAGGGGCTTCTTATCGAGTTTCAAAACTTTCTCACTTCTACTTGAGTGGCTCGAAGCAATGTTGTCTAATATAGGTCTCAGAAATTTTTGGAGTAGAAAAAAAGGTAGTTTGTCGTCTTTACACTCTCTACACTTAGTTTCACTGATGAACCTGGCTTTCAGAAAAAACGTACACATTTTTAGTAACTGTCGTCGGGGTAAATACTGCACAGCAGAGGTAACAAATTCCGTCATGCGCTGCAGAAGAGCCACAAACGATGATTTCGGGTATCTGAGGACTCCTCGATCTGGAAAGCGAATAAGACACAATTTTGGACTTTCACTAGCTGGAGAAGTGATATGTTCTAAACAGCCTTCACAGTCTGTTTGTTCTTCTGCCACACGCACTAAGTATCCTGCTACCATAGCTAGAGAAATACCAGGTATTGTAGCTGTTGAATCTGAAACAAATTAATCATATTTATGTACTAGCGAACACTTAAATAAAAAAGTATTGTTCACACAGATCTGATGTAATTTACCTTGCAAGGGTTTTGTAATGATAGACATTACGTGTTCAGGAAGCTGCGAAATTTGCACATCATCGCGACTTTCATTCCTTCTCTATCTTTCATCCATCTGGCACATTCTTGGTTGTAGTAAACTGGTTCGTACATTGCGGATCTTATTTTCATCCCTCAGCTCAACATTGCCATGTTTTGATGCCGCAATAATTCTTATATGGAGCGTTGTTTCGATTGCGTTAAGGCATGACCTTGCGTCCATTGTGTCATTGTATCCCGGTTTGCGTCGTAGGTGGCTAGAGAAAAGCTCGATATCATCGCTTGTTAGATTCCTCGTCAAGACATAATGAAAATTTATACTTATGAGGTATTTTACGCAGGCCACAGTGGATTGGGTAGTCAAGACCAACGCTTGATACATTTCCCTCGTGAATCTTTTCTCTTTCTCTGGATGCATTTGAATGTTCTTGATATATGACAGGAAATCATTTATTAACCAACTGAGGCGTTCATCTTCAATGCTGGAAAATGCCAGTTTGTTCTCATTGCTGGAATATGTCCCATACGAGGTGTTGCAGACATCATGGGCATCGAACCACTTCATAAAATGCTCCATGAAAGGAATTGTTTCTTTTAAACTGTTCCTGTCTTTAATGCTCTCGGGACAAACCACCTCCATACTCTTCAAACCAGCGATTGTTTCAGGGGAAAATACAATTTTGGCTCTTGCTACATTCATTTTCTCCAAATTTGTAGGGTAAACTACTTTTCTGGTTAGTTTCCTCACCGGCTTCATAATTGAAGATTTCTGGAGTTTGAAAAGACCTCTCAAATGATCGCCGGTCACGATAGCATTGTTTACAAAAAAGTCTCGTGACAAATGTTGGGATCGCACGTTTTTTATGACGTGACTGGGATCGAAACTTAGGAACAGAGGCCTAGTTTTATCAGCTGGATGTTGTATCTCATGCGTAATGCTTCCTCCACATAATGTTTCGAACCTCGAAACATTACCTGAGACTTGTCGGTCACAATTCTGATCACTCTGAAACCACACTCTTCAACAGCATTTAACGCATCCAAGGTTAAATTTGCAAGTTGTGAGCCCGTAACGGATGAAGTGAAATAGAAAGACACCGGTATTCTGTAATATGTAGAGAGTCCCTTGAACAAAATGCCAACCTATCTTCGATTCCAAGAGCGTCAATGTCAATGTCATTCAGTCCAATAAACATATCTAATTTCCTGTCATACATAAGTTTCGGCTTTATGGACATTTCATCTATTATAAGGTAACCAAACTTTTCGTTATCGTTCACTAACGACAGTTTTTCTGCCAGTAATCGGGCTTTAGTGAAGTTATGCCCGTTTCCCCTTTTGAGTATCCAACATACGATTTCAACGTTCTTGGATGAGAAAAATGCAAAATATCGAGTGTTCTGAGAAGCCGATAACCAGTTGGCGACCTTGAAGATAATAGCACACAAAGTTTAACTGTAATCTCCTGGTATTTACATTTCTTTTTTCCAAAGCTCTGAAGTTGTTCTAACAAAAGTTTGCTTTCATATTACCTCCATCAGCTTCCTTCTGAATTTTAGAAACTCGACTTGCAAGATTTCCGGGATCCTTCTTTACCTTACTAAGTTCTGCTTCCAAGTCACGAATTTTTACGCGCAACTTCTTAATAATTGTCACGTGCTTTCTATTTCTTCTGATCTCCTTCCTTAATTTCCTGGTAATGTATTTTGGTACTGTTGATTTTAGGACGGGAGAAAACTGTGTACCTACTGTTGTGCTGCCTACATTTGTCAGGTCAGATTCTCCAGTATTATCAGGCACAGGAGAATCCGATTGTTCCACACATTTTCTCTTAGTTCTTATATACTCATTTTCACTGTCCATTTTTTCAAGCTGTCTTTTCTTAGGAGCTTTCCTACATTTTAAAGTGACTTGTTTGTGTTTGGGGAACTCTGTAAAAACTGAATGGACTTTATTAGGCAGGAGTGTCTTTTTAGATGTACTTATACTAAAGTCTTCTTCTCTGAAGTGTTTACTGCACACCCTCGATTTTTCTGTAGGAACCCAGAGAGATCCCGGTTTGTCTCCTCTGCGAGATATAGCAACAAGCCACCGTTCTTTTAAAGCACTATTCACTGGAAACTTGTGAAATGAAATTCCACAACCTTTAATTTGTCGTGAAGGACAATAAGGAACACAGCAATAAACCATGATTGACCCTGCGAGTGCTTATTATCACAAGAATACACACATTCATAACCAACTCAATACACACGTTTAAAGGCGTGAACCTGGTAAACAGGGGGCAAGGTAGCGATCCTAGAGGCCCGCCAATGAACTGCAGTGTGACCACTTCTATAGCGTTTTACGGGCTCCATTTCCAGGCCTTGTATTATAGCGTAGGCAACGATGCAAACAGACATATAGATTGGGAATTCGGTGTTCGGCTGTTGTGCAGTGCACACGTCTCTAACCGGTCATTGGTGCAGCGGCTTTTCGCTTCTCACGGCTGTAGATTAGAGTGTTTTGTGAATATTGAATTTTCACGACCGCATTGTAATCGAAACAGACTTTCAACGTATTAGGTCGTGTTACGTACATCGTATGTTGAAAGTCTGTTTCGATTACAATGCGGTCGTGAAAATTCAATATTCATTGAAATGCCCCACAACGGGCGACTTAAACGCACTCTACAGTGTGCTAGCAGCAGTGCCAGACCTGTAGCTCAGATCCTTTCAAACAGAACAAAGATGGCCTAGGCCACCATAGCTCAATTGGTAGAGCAACCGACGCGAAATCGGGAGGTTGTGGGTTCGGATCCCACTGGTGTCCGGCTGGCCATTTTTGTTCTGTACTTAACATCTCTTCAACACGTACTACATGTACGTAACACGACCTAATACGTTGAAAGTCTGTTTCGATTAGAGTGTTTTGTGTTTGTACCTTGGTAATTCTTCCCTTGTAGTTGTTCCGGGGATAGCAAAGTGTAATCACCTTCGGTGAACTATGTCTGTAGATAGTGGAGGTGGCCCTTTAAGGAGACCTCCCGATCTTGGCAATCATTCCATGAGTGAGGACTTACGAATGGAGAGTCTTCTCAAGATACAGTACGTTACACGGAACAAAGTCAGCAAGTCCCTGAATCTAAATACTACTCATCTTGGTCCCTACATAGTATACGCAGAATCGACCGAATCTCACAATAAAATAGGAAATATTCACCCTATGACTCTGGATCGGATGTTCTTTGAGCGGCAAATTGAAGAAGTAAAGGGCATCCATAGGGAGAGTAAAAAGGGGATACAGATTACTTTCTTGTCCAGTAAGGCCGCAAACGCCTTCCTTTCCCATCCTATTCTTAAAGAAAAAGAAATGAAAGCATTTATTCCGTCCTCGAATATTCATCGAGTAGGGGTAGTGCGGGGGGTAAACACTACTATTTACGAATCCGACACTCTAACCTATTTAGAATCTCCATATCCTGTTGTGAAAGTACAACGTCTCAATAGACGATCCACGAAAGATAGCAAAACTGAATATCCCTACAGGTACTGTGAAGGCCATATTTGAAAGCCAACGTATTTCGAAAACTGTTTCCATTTTAGGGTCATTTTACAGGTTTAGGTATTTATATTTTCTCCCTTATTATTTAAACGCTGTTAGTGGTATGGACATACCGCTACAAATTGTCGCTTAAGGGAGCCTAGGTGTGGTAAATGTTCCCTTAATCACACTACCGAACACTGAACACAACAATTTAAAAGCGCTAATTGTGCAGAAAATCATCCTGTGGGGGCTGACTATTGTGAAATTCACAAACAACAAACAGAAATTAAAAATGTGTGAGAGTTGGAAACAAACCATATTTAGAAGTAAAAAATTATTTTGCCCCATAAGAGTTCATATCCAATCCACTTATGATGCCACAATACTTCCCTTCTTTACCTAATGGAAATCCACAACAATCAGAAGAAACATTCCACCAAAAGCGGAAATATACTATGGTGGTTAGTAATCCTCCCCGCCCACCCATTAAACCAGTTTTTGACAGGACAGCTCATCCGAAGGCAGTTACAGAAAATTTTGGCACTCCACTTGTGAGATACATACCTGCTAATACTAACGAGGCTGCATCTCCCTCATGGAGGCCCAGTCAACAAGGGCGACCTTCGGATCAGGGTGCACATATTTCAGCATCCACCTCCTCTGTAACGGCCCTAAATTGTAATCCAAATGTTAATTCTAATGACAAATGTCGAATCATTTCTAAGAAATTTGAAGTCTTAATGGAACACATGGGACGAAACGTCCAGTGGAAACAACATTTAAAGTCTTTACATGACGAGATTCTTGTTTTATTGGGATATTCCACAACATCCAAGGAAAACATACGATTATTTCAGTGGAATTTTCGGAGTATCTAAATAAGAAACATGAATTAGTGAGTCTGTTAAATTCTTTTGATCCTGAGTTAATTTTATGGAGCGAAACTTGGTTGAAATACCATTTTCATTTTCATATGAAAGGGTTTTCGGCGATACGGAATAATGCACCCATCTCTGGAGGTTCATGTATTTTAATCAAACAAGATATCTACCTTCAGGAAATTCCACTAAAATATATTAGACAGGGAACTCAAGCCATCACAGTTCAAATTAAAGATTGGTATGTGGTTTCAATATACTCCCCGCCGTGGATAAAATATAATTATACTCAATGAGATCTTTTTTCGCAATTTCCACGAAAAACACGCTCATAGCTGCATACTTCAATGCCCACAACCCTCTTTTGGGGAGCATATCTAGCTGCCCAATAGGGAGGAATATCGCAAAAATAACCGTAAAACAGGAATTGGTTACCCTCAACGACAGCTCTCCTACTCGACTAACAGCCCCTAACATTAACAAAAGTGCTGTAGACCTAACAATTTGCACAGTTGATTTAGCACATAAAACAAATTGGAAAGCCCTTTATGATACACATCAAAGTGACCACTTCCCAATAATAATAGATATAGGGCCACAAATTTACGGGAATGTCTCTCACTTTACTACATCCTGTAATTTCTGTTCTTTTGATCCTGACTTATTCACAACCTTTATCGCTGACAAAATACGCACTACGTTTCCAAATACACATATTATTAACCATGATCTACTAAAACATTTTTATTCATTCCTATTTAAATACCTATCATCACTTCAAACACAAGCAGATTTTTAAAAAGCAGAATTATTCCATTCACTGGTGGGATTCCGAATGCGCTTCCTTAGCCCGTCTAAGACAAGCTCCTTAAAAGCATATCGTAAATAAGGCATATACGATCAATATATTCAGTATAAAAATAGTCGCTTCTATACAGTATATTTTTAATCAAAAAGACGAACAAAGTGGAAGGTGTTTGTCACATCTCTCAATAAACAAATTCCTATCAAAGATATATGGGCGGCCAACAAACATCTAAGCAATGCTAACACAAATATTGTCTCCCAATCGCACCCTGTCGAAATTGCCCAATTTTATCACCAACTGACACCGTATTACGTGGAACCTTCCTACGAATATAGTTTAATACATTCTTCCGTGAAATTCTCTAGTCTACTACAAAATGTCTCCCTAAATGAACTCGATATGGTACTCGATCATCGAAAAGATTCTAGCCCAGGCAGAGATTCTATAACTTATATAATGCTGAAGTGTCTACCTCACCACGCTAAGCAATCGCTAGAAAATAAATTTAACGACATACTCGATAGCTATACAAATCCTGACGATTGGAATTATTTTCAAATCATACCAATATTAGAAAAGGTAAACATCTTCAAGACGTACACGGATATAGAGGGATCACGTTGGGATCCTGCCTACGTAAAACTTTCCAACGAATTCTCTTGGATCGTCTCCTATGGTATTTAGAATATTATTATACACTTTCAGTCTATCAGTTTGTTTTTTTGAAAGACGGAAGTACGACAGACGCCCTTAACATATTCTTTACTGACTTATCACTCGCTCGAAGTCGAGGTGACGTTTTGACAGCTCTGTTTCTCGACATAAAAGGAGGATATGATAATATGGACATCGGAGTACTTCTAGCCAAATTACATAAGTGGCAATTTCCTATCCCGTTTATTAATATCATAAGGCATTTATTAACTAAACATCACATTTTTGTAAATAACAACGGACATATTCTCTATTCTAAGTACAGTTACAAAGGTCTTCCACAAGGTGATATTTTGAGCCCGATTTGTATCTGTTATATACCTTTGAATTAAAACAGGTGATCACTCAATACGCTATAATCATACAATACGCTGACGATATCGTTATATATCCCATTAAAGAATCGGTAATAGAATCCCGTACTACCATTAAAAATACATTAACGATGCTCCATAGATGGCTTTTACATCATAGTTTAGAAATAGAATGTAAAAAATCCTCTGCAATGATTTTTACGAGGAAACGACATTATGATCATACGCCAATAAACTCTGGCCCCCATGAGATTAGTACAAAAATTCGACCAAATATCTAGGAATTAAAACTGATAACAAAACTCTGGAAAGAACATATCGAATATATTCTTTCCTAATTAGAAACAAAATATAATATTATTAAATCTCTCATTAAACGCACATGGGGATTGGATCCATATATCTTTCTTACGGTATATAAAAATATAATCCGATCAGTATTTGAATATAGTTGTCACTCTCTTGATATAGCATCTACTAGCCACCTTCGTAAACTTGATACTTTTCAGTTTAAAATAATTGTAATAATCATGAAGGCTATGCTTTCCGCCCAACGAATGCACTTTTAGCTGAAACATCGGAACCGCCATTAATATTTCGACGATGACTACTCCAAAGCAAATATATTCTAAGCAAATTAAATAAATGTCGTCACCTAATTCTCCCGAAATTACAGCTGTAACAAGACGATTATCAAAACCGGAATTGTAGCGGCATAATTTTGAGGACTATGTGAAATCACCGCTACACCGGAAATTTGTTCGTGTGGAATTTATAAGAAAAGGTGAGTGGAAACTATTGTTTAATCTTGCCGTAGGGAACGGAACGCTGCGATAACTAATTGTTGTACATTTATGGTTCTTATTGGTGTGAATTTGCACTAGAACGGTGGGCTGATCCATCACCATTGGATATTATGTGGAGCTTTGTTGTTTCGAAGTAGGTATTGGTCAGCGCGCGACTCGACTGTTAACTGTTGTCCACAGCGCGCCATTGTGTAAGCTGCTGGTACCGTTTTGTTGGGGGCCATCTCCGCTTGAGTAAGGACATAGGCTCGCTCCCACCTTGTGGAATCGAATCGAACCGAACAGCCGAAATTTCCACTCGACCGCTCACATCTAGCGGAACAGAATCGAACGGGATTCTACGGGAATCTTCAGGCTTGCAATGGACGGTCTGATAGAAGGAGTGAGGAGGCAGAGATCGGAGAAGTTTCTGGGTGCATGCAATTAACAAGAGAGCCGAAAGAAGACTATGCAGACTTATTTGAATGTTTATTGCGCGATGAAGCTAAGTCTCGACGGTAGCTCAGAGTTATTGTATTGCAATTTCAATAACTATTTCAGATAGCAGAATTTAACAGAAAAATTCAAATTTACAGGAGGAAATGCTACCTCAGATGCAATGGGACTCCGTGATCATTTTTAAAACAACTTTAATATACCAGATTGTGTCCTGTGCCAGGATGAAATCATTAATCGAGGTAGCCTCACAATTATTTTTTTACAATCTGCTTTACGTCGTACCGACATAGATAGGTCTTATGGCGACGATGGGATAGAAAAGGGCTAGGACCATGGCCTTAATTAAGATACGGGACGAGCATTTGCCTGGTGTGAAAAATGGGGAAAACACGGAAAACTATTTTCAGGGCTGCCGACAGTGGTTTTCGAACTCACTATCTCCCGAATGAAAACTCACATCTACGCCACTCTAACCGCACGGCCAACTCTCTGTAACATTAATTAAAGGCAGTGAAGTGTAGTTATTGTCTACAACAGAGCAATTTAGTATACAGTAGCCTACTATTTGTTAGGAACACATATACGACAGTTTGAAACCTAGGGAATGGGGCTTAGAAATCGTTCACTGTAAATATAATAAACACTTAAATATAGATCCCATATGAGATGTGGTGTCAATTATCGTACTGATATACCGTATGTGGACTCCAACATAACATGATTTTGTGAAGAAGTCAACAAAAATTATGAAGTAAATTGTATATAGACTACAGTAACCTACCACAAAATTTAATATTCTAGCAAGTTTGGTTTTTCATAGCATTGCTTATTTCCTCCCAGGCATTATTTTTACGTTGTTGTAGTAATGCTCGTGGGTTTTGTAGTAGAGGAAATTATATTTTTGAATTAAACTGGTAAGTTTTCCGTGTCTTGTATTAATAAATTAAATTAACTAACACAAAACAGAACGTTCCCGACCGTATCCAAGAAACAGCTGACTTTCCAGCTGAAGGTGATACACATTTGCCGCCAAATGTTCATCCGAAAGATCTCGACCCGACCGTCTACGAAGTTGCACGAATCTTGATAATTCTGTTCGATTCCACTCCGATAGTCGAAAAATATTCTTGGCAGAGAATCCTGTTCCGTTCGGTTCGATTCGATTCGACTCGTGGCGATCGCCAGCTCTATCTCCCATTTAAACACATGTTAAAAACAAATTCTGTTCGGTTCGATTCCATTCCATTCCACTAGGTGGGAGCGGGCCTTATCTCGGCGACAGTCTTTTGTTACTATGGTTAGCAAACGGTCTGTGTGTGTGTTCAAACATCCCTAAAGTGAGATTTCGTGGTGAATGATATTATTGTTAGTGGTGGGTGGATGATAGAAAATGACTAGTATTTGTGTGTTCTTATTTTAAAAGTTTAAAGTGACCTTCTCTTCACACCGAAGCATGCCTTAATACAGGGATAACTTCGCCTCGGATGTAAGTTTTAAAATCTTGACAATGTGAAAAGGCCTCATCACCTCGGTAAGTTCAATTTTATATGTTATATAAACTGTCTCGGTGAGTTTGAAGAATGTGGCTTCGTTAAGTTCGGGCGAACGAAATTCAAAATGTCGGCTCGGCGTATAATATTATATTTTATTTTTGTCTGAAGATACCGTTCGCCTTCCGATCATATTAAGTTTTTGAGTGAAAATGTTGTGGTTGAAATTTATTAATTCCGCAAGATATAACCATGCCCCAGCTGTTATGCTATTTTGGGGCGAAGTATAATTTTAATTGAGAGGACATACTTTTATGTCTCGAGACCGAGTGTTTGAAAACGACCTGTCCTTTTGTTGTTATTAATTTAAAATTCTTCCCCGTGGAAAGGAAAGAAACCAAATGGAAGATTTTTTACTAGTTATGCAGTCTGGTTATATAGTTACACTACTAAGGGTGTCTGAAAATTTAAGATTAATGTTACGTTACGTTTATTGTTAAATACAAGTGAATAGTGAAGCGTGCTTTGCGTCGAATTGAATTTTATTACATTTTCTTTTTTAAATTAATTTTCTCCCTTAATAATAATAATAATAATAATAATAATAATAATAATAATAATAATAATAATAATAATAATAATAATAATAATAATAATAATAATAATAATAATAACAATAATATTTATATTTTCCTTTCTTTAAATTTTGATTAATGTTACTGATCTAAAGCTACACTGCATTTGAATTGCATTATTGTTGGGGTATGTACCGTCCTTTGTTTTTCTGATAACGGTTTGATTAGTTTTGCATTATTGCTGCGTGGTCAGTGTGTTGTAACAATACTCGTGATGTGCTGACGTACTTTGTTGCATGGCGTACCTATGCTGTTGATGTGATAAAGTGGGTCACGAGATGAGTTTTAATTGCTTCTATATTATTGTACTACCTTATTATCATTATTATTGATTTCCTTCTATTATTCATTGTTTCTTTTGATGTGGGCTCTTTCTTAATTTTATTTTTTGCCTCCCATAATGTTTCTTGAGGTTATTGTCGGTCTGTTAGAGGACGCCGTTAAATGTTTAAATATGAAACGCTTCTGTTTTCACTGAAGAATTTCAAACATGTTATAATTTATTGTTTGGGTAATTTTATTGGGACGCGTGTACGCGCAAACAGGTGCACCTAAGTTATTAATGACTTTGAAAATTATCATTATTATAACTTCCTTAAAGAAAGATGGGTTCGAGCTCAAACAAGCAAATTGTAATGAACCACTAAGTCAAACTGAAGTTAATTCCGTCTGGAAAATATTGTTGAATTATTTTAAACATTGGTTGTAATTGTTGGTAGTAATTCTGTAAATGAGCCTTGTCATTAGTTTTTCCTTTAAAAAACTTAATTGTTTTCGTTTTACTTATATATTTAAATTGCACCAAACACCCTTTATTCTTTTTCATTATATTAAATTTTGATGTTTTAAGTGTGACGGAGAGTGTCATTATAGTGAATTGCTCTACCTCATATTCCTTCCATCCTCTGTCATGGACGCTGACCTATTGGCCTCGTCCAGAATCCCATCGCTTCCCCTTCCTGTGTTTGTGTTTTATTGAGGCGCTTCTCTCCGTAGTTGGCGTGATTCACGCTGGGAAGCGCCTCTTATTTCTTTGGTGGCCGCGGTGACAGTCGAGGCCTTGGGCTGCTGTATTGTGTTTTTTACTAGTTCGATTGTCAGAAATGCCATAGAATGTTAATGAAGAACATCAACCGGATCTATTATGGGCATTTAACCAATTCGGACATTTTCGTACTGGTATGGTACAAACATTAAACCACCGGAAATACTCCATACCTCTTCGAGCTAGTACATTTAAACCCGACATTCTTCACACTATTTTCGAAGACCGTCCTTCAATACTAAGAAAAACAGTCACGTCACGAACAGTCTATTTCACTTAGCTTTAAGCAATGCCGAGCACTATATAACTTTCTACACGGATGGTTCAAAACATATATTTCCACTTGGTGTAGGTGCTGCATTTTACCCGCCACAACTGGCTGTGGGAAAAACTACATTCTACCACACCTAGCTTCTTCTCTTCCTCCTTTCACTTACTCCAGAGGCCACTCTCCACACAACACATGATGAAAGTCTCAAATGTTTTAGCAAAGTAAGAGAATTTTTGAACAGAGTAACTGGAGAAAATCGGAATAAGACAATCGTTGATTATTTGTAATAAAAGAACACTTCCTTTTACACAGCACTTGTCTCTTACCGTGTAGTACTGTCTGTATTTATTGACAAATGCAGCAAAATTTTCCAATGACAATATTTGCTCACGATAGGAATGTGGATTCAAAGCCGGTTTAAAAATATCCACACATTTTTTAAAGTATCATTCACTCCACTCTGATTGAACACATCAATCATACTCTCATGAATCAAAATAGTTTTATTAGATTCTACGAGTTCTTTTAGGTTATCGATTTTTTCTTCATATCGTGGAATAAAGAGATAACTTGAAAGAACACTTCGGTATGTGCTTGTCATTACAATAGAAAATATCATCCAAAAGTATGCAATCTGTCAGGAGGAGAGGTGTATGCGGTACAATCCCAATCAAGAAGTTCGGGTATCTGATCACAATAATTAGGGGATTTTTACTAATAACTATATCACGAGGGTGCTACAGAATAGTCCAAATAAACGATGCCAATATGCATGTGCAACACCAAATAATCCAAGTTTCTGTTCTTAGTGGAAGTAGGATGTATTCGTAAGCTGGAAGTAACTTGGCATTCTAAGTATCAGCATACAGAGGATCTTGTTCGTGTGGGGATAGGTAGCTAATATTATCCATATGCCTAAGTCTTATATATTGAGTGCTCAGTGATATGTCTGCCTTTCCATAGGTCAGATCCCCCAAGATTGTGTAAGCGTACTATTCAGGTGTTCTATTCCAAATGCTGTCCATCTGAAGAAACATATTTGAGAGTACCGTTCAAATGCGCGATCAGTGTCTCCGTAAATAGACCATCAGAACATTTAAAAGTAACTCTCTCATCTACTTTCCAGTTTCCTACTTGTTTTGCATTTGGTGCAAAATCAAAGCAACACGAATGAGAGCACCTTGTAGGTTTTCATTCTGTCAGGAAATATGTTTTGCATAGCTTCTTTTCCATTGATATGATGCAAGCTCATTGCTCCATTTTCTTGGTCTGTAAATTGATTGCATTTGACAGTATTTAGAAAGAAGTTTCCTAACGTATTTTCGGACAAATACCGGAATATTATGTCAAGTATTTTCTCAGACCATCATTTGATGAAGTTGTCGTGATAGTCTTCATGTGACGGTAGCCTCACTGCGACCGTTAAAATAACGGTCACTCTAGAAGAAGGTGTCCAATTTGAGAATTGTTTCAAAATCTTCATGCTGCATTTAAGGAGATTTATATCGAGAACATTCGTAAATACAATGTACATATTCTGATTTTCAACCTGGGGAGCCTTTAGATCTCCATGTTTTCCATTCTGCGATAGGACTGAAATAAGACTTATAAGATTGACTTTGTTCAGAAAACTGTCGATTATACTACAGCGTACTCTCTGCGTAATGTACAAGTAAAACACAGTGGCGACACATTTCAAGTTTATCGTGTAGGGTTTGTCCACTAGCATCGTTTGGAACGCATCCTCTTCAATTACCAAAGAAGGGAGTGAACAGCTGCTCAAGGCAATCATCAGTAGTACAAGTACAATCACCTCGCTAGTGTGTAAGAGAAGAGAAACAAAATGAATAAGCAAAATGGAAGGAAGGAAGGAAGGAAGGAAGGAAGGAAGGAAGGAAGGAAGGAAGGAAGGAAGGAAGGAAAGCTTTATGACTCTGCTATATTATTATTGACTCCTTTATGTGTCATTCACCTTTTGCAGCAGTCATCTGTCTATTGGGGATTGACATAAATGTTTATATTTTTCTTATTCAAACCCGCAATTCAGCCAAACTAAACAAAATGTTTTCATGCTATTATTTGCGTTCTGTTCAAACGTGGCACTGCACTTGAAAAGTCTGTCATCTCGTGGGGGCATGTGTCAAGGAAGTTGAAAGAAAGCTGAAATGTCTTCCATCATTAAGAATAGAAGACTGTTTTTCCGGATCAATAAGTAAGACTGGACGAGAAGCAACATTGCAAATGTGAACAGAAGCAAAATTATCTAAGAATAAGGAATATGCATATCGACAGTGCACGTCTCGTAACCTCAGAAATGCAATTTTACAGGAGGCACAGAAAACTTCCTACACTACCGATTTCAACGAAATCACTTCTTTTAATTGGGTTCATGAGGTAGGGAGTCATAGCAATGATGGCAGTCGTTCGGAAGGACTGTTTTCAGCTCCTGGAGGTACTAAAATTTCTGGGCAGTTACCTTCCTCCTTCGTTTCTGAAGAAGGGGATATTCACACTTCCCCACCGATGTAATTCTTTGGGGAAGCATAGTCCAGTCGTTGTCGAAACTGAGAAGTACATAGTACATGAGGGATCTGATCTGTGTCACCTTGTCCGTTCCCGGTCTGATGCTGTGGTACCTGAAAAATGGGCATGGTATATAGATACAAAGAAACTACTCCAAAAAACGAACTTGAGATTTGACAATAATTACCTTCCCAATAAAAGTAGACCTTTGGTGAGCTTTCGCTGAGAAATCTCGGAAACGCGAGAGTAGGCCATCCGCTTGACTTCATAAGGGAAGGGCTTTCTTCTGGCTTCTTTTGTTATCGAGAGGTAATCACAGAGGAGATATATCTCGATTTTTCAGTTTCCTTTCAAGGCAGCTAAGCACAGAATCACACTTCAATTGTGAATGTCCTATCTCCAAGAATTTTTGGACCGCAGTCGTCGAAGTTCTGATTGAAAAATCCAAAATTCCGTTTGGTAAAATTACGTTATGAATTTGGTAAGTGCACCCATTGCTATACAAAATTATTTATTTTGATTAATCTCAGTATGTCTGAAGGTAATCTATAATGCATGTAATGCACGTGGAAGCACTTGAGTCAGAATCTACCTCAGAAAACCAGTAACACATGATTTGAAGGCTCTGTAAATTATAGAGAGTGAAGTTGTGGCCGCAAATTTTAATTCTGCTGTAAGACTCGGTGCAACTTTTATAGGCTGCAAATCCATCGTCAAGACCACCACATGGTTGTCTTTGTGCATTCTCCTGTCAAATTCCTATACTTGCCGAGCTCTATCCTCCCTTAGGATATGCTCCTTCCAGTCACTATCACTCAAATTTCCGACTTCGTACTTTACACACTATTTACAGTAAGAGCTTCTTTTCTTTAAACATTGCTACAAATTTATTCCTGGTGACAGCCTTTTTCCCAGATGTCCCACATCAAAAGCTGTACATACTGTAAAGTTGGCTAAGAGAGGATATATTTTGTTCCAAAACTAATTTGGAGCTTTATTTTCTGGCATAATGTGACGATAATGTGGGCTAAGAATGAAAATATCAATCAATATGCGGTTTCTATCAACTCTCTCTCTCTCTCTTGGGCTAAGATTTATTCCTTGCCTGGTTCTGAGTATCTGTTAAATCACACATAACATGCTGATCCTGTCTCCCCCAGTCGAGGACTGAAACTTCACGCAGCCCAAGAGTGGCAAGGAACATCGTCTTGCACCCCGGAATAAGTTCATTATCAACAGTTTGGTAATACAAAACCGAATTATTTCTTCTAGAGATGTCCTCTGTATATGTTCGTGTTGGTTCAATACGCCGCGTGTTACAACGTAAAACTTTTTCTGTTCTCTTGTCATAACCGACCAGAATTTACGAAAAATGTTCCCTAGATTCATCAGAAAGTATGCCACATTATTTCCTTGGTGATTTCCTACAGTATTCAGATTGACACCGTGCCCTTAGTTCCGTCTCAGGCCTCTTATCATTTAGACAGTATTCTACATACCCCGGGGGCGAGTAAACCCAACATAGGTTGACCCTGCATCCGTAAATGCTTATTCTTTTTCATATTGCCCAAAGCCCTTAAAATAATTTCGTTGTTCTCATCATCACCACCTGAAAGCCCGTTTCCATTTGAAGATTCGGCAGTAACGTTTATTAAAGAATCATTAGTAGTATAATTTTGGGGGGTTCAGCGGCATCGGGAATCTGGTGGCCCCTGGACAAGGCCTGCTCCGTTGGGTGACGTCACAGTGCGGTGAGGGCCGCTAGCTAAGAGCGCACTCCTAACTTCACATGACCTTACGCTGGCTATGTGTTCAGGCTTAATCTTATAGACCTCGGGTTCGACCCCAGACCTAAGGGCGTTAACCTTACCGACCCAAGTTCGATGTCCACGAGTGTAAGCTTAACCTAAGAGATGACGTGATTATGGGTAAGAGTTTAATCTTAACCTATCAGGTATTTCGTGTTTAGGCTTAATCTCACAAATACAGGTTCGACCCCAGGCTTAAGGGCGTTAACCTTACAGACCTAAGTTCGATGCCGAGGCTAACCGCATAACAGTGCAGGCTTAATCTTACATGATGTTAATAGCTAAGAGTGTACGCTTAGCCTCACACTGACCAGCTATTAACCTAACCGGTTTGCCTTCTCTACACCCTGGCTAAATGTACAGGTTTAACCTCACGCTGACCAGGCATTAACCTAACCGGAAGCCCTTCCCTACACCCCGGAAAAACTGCAGGCTGTACTTTATGCTGACCAGGCGTTAACCTAACCGGTTGCCCTTCCCTACACGAGCTTGGTGGCTACGAGTTGTAATAATAGTACTAGGAATATGGTGTAAGACTTAATACGTATGTTTTATTAATAGGGTGTAACGTTGGAAGGCACCATCAGGGACTTGGTGCTGAACTTGGAACAAGATGGCGGCTACATACATTGTATTAATGGTACTAGGGAGGGGGTGTAAGGCGTAATAGATATGCTTTCTTCATAGGGACGTAATATTGGGAAGCAACTTTGAGGCTTGATGCTAAGCGATTGTGGAGTCCAATACGCTAGCGTGTGAACTAATGCGTAACGCGCTTTTGGATTTCAGTGTTTGATACACTGATTTTTATTTTAACATTTCATGCTTATAGATTTGAACTGATAGTAGATTACAATACTGTTGACATCACTTCGGGATTAAAACTTTGTGTTCTGAACCAAAAACGAAATAGCGCAATACATGACGGGAATAGAACCTAGGGCCCTTCCCTTTGGATTGCTGAGTATAATGCTAAGTAATTGACTGTGCTTTGGAAGCATGCGTTTAATTCAAAACGCCTAATGTTTAAGCTGCGAGAAAATAAAACATCCCCAAACCGACAGGGAATAGAACTCAGCACTTTCCCTTAGACCGTTATCATAGTAACTAAATCATTGTGCCTTAAATTCAAAACACCCAACCTTCGAGTTACAAGAAATTTTAGCCTAGTACGCACATATCACCAAAAATGACTGCACGAGTAAGTTGATTAGAATTGGAAGTATTTGCCGAGACATGAAATACAAAATTCATTGTTTTCTGCATTTAGCCTAGTATGCAAATATCAGCAAAAAATAAATTGGTGTTACGAGAAAGTTGACTAGACATCGAAGTAAGTTATTTGCTCAGACAGGGAATGCAAAGTTCATTGTTTCCACAAGTTCGCAACTTATCATTCAAAATCACGTACCCTAATAATTATAATAATACTCAAGATGCAAACACAATTAGTAAAAATAATCTAGTGCCAGAATTTAGTCCCACGAGAGTTCATGACTGATCACGCACAATCACGCACTCTAATGATAATGATTTACAGGATCCAACCTATCTTCGTACTGAATACTCAACATGCATCCCCAATAAGGAAAAAATAATCTAGTGCCAGAATTTATCCCGCAGGTGTTCGCGACTGACCACGCATCCTAATAATAATAATAATTTGGAGGATCCAACCTACCTTCGTACGAAATACTCTACATGCTTACACAATAAGAAAAATAATCTGGTGCCGGAATTTATTCCCGTAGGAGTTTTCTTCTTATCACGCGTACACATGCTCCCTGTGCACGTTGCATCTCGCAGACAGTTACAAAATGGCGCCGATGAAGCTATGGAGCACTAAATTTAAGAGAATATGCAATGAGTATATGATACGATGTATAACAGAATGCCATGCATATCTGGGAACGGACATATACCGAAGGCGGTGCGGAACAGCCTTAGCAGGTGAGTCGTTAATAAATAATATCCAAGAAGAAACCCGAATTAACTGAGTTCATATTTTATTCATTATATTCACTTTATTCAAATTTTATTAATTTTATTCAGATTGTATTCATGTTTATTCAAATTTCATTCATTTATTTCGACTTTTATTTATTTAACCTGTTCAGGATGGTAATGTATAAGTGATTATGAGGTGTTGAAACATCATTACAAGATGAACTGCAATTAGATGAGTTATTTCCAAGAATATTTTGGATGTCTCATGATTAATTATGAACAATAATATTTATATTTTGATTTCATTTCGGAAACGATTCAGAACAAGTTAACATTACTTTTCATTTTCTTTACTATAAGCCAGCGCTGACTTAGAAATAATTATTGTACATAGTGACGAAGATAATACAATCATAAATATCATTTCTTTTCCTAGGGCAATCTTTTAATTAAATAAATGTGGATTGTTATTATTTTTATATAATTTGTGAGTGTTCATTTCTTTTCATCTTACTCAGTCCTTGAGCTAGTTTGTAAGATTAGTAATTAATTTATTGTATAGGTGTTTGAATGCAATTCATTATGGAATTATAACGTTAGCACTTGATATAGGCGAACTATTTACATATATTACGTCTTCGGGTGACCTTATATCTTCAATGGATTCACGTTAAGCGAAACTTAGTGAAATATTTTCAGGTCTTTCATGTGTATTGGTATACCCTAAGAATAAATTGAGCTACTGGGAGTTGTTTTGCAAACCGTTGGGACAGCTGGTGCAATTTAATATCGACGCCCATACGTGGGGCAAGAAGAGAAAGACACCGCGGGAACGTTAAAAAAATTGGCGTCGCCAAGAAGTAACTTCTGGATTCCATGGCTGGAGCAAGAAGAGAAAGACACTGGGGGACTCGACAAGGTAGAAAGGTGCCGGAAAAGGTTCGCCAACAATTTAATATTGATTCCCGTACGCGGAGCCCGAAGAAGAGAAAGACACCGCGGGAACGTATAGAAAAAGGAACCGTTAGGTGATGAGCAATTAATTTTGCGATTTAATGAGAGACTTATGGGATATTGGAATAAATAATAAGGAAATGTAGTGATGAGAAATATTCCCAGGAATGTAGAGATGAGATAACGCATGATTGAAACTGAAAGTGGAAAGGATAATATGTCTTTGCATGAGGAAAGGAGATGGAGTATGGATGAAGATATAATTTTAGGTGAAGGAATTGATGATATTTAGAAATAATCGTTATTTATCAGATGATTTCTTTCTTTTTGTTGGAATAATTTAGGTTAGGCTGATTTTAAATTTTATTTTAGCTTGAATTAATTTTTGAATATTATGAAAGATGATTAGTATTTAAGTGGAGATTGGATGCCATATAGCGGATACTTATTTTTTCGGAAATCGTTCTGAAATGAAATCAAAAAATATAAAATCTGAACTCAGGGTCAAGTTGTTCATGGTCTATTTGGTGGGATGGTACCAATCTCCAGGAAAGTCCATCCATAAATTCATTTATTGGAAAGAAGAAGGTTAAAAACTAGTTTATAAGATTGAAATATTGGAGTGTTCTGAATTCAGTAGGTTAAGGAATTGATGAGTGTTATGATATTCTGTGTAGATATTCTGTGAAATTAGAGAATTTTTAGGAAAATTAGAGAATTTGAAGGAAAGTTAAAGAATTTGATAGGAATTTAGAGAAAATATATCGAATAGAATTGAATTTATCGAAAACATGGCAACACAAGGAAGAATACAGACTAGAGGGAGCAGGAAGAAGAAATGAAGAGAATACAAGAAAACAGGAAGGAATTCCATTATGGTTCCAAGAATTTCTAAAAGAACACAAAGAGGAGAAGAAGAGGCAGGAAGAAGAGAAAAAGAAAAAAAATTAGAACGAGAAGAAGGGAGAAAGAGAAAGAAGAAAAGGATAGAAGGCGAGCAGAAAAAACAATAGCAACAGAAGGAAAGAAGCAGATAAAAGCAAGAATTATTGCAGGATCTGAATAAAAGCCAACAAGAATGGTTAAAGGAATTCCGTAAGGAGCAAGAAAAGGAGCAACAAGAATGGTTACAGAAACAACTTGAGGAAAAGAGAAAAGAAAATCACGAATTGATGCAAGATTTGCATAAGAAACAAGAGGAATGGCAACAGAAACATAAGGAATCTTTGGAGGAAATCATCAGGAAACGAGAAGAGCAGAAAGGGATGTTCGAGGAATTAAAAAAGAAACAGGAAGAGGCGACTGAAGAAAGTACGAAAATTCGGTCAGAAATTTCTGGAATTAGGAACGAAATTCAGAATATGCGGGCTGAGCTGACCGAGAGCATGGCAAATAAAAATAAGGAAATGCACGAGGAAATAAATAAAATAAAAGAAGAAGTGACAAAAAGTCGAAGCATCATTCAGAAGCAAATGGATGAAGAAATTAATAAGTTGACAGCCAATTTGGAAGAAATAAGAGTTAGTAATGAGAAGAAATGGGAGGAAGTAAACAAAATAAATGAAAAAGTAACAGAGAGTCAAGAAATCATCAAAAGATTAAGGGATGAAGGGATAAACGAATTAACAAGTGGCTTGGAAGGATTAAGTATGAGACACCAAGACATAGAGGAGAAATTTAGTCAAGCTACAGGCCAAGTAACTGATAAAATAAATGAATTAACGGAAAAGATGGAGAGTAATAATACTGAAGCAGACCAGAAAATGGTGAAAACGGAAGAGGAGATGAAACAAATTAGAAAAGAGATACAGGAAATGAAGGCAGAAAATCAATCAGCGAAATCTGTGTTTTCAAACTGTAGCGAGAGGCAGAAAGCAATTGAGGTACAAATAAACGAAAGAGAAATACACCTTCAGGAATAATGGACCCAAGTAAGCGAGATATCGAGGTAGTTAGCGGAAATAAACAAAGTGATGGTGCCCCAATAATAAACATCATAAAATTTATGATGACCGGCCAAAACACTTTGACAGTTCAGAAAAAATTTCCCCGAAACAATTCCTTAGAGATATGGAGGAATACTTTCGAGAGGGAAGGATTCAAGAAGAGAAGAAGCTGCGTATAATTGAGAAACACTTGGACGGGAATCCAAATATTTGGTTTCAGGCGTTCTAATACAGCTTCCATAATTACGAAGAAATTAAAGCAGCTTTCTTAAGAAAATTTTGGGACCCTGAAATCCAAGAACAATTAAGACTCGAGTTGTACTCAAGGAAATTTTCATCGGCAGGACAAACACGATACAGTGACTACTTTTCTTATCAATTTCACCGGTTTCAGGACTAGGATTCTGCGCCAAGTGAGTTAGAGGCAATTAAAACCATTCAAAGACAATTTCCGTTGGAGGTACAAAGACTATTGGCAGCTTCAGATATACAGACCTCTATCGATATGGAGAAATGATTAAGACAGCTTGATTAAACATCAACATGTTTAATAGAAAGAATTCCTAGAAATGTCAGGCAAATGGAAGCGATAAACACTATTAGTCCTGAAGTAACGAACCGTAGAGAAGATAAGATTAAAGAGGATAGAACAAGGAACTCTAACAAAGTACAGGACAAAGAACGAAAAAGATGTTGTTGTCAATGTAACGGAGACCAAACTGGAAGGTGTGGGCAGAAAGCTAATAGAAGTAACCTACAGTATAGAAACAATTTCCGTTACAGTGCGAATAGAAACCAATCGTTTTATAGAAATAAAAGGCGGTATAATGACAGACAAGGACAGAACGAGTATAGGAAGAATGAAGAAAATCGATGGTATATTCAGTAGCTAAGAGAACAGAGAGAGAGAACAAAAGCCGTTGGGAGGAAGCCATTAAGGACAAAGATATCAACGGAGACATTGAAGGAGTGAAAAGTCTCGAGCTCTAGAGCTATAAACGAAGGAAGGCAGAAGAAGGATGGACAGAGCCCGATGTTCAAAAATATGAATAATTCAGACTTGATGGAAAGAAAAAAAACGCCGATAGCAGATCAGGGGATAAGAAGAGTGAAAATAATGTAGAAAATTAGAATACTATCAAAATTTGCAGTTGGGTGATAGCTCAGATTGATCATTGGGACATCCAGCCAGAAGATTTAATTCGGGATGATATTTGCGACAAAGAGAAACCAACATTAAAATTACCGGTGATAATAGTGAGAGTGGCCGATGTCAAGTTGTATTGTTTAGTAGATTCCGGAGCCAGTATAAGTGTGATGTCATACGTGCTATTTCAAGAGTTGAGCAAGAAGATAGATATACCGATAATACCTGTATCTGGAGTGATAATTAGAGGTATAATCCCAGATAAGTCGGTTGAGTGCAGGATGCAGGAATACCTAAATATCAGGATCGGAAAACATGAATTCGAACACCCGTTCATGGTAATGAAGAAAATAAAATATTATATTATATTCGGGATAGACTTTATGTTAACTTTGCGGATGACAATAGATATGGTAAGGTGTGAGGTTCGATTCCCAATCAAAGAAAATAACGGAAACAAAACAGTGGAGATGATCCAACTCAATGGTACGTTGGAAGGAAATGAATACCTAAAAATTGAAGGAAAGGAGGTGGATGTTTTGAGCAGGGAAAGCCAAGAGCCGGACGAAAGTGGATGTAGCCGAGAAATGGAGCTAGAAATGATCAAGAGAATCGAGGAGATAATTACCATCGAAGAAGAAGAATATGAGAAATCCGAGATTTGGCAAACTATTGCTCAAGCTGAGGTGTCAGTTGAAGAAAAGCGTATATTATACATTGAAGTTTTTAACGACAAACATGGGCAAATACCGAATTTCAGATATAAATTAATAGTCAACGATGTGACACCATATAAGGAAAAAGTTTATGACGTACCAGAGAAGCATTTCTCAGAAGTAAGAAAGATCATTGTCGAGATGTTGGCTGACGGATTAATTACCAAAACAACCACTCCATTTCTAAACCCGCTGGTGATAGTGAAGGAAAGCAACGGGAAACTCAGGTTATGTCTTGATGCTCGTAAGCTCAATGAGAAGTTTATACCTGAATATAATCAAGTGCCAAGGATTAAGGACATTGTGGAGAAATTTCGAGGCCTAAAGTACATTACAAGCACGGACTGTACATCGTCGCTTCAACATATTGTCTTAAAAGAAAAATCACGACTATTAACGGGATTCGTGATTAATAATCAGATGTATGCCTTTTTTCCGTTGCCTTTTGGTCTCAAAACTAGCTGTGCTGTATTAATAAGGGCGTTAGACAGAAACCTGACGAGTGAAGTAAAAGAATTTGTCAAGTGCTATGTCGACGATTTGGTTTTTGGAAGCACAACTTTTGAAGAACATTGTGACAAGTTAGAGAAATTATTAAGCAATTTGCAGAGAACTGGCTTCAAGATAAATATGATGAAATCTAAATTCTGCCAGAGTCAAGTACTATTTGTTGGTCATGTAATCGATGGTGAGGGAATCATACCTAATCCCGTGAAGATAAGAGCCATATGTGAATTTCCACGGAATACAAGAATAAAACATGTGAGACAGTTTTTAGGAATGACAGGATTTTTCTCGGACCATTGCGAGGGTTACACTGAAATAGCCGCACCGTTACAGAACTTATTAAAGGTAAATAATAAATGGAAGTGGAACGATGAGGCTGAGCAGGCTTTCATCAAGATGAAGGAATTTATGAAACGAAGTATTAAATTGCGATACCCAGATTACGAAAAGAAATTCATCATTCAAGCAGATGCGTCAAACATTGGTGTCGGGGCACGCTTATATCAAGAGGATGAAGGAAAAACCAGAAACGAACGTATCTGGCGTTCACTAGTAGAAAATTGAGGAGACACGAGCAACACAATAGGGAGCGTTCATGGTACTAATAACAGAGCGCTCTGGCGGAGTTACGAGAATTAATACGGTGAGAGTGCGTTCCGCTGGAAGAATTGCTTCATGGTTCCGGCAAAAAGTATCGTTGCATCTTGTCGTCAAGATAAATATGAAGTAATGCTATGCTGTACATATAAAAATACGTTTAAACCTGAAATTCTTGTCACAGGGTGAAATTAATAACAATATTGTAACTACCTCATATCTATGAATCTGTGAAAACTCAAATTTTGCGAGTGAGATTTCCGGTGAAATTGGCTATGCTTTCGACAAGATATTGACAGACAGAATCCAGTAAGCAAATAAATAACACGTCATGTTGCTAAGCGAAGTTCTGATAGGATAGATTTATACGAGTGGATTATGTGCAGGGATTACAGTTCTACGTTCTTTATTATTGGTGGCAAGTAATTTGCTAGCGCACGAGCAACGTAAACAATGTCGCTGATATACGGAAACAGATCTAAGGAATATTTTTCAAGATTTTGAAAATTTTCACCCTCTCTATTGTACCGGTAAAAGAGCCCGACTCTCAGATTATATTTTAAAGTAAGCAAGAATATAGTTTTCAGGGCTAAAACTGGGTGACTAATAGCTAGGGCTTGGTACAGGAGGTAGGGTCCTATCTACAAGAAAACTTTGATTCTGACTGAACATGGGTTTATTCATATAAGACATGAAATTGCACATCACCACCAGGCAGATACACTGACTGACAGAGCAAATGCAACACCAAGAAGGAGTGGTCAGAACTTTATGCCAATTGCAGGGTAGACTGACGTCACTGAGGTATGCTCATGATGTGAAATGCGCCGTTGTGCTGCGCACGTAGCGAACGATAAATGGGACACGGCGTTGGCGAATGGCCCACTTCGTACAGTGATTTCTCAGCCGACAGTCATTGTAGAACGTGTTGTCGTGTGCCACAGGACACGTATATAGCTAAGAATGCCAGGCCGCCGTCAACGGAGGCATTTCCAGCAGACAGACGACTTTACGTGGGGTATGGTGATCGGGCTGAGAAGGGCAGGTTTGTCGCTTCGTCAAATCGCAGCCGATACCCATAGGGATGTGTCCACGGTGCAGCGCCTGTGGCGAAGATGGTTGGCGCAGGGACATGTGGTACGTGCGAGGGGTCCAGGCGCAGCCCGAGTGATGTCAGCACGCGAGGATCGGCGCATCCGCCACCAAGCGGTGGCAGCCCCGCACGCCACGTCAACCGCCATTCTTCAGCATGTGCAAAACACCCTGGCTGTTCCAATATCGACCAGAACAATTTCCCGTCGATTGGTTGAAGGAGGCCTGCACTCCCGACGTCCGCTCAGAAGACTACCATTGACTCCACAGCATAGACGTGCACGCCTGGCATGGTGCCGGGCTAGAGCGACTTGGATGAGGGAATGGCGGAACGTCGTGTTCTCCGATGAGTCACGCTTCTGTTCTGTCAGTGATAGTCACCGCAGACGAGTGTGGCGTCGGCGTGGAGAAAGGTCAAATACGGCAGTAACTGTGGAGCGCCCTACCGCTAGACAACGCGGCATCATGGTTCGGGGCGCTATTGCGTATGATTCCACGTCACCTCTAGTGCGTATTCAAGGCACGTTAAATGCCCACCGCTACGTGCAGCATGTGCTGCGGCCGGTGGCACTCCCGTACCTTCAGGGGCTGCCCAATGCTCTGTTTCAGCAGGATAATGCCCGCCCACACACTGCTCGCATCTCCCAACAGGCCCTACGAAGTGTACAGATGCTTCCGTGGCCAGCGTACTCTCCGGATCTCTCACCAATCGAACACGTGTGGGATCTCATTGGACGCCGTTTGCAAACTCTGCCCCAGCCTCGTACGGACGACCAACTGTGGCAAATGGTTGACAGAGAATGGAGAACCATCCCTCAGGACACCATCCGCACTCTTATTGACTCTGTACCTCGACGTGTTTCTGCGTGCATCGCCGCTCGCGGTGGTCCTACATCCTACTGAGTCGATGCCGTGCGCATTGTGTAACCTGCATATCGGTTTGAAATAAACATCAATTATTCTTCCGTGCCGACTCTGTTTTTTCCCCAACTTTCTTCCCTTTCGAACCACTCCTCCTTGGTGTTGCATTGTCACTGTCAGTCAGTGTATAAGTTGTGTTCCACATAGTCCTAAATATGGCTCGGATTCTCCAGTTCATCAAGCCGAGCAGGTTGGAACACATTCCAGAAGATTCCAGGGACTCCGTACAGAAGCGGCTAGACTGTCTGCGTTGGTAGAAGGTAGAGATGCCTCGAACTCTCGAGGCCCAGGTTGAACCCCGACGATCCTGGTGATGTTGCAGATAATCATTTACTACCTCAGTCCTATGTGACTGAGAGGGTTGATGTCTCCAAGGTCACTCGCAGTACTGATAAATCTGAGTTCATAAAAACCTTGGGTGATTAACCTATTAGCGAAGTCACTGGTTATTATTCGTCAAGACTTTCAAAATGTAACACTCGTAAAATGATATGTCTCTGTATACGAGGATTATAAATAATTTCAGAGTTCACCACTAGCAAAATTCTTCGTCTCTGAATAAATACTGGCAAAAAACACAAGTCCCTTCTCATGAAACTATGACCAAATTTAAAAATAATCACTGGCGAAGGTACAAGTCTTTGAATGAACACAGACGAAAAATATAAGTCCATCCACATGAAAATCTGAATAGACTTAAAGTTCATCACTGGCGAAATTTATAAAGTTTTGAATCAACACTGGCGAATGTACAAGTCTTTGAGTGAACATGTACGAAAAACACAAGTCCTTCCACATGAATAAATTTACAGTATATCACTGGCAAGATTTATAAGTCTTTGAATCAACACTGGCGAATGTACAAGTCCTTGAGTGAACGTGGACGAAAACACAAGTCCATCCACATGAATAAATTTATAGTCTATCACTGGCAAAATTTATAAGTCTTTGAATCAACACTGGCGAATGTACAAGTCTTTGAGTAAACACAGGTGAGATCCTAAATTTATATTTGAAAGACGTTGAATGAAGTTAGAGATCATCACCGGCAAAGTTTATAAGTCTTTGAACCAGTACCGGCAAAATCACAAATTTATGCTTACGGGAACTTTGAGTACATTCAGAGATCATCACTAGCAAAGTTTGTAAATCACTGTTTGTTAGAGGAATGAGTCTCTTAAACTCGCAGATATTGCAGGTTCAATTTATGAAGAATTCGTTCTTTAACACACGTAAATAATACAAGTCCAATTATGAATTTAACACACGTAAATAATACAAGTCCATTTCATGAATAGTTGGAAAAATTCCAGTCTTGAACACCCGTAAATATTGTAAGTTCAATTATGACGACTTAGAAAATGTTCTTTAACACTCGAAATATTGCAAGTCCACTTGAGAATACTTGGAAGAATTCATTCTCCCACACTCGAAAAAATACAAGTTTACTTTATGAATACTTAGAGAAAATTACAGAGTTCCTCGTCGGGACTGTCACTACACGACGATAGTAGCAGCGAGAGTGTCCACGCTGACTACTAAGCTGTAACTGAGTGAACAGGCTACAGTGGGCCCTCCTTTTATTCGATCCGGGACGTCTACGTCACAATACGGCTTGACTGAATATCTCCCAAATCCCTCGATGGATTTACTTGAAACTTGAGCATTGCGACGTTCAGGTGATCCCAAACAAGATGACATATCGCTCAAACCGCTAGCTTAATTATTACGGGAGTTACAAAATTTTCCCCGTCGAACATTCGGGAAGATATGACGTGGAATCTAGAATATACGAGTCCAGGCTGGGAACACGTGCTGTGACTGGCGGGCGGTCTAGCTAGCCCCTGTGGCTACGTCACAGCTCACAGCTGTCCTTCACTCGCTTGCTTGCCCCGCTGACGTGAACAAACCGGCGTGCTCAGAACATTACGCGTGATAATTAAATGTCATTTAAACTAAAAAATACTCATGTACACGTCGTAACCGGTACAGTATGCATCTTTCAACATGAATTCGCACACTTGCTACACTCTGAGTTTGTAACACTTCATCTTCTGTAAATATCCGATTGTGAAGAAAAGGAGGCATAACAAGTAAAGAATGAGGTGACTGTGTTTTAAAACCTGGGAATCCCTTGTCGGCTAATATAACGTCCCCTTCACTCAAAAGATTTAAGAAGTCTGAATTGTTAACAATAAAAGTATCACTAGTCCTTCCACCATAACAAGGGGAAACAAAAACAATAATTCCGTTTGGGGTCACAGCTAATAAAAATTTAAATGTATAACATGACTTGTAGGAAGAATACATATAACATCTCTCATCTATTCTTGCTTGGCGTTTGTGATTTCATTTCTGTGCAATCTATTATAACTCGTGCATCAGATAATATGTTTTAAAAGCGCGAGACAAAGTATTTTGCACGGATAGTTTGCTAGGCGAGAAAATAAAATTAGAAGTGCGTTTCTTGACTACTCCGAGAGCAGCAAAAATTATTCGCGCAGCAGTAGTCCGATTTACACCAAATATGACTGGCAAGGCAGCAAAGGTTATACAGAATTTCATTTTCATTAAAAAGAGTAAACAACATCGTTATTACTTATATTTATAGACACTTTAGAAACAAAGAAAGAAAGAAAGAAAGAAAGAAAGAAAGTAAAAAAACTGAATGTTTCAAGTGAAACACTTGTTAAATCCTTCAACTGTGCCTCACGTTTCATGCTCTGGCATCCATGAAATCCTCTGCATATGTCCAGGGGGGGGGGGGGGTTGGGACCACAACTTTTATCCACCTTTTCCGTAATACTTGAAGGTACTGTGCTCAAAGTAGCACTGTGTGCCTACATCCTTCCCACTAAAAACACAAGGGAATTCGATAATCGTTGCTTCAATCTCAAATGCTGCTTGCACCAACTTAAGTAGTTTTTCACACACTCATTTTTCACAATAAATTCATGAGTTTCCTGATTAGAAGACGTATGTATATTTGAGCATTTCATTCGTTTACTCGCTCTTAAAACCGGGATACATCACATTCTCTTTTCGGTTTCTTATATCTCTAATGAAACACAGATGGTATATATGATGGATGATTTTCAATATTACTTGGCTTTCCTCCAACAAAATGTTCACTGCAAATGACGGAGCATTTGGTGGGTTCCGATGGAGTTCCATCTGCTCTGAAATGCAGGAAAAATTTATTATTATTATTATTATTATTATTATTATTATTATTATTATTATTATTATTATTATTATTATTATTATTATTATTATTATAAATATTCGGCGTAGTCAAAACACGTGCACATGGAAGGACATGAGTGTAAACATACGAACCTGCTGCAATGCATAATTGAAATGAAATGTACTATTTCAAAGTGTACTTAAATGAACGTGTTCTGGACTTGGCATACCAGGTATGTCTGAAATGTGTAATATGAAATGTATGATTTACGTCACAAATGAAATAAGGTAGCCTACTGTACTTACGTTAACCTTCCCACAGCAACAATCCACTTCCTGCATCTGTCCGATTCCTATGGACGACCAGGAAATGTGTGAAATGTAATTCCTTTTCCATGCGCGTTTCTTTGTGTGTTGCGGCAGTTCACTGCACACCAGTTTATATTTGATTTAGACATTTTGATACACTACTACCACCACAATTTCACACCCACAGTTACACAGCCTGGTCTCACCGCTCAAGATAAGATCACCAACATGTTACCGATTTCTTCCGCTAGATGCGCCAAGAGCGGCCGTGCACGCTCCCTATACCACCACTGAACTCAAACTTCTAGCAATCATTCATGCATTACAGCATTGGAGGCGAAATGTTTATGGATATCCAGTGATAACAAGAACGGATCATAAAGCGCTGACTTTTGGATTAAAAGCGGTAATGGTCAGTGAGAGAATAACCCGCTGGATGTTATTCACACAACAGTTCGACATGAAAATTGAACATTGCAGCGGTAAGGAAAATGTCTTAGCGGATGCGTTGAGCCGAAACCCAGCAGAACGAGAAGAAAATATTTTGGAAATTGAATTGGACACTCAAGATGAAGAATTGTTGAGAACATGAGAAAATCTTGAAGAATTTCAGAGATCAGACAAGAAATTAAGGGATATAATTGATAAATTAACAAACAAGGAAACAGAACCAGAATTGGAAAGTAATTATGAAATTATAGATGGAATACTGTTGAAAATTATGGGCAAAATTAAGCAGAGAAAAAGAATAATAATACCGCAGGAGTTAAAGAGAGAGCTAAACTGGCATTCTCACAGAATAACAGGTCATGCAGGCATAGACAAAGTTGTAGGCACATTGATGGAAAAATTCACCTGAATAGGATTGAGAAAGTCAGTTAGAAATATAGTCAAAACATGCGATATATGCCAGCGAGACAAGCATAATAATTTCGTCAGTGGCCATAAACCAATTCCTATTATACCATATATTATGTTCAGTGCGTCATCCGGCGGCAAACCCAGTAGAAGGATACATGAAAGAAATTGCAAAATTCGGAAGATTATACTGTAGTCAACATCATTGGAAATGGGTAGACATGCTGGATATAATAGAGAAAAGCCTAATCAATACAGTTAATGAGTCAATCTCTCAAATTCCAAACGTAGCCCATAAAATATACATCCACACAGGACTTGGGACAGTATTTTCACAATGCAGTTGGAAAAGAAACCAGATCCCCAAGAAGTCACGAAAATGATCCAAGAAAGGCTAAACAATCAATCAGAGAAGGGGCTCGGAAGGGTACGAAATAAGAGATTCCGTGTACCGTTTAAAGAAGGCGATCTTGTGTTAATTAAAATAGCTCCGATATCGAATGCACCCGCTAAGATATGTGCAAAATTTTTACAATTGTACAATGGTCCGTATAAAGTCAAGCGAGTTTTTGGAAACAACGCATATGAAATAATAAGCTTGAATGGTAAATATCGGAATATACATAATGCATGTAACATCAAGCCGTATTTCCAAGAAAATGAGGTTATCGGAACGGAACATGAAAAACAATAAGTCCAAGAGTGAATACCAAACGAACTATAACGAAATTCGCAGTTAGAATTGATAAAAAGATTCATTTCGACCGGACATAAACAGAAATCACCTGATAAGTACGCAGATAGGAGCAAAGAAAACAAACAGTATCAATAGTAAGAGAATCGATATCAATTTATTAATATCTAAAGGTCGAATACTTAGTCAAGGAATGACAAAGAATTTATACGAGATGCAAAGTCACATTTACGATTCAAGTTATTAAAGAGTAAAAATATTGTAACCAATATATTTTATCTGTGACGGGGGATAAAATGTGCCCGTTGCATCTCGTAGACAGTTACAAAATGGCGCCGAAGGAAGGTATGGCCCACTAAATTTAAGAGAATATGCAATGAGTATATGATACGATGTATAAGAGAAGGCCATGCATATCTGGGAACGGACATATACCGAAGGCGGTGCGGAACAGCGAAAAGTCAGGTAGATTGCTTTGAAAAAATAGAACAGAAGAGATTGTTTAAATACTTACTTAAAAATTTAAACGTAGGAGTGAAGACGTGACCTGTGATCGTGCAATATATTGGACGAAATTATAAGGGATTTATGAGAAATTCATGAAGAAAAGCTATTTTCGTTGCAAAGCAAACAGCATAATCGACCTACAGTGAAATCATAATTAGCTGAAATATTATAGCTAAGCGAGATACGATTAAATACGCTCGGCGGAATCCCAAGCTTATCATATCCGCAGGAAGGGAATATACGATCTGCGCTAGAGAAATATAAACGAAAAGAAGACTATTTTATTGATACAAAAGCTGGAAGAAGAATAACTCTAAACATTATTAAGCAATTTTTGAGACTTTTCCCCGAGATAGCTGATATATACATAATACGCAATTTGAAGAGATAGGAGTTTATAACCCAAAGGAAGAAAAAGAACAGTAACCGAAAGAAATATTAATCTCAGATTAATTTTACTATGGCAATGTTCTTCTCGGGAGTATTTATTTCTGTTGCCAGCAGAACTAACAGGATGATGAACTGCTAAACGTGTAAGATGGACCAACCTGGAGAGTGATATCGCCCGACCAGATGACCAGCCCATGATGAAAAAGGCATTACCCGACCAGATGACCAGCCCATGATGAGAAAGGCATTATCCAACCAGACGACCAGCCCATGATGAAAGAGGAATACTACCCACCAGAATTTGGTCCTGAACGGGAGGAGGAATGATGGTCAACCCCAGAACCTGATCGCAGAGCTAACCACATGACGGTCAAAGATGAACAACTGGCCCCGGAGTAACAACGAACGAGATAAGTTTTTACATTTTAGTAGATTAATTCTTGATCTATACATTTATTCCTAATTTGGCATGTGGTTTGAAATTGGTGATACAAACCCTCTAATTAAGTGTGCAAGTGATTATAGGTAGTGAAGTGTGAGATATTTTAGTCTTTAATGATATAAAAAGGCAGTATAGGATTAGATTTCTATTTACTTTACAAACACATTACCGCATTTCGGTCGGATAAATCAGTGAGGTACTTGAGACTATGTCTTGAGGTAACAGCTGATTGCTAAGAGTTAACATATGTTGTGGAATTTCGATAAATCTCGCATTGAACATACTCATGGATTACGTCATAGATGGACCGCGCGTCATAAATGGATGAATGTAATTATGTACTCCTTGTACAGCGATATTGTAGTATTAAAAACTCATTTTGGTGTTATGCATCATAACTTTATTGAGAAGTGTTTTGTGTGAAATGCAATTGCGACATATTTAGCAAAGCGATATATGAATAATCGCAACTTTTTCGTATAGAAGGTTATGTTAATTAAGGTGTGATATGGAATAGTTGAGATGATGTTTCTGAAGCGTAAGACGACGAAACAAGAGGAAATATTATGTAATACGGAGGATTATATTATGATTAATGGTAAATGCAAGGAATATACGTATTGAAGGGAATGATATGTAACATTTAAAGAGGTAGGGATCTTATGAAACGATGCATATACGTAAGAGGAAGTACACCGCGGGAATGACCAAGACCAAGGAATGAATATTATATTCTGACTTTTAGTTGAGATTTACATGAAATGTTATGATAATAATAGATGGTGTGTTGGAAGCATGAGAATTCTATGACATATTCTCGAACTGTATTTATGCCAAATGGAATACATGATAGATATATACGCGGTAATGTAATCCCAAAGCATAAATGGGTGATATTCATCTTTATACTGCATAAATGAACCTAATAACGTGCACAGTATGGAAATGATGGGAATATGAAAAATATGAAAGCATATTGAGCCAGGAATATATATATAAATCAAGAATTATGTGGATATATATAGGTAGTTTATTTATTCTTGAACTGTGTTTATTTGAATTAACTTTTTATAAGAGATTAATATACAGGGAAATGATAGACTAGGAGCCGAATTTAGCATGCATTAGGGATGTAAAGCCTTAGCACGTGAGTCGTTAATAAATAATATCCAAGAAGAAACCCGAATTAACTGAGTTCATATTTTATTCATTATATTCACTTTATTCAAATTTTATTAATTTTATTCAGATTTTATTCATGTTTATTCAAATTTCATTCATTTATTTCGACTTTTTTTATTTAACCTGTTCAGGATGGTAATGTATAAGTGATTATGAGGTGTTGAAACATCATTACAAGATGAACTGCAATTAGATGAGTTATTTCCAAGAATATTTTGCATGTCTCATGATTAATTATGAACAATAATATTTATATTTTGATTTCATTTCGGAAACGATTCAGAGCAAGTTTACTTTTCATTTTCTTTTCTATAAGCCAGCGCTGACTTAGAAATAATGATTGTACATAGTGATGAAAATAATACAATCATAAATATGATTTCTGTTCCTAGGGCAATCTTCTAATTAAATAAATGTGGATTGTTATTATTTTTATATAATTTGTGTGTGTTGATTTCTTTTCATCTTACTCAGTCGTTGAGCAAGTTTGTAAAATTAGTAATTAATTTATTGTACAGGTGTTTGAATGCAATTCATTATGGAATTATAACGTTAGCACTTGATATAGGCGAACTATTTACATATATTACGTCTTCGGGTGATCTTATATTTTCATTGGATTCACGTTAAGCGAAACTTAGTGAAAGATTTTCAGGTCTTTCATGTGTATTGGTATACCCTGAGAATAAATTGATCTACTGGGAGTTGTTTTGCAAACCGCTGGGACAGCGGGTGCATCCCTAATAATAATAATAAGAAGAAGAAGAAGAAGAAGGAGAAGAAGAAGAATTTAGAGTATCTAACCCACCTTCGTAGAGAATACTCAAAATGCATACCCAATAAAAATAATGGAGTGCCACCGGGCGAGTTGGCCGTGTGGTTAGATTCGCGCAGCTGTGAGTTTGCATCCGGGAGATAGTGGGTTCGAATCCCACTGTCAGCAGCCATGAAGATGGTTTTCCGTAATTTCCCATTTTCACACCAGGTAAATGCTGGGGCTGTACCCTAATTAAGGCCACGGCCGCTTCCTTCCAACTCCTAGCCCTTTCCTCTCCGATCGTCGCCATAAGACCTATCTGTACCGAGCTCGATAGCTGCAGTCGCTTAAGTGCGGCCAGTATCCGGTATTCGGGAGATAGTAGGTTCGAACCCCACTGTCGGCAGCCCTGAAAATGGTTTTCCGTGGTTTCCCATTTTCACACCAGGCAAATGCTGGGGCTGTACCTTAATTAAGGCCACGGCCACTTCCTTCCCACTCCTAGCCCTTCCCTGACCCATCGTCGCCATAAGAACTATCTGTGTCGGTGCGACGTAAAGCAACTAACAAATAAAAAAAGACCTATCTGTGACGGTGCGACGTAAAGGCACTAGGATAAAATTATAATCTAGTGCCAGCATTTAGCCTCGCACGAGTTCGCGTCTTATCAAGTACACACACGCACCCTAATAATAATTTGGTGGATCTAACCCATATTCGTACTAAATACTCAAGATGCATGCACAATAAGAAAAATAATCTTGTGCCGGAACTTAGTCCCGCAGGTGTTTGCTTCTTATCACGCATACACACGAACCCAATAATATTTTGGGGGATTCAACCTACCTTCGTACTAAATACTCAACATGCATACACAAAAAATCTGGTGCTAATTTAGAGGGTCACACCTACCTCCGTATGAATACACAACATGCGTACCCAATAAGAAAAAAATAATCTGGTGCATGAATGTAGTAAGTATGTCAAAATTACTGTTAAAATTAGAATGGAAGTATTGGTAAGCTTGCATCAATCGAAATAGTTGTTGGGTTTATGATCACAGAATAGTACTGAATATATCTCAGGATTTATGGTAAAGATGTTAGTCAATTATTGACATTGCAATGAAGCTATTGTACAAATAGAAAGTCCTTAGATGGGCTGAGTGGCTCAGACGGTTGTGACGCTGGCTTTCTGACCTCAGCTTGGCAGGTTCGATCCCGGTACAGTCCTGTGGTATTTGAAGGTATTCAAATACGTCAGTCTCGTTTCGGTAGATTTACTGGCACGTAAAAGAACTGCGGGACAAAATTCCGTTACCTCGGCGACTCCAAAAACCGTAAAAGTAGTTAATGGGACGTAAAATAATCAACATTAAGAATTATTATTAGAAAATCCTTATCCATTCATTTCTTTCAAGAATGGAGGTAATCTGTATGGTCCTGCGAAAGATGCTGCTCATGTGCGCAAACTTACTGAGATGTTTTTCGGAGAGAATACATGTAATCGTTTAAGCTCAGTCATGAAAAGGAACATACCTAATGGAGCCACAGCTCAGTTGTATGAACATTTTTTTCTCAAGTTTAAGCTCACGTGCTTCAGATCATAACCTAATGGACACGCAAGTTTATCGCCTTATTAGTGTAATTTTATTACTGTACCTGAAAATACGCGTGAGAGCCTGTCTGGCGGTATAGAAGACTGAACAGTCTGACACCGTGGTTAGCCGGTTCGAGTCCCACTGGTTGAAAATTTTACTATCAGAATGGTGACCGGCAAGGTAGGGGAGGTGGTGGCATACCATTTCTGATCACTAGATTGCGTGCCAGAAGCCCGGATTAAATTCCAAACCACTCTCAATGTCTCATAAGGAGTGATGGACTATGACGCTATTGATGGTGATTCGTCCGGCCGATGGGGACGTTAAACCTTGAGCAAACCCCTTGGTGCTATTCGATAGGAGAAGGCTATTTGCCGGCATCGGATTTCACCCTCACCCTTCCTACTATCATATATCACGTCATTCATTTCATCTCATTAACACCTCTTTCGAGGTTGACGTCAGGAGTGTCATCCGGTCATAAAAAATGGGCACGACAGGTTCATCTCACTTGATACCCGACCCTGTACAGAAAGGGGCAAGGGTTGGACAAACAAAAAACTAAAAATAAGTGTGAATTGTGTGTAAGAGAGTTGAATGTAATCAGGTTTGACCAAAAATCGGTCTAAGTTGATATACCAGTGTTTGTTTTTAACAGTAAAATGAACGACCTAATAGGTCTAATTAATCAGTTTTGTTTTTATTATTTCGATGTGCTTTTAATTATTGAAATTACCCCCTGTCCAATATTCTCGTTTCATCTTCTATTTTACATTAATGCATCGGGATAGTGTAGAGACGTAAGATGGCCGCGGCCGCACGCTTCCGGCTTCAGAATCCTGCTGTTCATTGCTAGTCTAAATCAATATGTCTTCTTATTATTCTCTTTCGTGGTTAGTTGTTGGACTTCGTAATAAAACGGTACGTCCAGTCACTGGTTTGCGGGTTAAGTTTAGTCTATGAGAGGTGCCAACTTAAAAAAATTAGGTGCACAACAGAAGGGAAGGCGTGTCTGTTTAATGGTGCTATGTCACAGTGGGTAAGGTAAAATAAGGAAAGTACAAATTTATTTAGGATTTCTTATCAGGACAGAACACTAAAACACTGGGACACAAGGTTCTAAATTTTCACGTCAGTGTGATCCGTCACGACGGCCTACTACAAACGAACTAGACTGGATCACAAATAAGGAGTGGGATGTTAATGTACATACCTGAATTGACTAGAGAAGATTACAAGTGAATATTACATGCAATTAAAAATGGTGATTAATTCTGCAATGCGAACTATCGGATAATAAACCAAACACGAAACATTTAATGGCAGTTGGTAGCCCGCGTTAATAAAGTTAGATAGGAACTCGTGTCTTTGATCGTATGTCTGACATTGAAGGAATATGTGATTTATACTGCCAACTGCCTGTCCACATGGACATATAATACTGTCAACAATATTGAGGCGATAGAGATGTTCAGGCGTACATACATGATGTAAACGGATCCGTATGATTGTAGTAATATGACGGCGGGTGTATTTTCCAAAGCGAACCACGGTTTAGTAGGAATGTCGTGCATAAGAGTGAACAGGTGCTTACCTTTCGTCTGTGATGTTCGGTACCATTCTGCATTCCACTGCTCTTTAATGAAGCGACGACAGTGTTCCCATAAGTCTGTGTCTGGAACTGCTATGTAGTAATCTAATCCGGTACACAGCGCTGCCTCGTTGGCTAGTGTATCTACTTTGATGTTGCTGTGGATTCCAGAATGTCCGGTAATCCAAACGAAGAGTACTTTAACATTACGGAGGAACAAGTCATAACTTAATTTGCGTAAATTCCGAATATACCAATTATTTGTATGTTCGGGATTGTCTAATGCCAGCAAAGTGCTTAATGATTCAGTACAGATTAGAACTTTTAATATTCCGGAATATTTTACTTACCGGTACAATAAAACCTGACGGACTGCGAATATTTCGACCATAAAAGAAGAAGCTAGGTGTGGTAGAGTGTAGTTTTTCACACAGCCACTTATGGCGAGTAAAATGCAGCGCCTACACCAGTTGGAGATAGATGTTTTGAACCATCCGTGTAGAAAGTTATATAGTGCTCGGCATTGCTTAAAGCTAAGTGAAATAGACTGTTCGTAAAGTGACTATTTGTTCTTAGTATTGAAGGGCGGTCTTCGAAAATAGTGTGAAGAATGTCGGGTTTAAATGTACTAGCTCGAAAAGGTATGGAGTATTTCGGGTGGTTTAATATTTGTACCATACCAGTACGAAAATGTCCGAATTGGTTAAATGCCCATAATAGAGCCGGTTGATGTTCTTCATTAACATTCTGTGGCATACTGACAATCGAACAAGTAAGAAAACAATACCGCAGCCCAAGTCTCCGACTGTCAGCGCGGCCACCAAAGAGATAAAAGGCGCTTCCCAGCGTGAATCACGCCAACTACGGAGAGAAGGGCCTCAATAAAACACAAACACAGGAAGGGGAAGCCATGGGAATCTGGACGAAACCAATAGGCCAGCGACCATAACAGAGGGTGGAAGGAGTATGAAGTAGAGCAATTAACTATAATGACACTCTCCGTCACACTTAAAAGACCACAATTTAATATAAAGAAAAAGAATAAGTAGGGTGTTTGGTGTAATTTAAATATATAAGAAAAACGAAAACAATTAAGTTTTTAAAGGAAAACTAATGACAAGGCTCATTTACAGAATTACTACCAATCGTAATCACCATACCAACAATTACAACAAATGTTTCAAAAAATTCAACAATATTTTCCAGACGGAATTCACTTCAGTTTGACTTAGAGGTTCATTACAATTTGCTTGTTCGAGCTCGAACCCATCTTTCTTTAAAAAAGTTATAAGAATGATAATTTTCAAAGTCATTAATAACTTAGGTGCACCTGTTTGCGGGTACGCGCGTCCCAATAAAATTACCCAAACAATAAATTATAACATGTTTGAAATTCCTCAGTGAAAACACATTTAACCGCGTCCTCTAACAGACCGACAATGACCTCAAGAAACATTATGGAAGGCAAAAATTAAAATTAAGAAAAAGCCCACATCAAAGGAAACACAATGAATGATAGAAGGAAATCAATAATAATAAGGTAGTACAATAATATAGAAGCAATTAAAACTCATCTCGTGACCCACTTCATCACATCAACACATAGGTACGCCATGCAACATAGAACGTCAGCACGTCACGAGTATTGTCACAACACACTGACCACGCAGCAATAATGCAAAACTAATCAAACTGTTATCAGAAAAACAAAAGACGGTACATACCCCAACAATAATGCAATTCAAATGCAGTGTAGCTTTAGATCAGTAACATTAAATCAAAATTTAAAGAAAGGATAATAATAATAATAATATTGTTATTATTATTAATATTGTTATTATTAAGGGAGAAAATTAATTTTAAAGAAGAAAATGTAATAAAATTCAATTCGACCCAATGCACGCTTCAGTATTCACTTGGGTTTAACAATAAACGTAACGTTACATTAATCTTAAATTTTCAGACACCCTTACTAGTGTAACTATACAACCAGACTGCATAAATAGTAAATAATCTTCCATTTGGTTTATATCCTTACCACGGGGAAGAATTTTAAATTAATAATAACAAATATAGTGATTTAACTTGTAACAGCTTCTGTTAAAAGGACAGGTCGTTTTAAAACACTCGGTCTCGTGACATAGAAGTATGTCCTCTCAATTAAAATTATACTTCGCCCCAAAATAACATAACAGCTGGGGCATGGTTAAATCTTGCGGAATTAATAAATTTCAACCACAAAATATTTATTCAAAAAGTTAATATGATCGGAAGGCGAACGGTATCTTCAGACAAAAATAAAATATAATATTAAATAATATTTAAATAATAATAAATAATATTTGAATTTCGTTCGCCCGAACTTGACGAAGCCACATTCTTCAAACTCGCCGAGACAGTTTATATAAATTATAAAGTTGGACTGACCGAGGTAATGAGGCCTTTTCACATTGTCAAGATTTTAAAACTTACATCCGAGGCGACGTTATCCCTGTATTAAGGCATGCTTCGGTGTGAAGAGAAGGTCACTTTAAACTTTTAAGAACACACAAATACTAGTCATTTTCTATCATCCACCCACCACTAACAATAGTATCATTCACCACGAAATCTCACTTTAGGGATGTTTGAACACACACGCAGACCATCTGCTAGCCATAGTAACAAGAGGCTGTCGCCGAGATATCCTTACTCAAGCGGAGATGGCCCCCAACAAAACGGTACCAGCAGCTTACACAAGGGCGCGCTGTGGACAACAGTTAACAGTCGAGTCGCGCGCTGACCAATACCAACTTCGAAACAACAAAGCTCCACGGAATATCCTATGGTGATGGATCAGCCCACCGTTCTAGTTCAAATTCACACCAATAACCATAAATGTACAACAATTAGTTATCGCAGCGTTCCGTTCCCTACAGCAAGATTAAACAATAGTTTCCACTCACCTTTTCTTATAAATTCCACACGAACAAATTTCCGGTGTAGCGGTGATTTCACATAGTCCTCAAAATTATGCCGCTACAATTCCGGTTTTGATAATCGTCTTGTTACAGCTGTAATTTCGGGAGAGTTAGGTGACGACATTTATTTAATTTGATAGAATATATTTGCTTTGGAGTAGTCATCGTCGAAACATTAATGGCGGTTCCGATGTTTCAGCTAAAAGTGCATTCGTTGGGCGAAAAGCATAGCCTTCATGATAAATTGGATTATTTTCAACTGAAAAGTATCAAGTTTACGAAGGTGGCTAGTAGATGCTATATCAAGAAAGTGACAACTATATTCGAATACTGATCGGATTATATTTGTATATACCATAAGAAAGACATATGGATCCAATCCCCATGTGCGTTTAATGAGAGATTTAATAATGTTATATTTTGTTTCTAATTAGGAAAGAATATATTCGATATGTTCTTTCCATAGTTTTGTTATCAGTTTTAATTCCTAGATATTTGGTTGATTTTTTGTACTAATCTCATGGGGGCCAGAGTTTATTGGCGTATGATCATAATGTCGTTTCCTCGTAAAAATCATTGCAGAGGATTTTTCATATTCTATTTCTAAACTATGATGTAAAAGCCATCAATGGAGCATCGTTAATGTATTTTAATGGCAGTACGGGATTCTATTACCGATTCTTTAATGGAATATATAACGATATCGTCAGCGTATTGTATGATTATAGCGTATTGAGTGATCACCTGTTTTAATTCAAAGGTATATAACAGATACAAGATCGAGCTCAAAATATCACCTTGTGGAAGACCTTTGGAAGTGTACTTAGAATCGAGAATCTGTCCGTTGTTATTTACAAAAATGTGATGTTTAGTTAATAATTGCCTTATGATATTAATAAACAGGATAGGAAATTGCCACTTATGTAATTTGGCTAGAAGTACTCCGATGTCTATATTATCATATCCTCCTTTTATGTCGAGAAACAGAGCTGTCAAAACGTCACCTCGACTTCGAGCGAGTGATAAGTCAGTAAAGAATATGTTAAGGGCGTCTGTCGTACTTCCGTCTTTCAAAAAAACAAACTGATAGACTGAAAGTGTATAATAATATTCTAAATACCATAGGAGACGATCCAAGAGAATTCGTTGGAAAGTTTTACGTAGGCAGGATCCCAACGTGATCCCTCTATATCCGTGTACGTCTTGAAGATGTTTACCTTTTCTAATATTGGTATGATTTGAAAATAATTCCAATCGTCAGGATTTGTATAGCTATCGAGTATGTCGTTAAATTTATTTTCTAGCGATTGCTTAGCGTGGTGAGGTAGACACTTCAACATTATATAAGTTATAGAATCTCTGCCTGGGCTAGAATCTTTTCGATGATCTAGTACCATATCGAGTTCATTTAGGGAGACATTTTGTAGTAGACTAGAGAATTTCACGGAAGAATGTATTAAACTATATTCGTAGGAAGGTTCCACGTAATACGGTGTCAGTTGGTGATAAAATTGGGCAATTTCGACAGGGTGCGATTGGGAGACAATATTCGTGTGAGCATTGCTTAGACGTTTGTTGGCCGCCCATATATCTTTGATAGGAGTTTGTTTATTGAGAGATGTGACAAAAACCTTCCACTTTGTTCGTCTTTTTAATTAAAAATATACTGTATAGAAGCGACTATTTTTAATACAGAATATATTTTCGATATGCTTTTAAGCAGCTTGTCTTCGACGGCCTAAGCGCAGTCGGAATCCCACCAGTGAATGGAATTGTTCTGCTTTTTAAAAATCTGCTTATGTTTGAAGGGATGATAGGTATCTAAATAGGAATGAATAAAAATATTATAGTAGATCATGGTTAATAATATGTGTATTTGGAAACGTAGTGCGTATTTTGTCAGCGATAAAGGTTGTGAATAAGTCAGGATCAATTGAACAGAGATTACAGGATGTAGTAAAGTGAGAGACATTCCTGTAAACTTGTGGACCTATATCTATTATTATTATTATTATTGGGAAATGGTCATTTTGATGTGTTTCATAAAGGGCATTCCAATTTGTTTTATGTGCTAAATCAACTGTGCAAATTGTTAGGTCTACAGCACTTTTATTAATGTTAGGTGCTGTTAGTCGTGTAGGAGAGCTGTCGTTGAGGATAACCAGTTCCTGTTTTACGGTTATTTTTGCGATATTCCTCCCTTTTGGGCAGCTAGATATGCTCTCCCAAAGAGGGTTGTGGGCATTAAAGTATGCAGCTATGAGCGTGTTTTTCGTGAAAATTGCGAAAAAATATCTCATTGAGTATAATTACCTTTTATCCACGGCGGGAAGTATATTGAAACCACATACCAATCTTTAATTTGAACTGCGACGGTTTGAGTTCCCTGTCTAATATATTTTAATGGAATTTACTGAAGGTAGATATCTTGTTTGATTAAAATACATGAACCTCCAGAGATGGATGCATTATTCCGTATCGCCGAAAACCCTTTCATATGAAAATGAAAATGGTATTTCAACCAAGTTTCGCTCCATAAAATTAACTCAGGATCAAAAGAATTTAACAGACTCACTAATTCATGTTTCTTATTTAGATACTCCGAAAATTCCACTGAAATAATCGTATGTTTTCCTTGGAATTTGTGGAATATCCCAATAAAACAAGAATCTCGTCATGTAAAGACTTTAAAAGATGTTTCCATTGAAATTTTCGCCCCATGTGGTCCATTAAGACTTCAAATTTCTTAGAAACGATTCGGCATTTGTCATTAGAATTAACATTTGGATTACAATTTAGAGCCGTCGCAGAGTAGGTGGATGCTGAAATATGTGCACCCTGTTTCGAAGGTTGCCTATGTTGACTGGGTCTCCATGAGGTAGATGCAGCCTCGTTAGTATTAGCAGGTATGGATCTCACAAGTGGAGTGCCAAAATTTTCTGTAACTGCCTCCGGATACGCTGTCGTAACCTGGTTTAATGGGTGGGCGGGGAAGATTACTAACCACCATAGTATATTTCCGCTTTTGGGGGAATGTTTTTTCTGATTGTTGTGGATTTCCATTAGGTAAAGAAGGGAAGTATTGTGGCATCATAAGTGGATTGGATATGAACTCTAATGGGGCAAAATAATTTTTTATTCTAAATATGATTTGTTTTCAACTCTCATACATTTTAATATGAAAACGCTAGGAGTTGGAAGGAAGCGGCCGTGGCCTTAATTAAGGTACAGCCCCAAGGTACGGCCAACTCTCCCGGTGGCACTCGATTATTTTATTGGGTACGCATGTTGAGTATTCACTACGAAGGTGGGTTAAATCCTCTAAATTCTTCTTCTTATTATTATTAACATTATTATTAGGGAGCATGCGTACGCCTGATAAGAAGCAAATTCCTGCGGGAGTAAGTTCCGGCACCAGATTATTTTTCTTATTGTGTAAGCATGTTGAGTATTTAGTACGAAGGTAGGTTGGGTCCTCCAAATTATTATTATTAATATTATTATTAGGATGCGTGGTCAGTCGAGAACTCCTGCGGGATAAATTCTGGCACCAGATTATTTTTTCCTTATTGGGTATGCATGTTGAGTATTCAGTACGAAGATAGGTTGGATCCTGTAAAACATTATCATTAGAGTGCGTGACTGTGTGTGATAAGTCATGAACTCTTGCGGGACTAAATTCTGGCACTAGATTATTTTTACTAATTGTGTATGTATGTTGAGTATTATTATAATTATTAGGGTACGTGATTGTGAATAATAAGTCGCGAACTTGTGGAAACAATGAACTTTGTATTCCCTGTCTCAGCAAATAACTTACATCGAAGTCTAGTCAACTTTCCCGAAACACCAATTTATTTTTTGCTGATATTTGCATACTATGCTAAATTCAGAAAAGGATGAATTTTTTATTTCATGTCTCGGCAAATACTTCCAATTCTAATCAACTTACTCGTGCAGTCATTTTTGGTGGTATGTGCGTACTAGGCTAAAATTTCTTGTAGCTCGAAGGTTGGGTGTTTTGAATTTAACGCACAATGATTTAGTTACAATGTTAACGGTCTAAGGGAAAGTGCTGAGTTCTATTCCCTGTCGGATTGGGGATGTTTTATTTTCTCGCAGCTTAAACATTAGGTGTTCTGAATTAAACGCATGCTTCCAAAGCACAGTCAATTATTTAGCATTATACTCAGCAGTCCAAAGGGAAGGGCCCTAGGTTCTATTCCCGTCATGTGTTGCGCTATTTCTTTTTTGGTTCAGAACACAAAGTTTTAATCCCAAAGTGATCTCAACAGTATTGTAACCTACTATAAGTTCAAATCTATAAGCAAGATATGTTAAGATAAAAAATCAGTGCACCAAACACTGAAATCCAAAAGCGCGTTACGCATCAGTTCACACGCTAGCGTATTGGACTCCACAATCGCTTAGCTTTTTTCTAGGGGCTTTACGTCGCACCGACACAGATAGGTCTTATGGCGACGATGGGATAGGAAAGGCCTAGGAGTTGGAAGGAAGCGGCCGTGGCCTTAATTAAGGTACAGCCCCAGCATTTACCTGGTGTGAAAATGGGAAACCACGGAAAACCATTTTCAGGGCTGCCGATAGTGGGATTCGAACCTACTATCTCCCGGATGCAAGCTCACAGCCGTGCGCCTCTACACGCACGGCCATCTCGCCCGGTCGCTTAGCTTCAAGCCTCAAAGATTCTTCCCAACATTACGCCCCTATGAACAAAGCATATTATTACGCCTTACACCCTCTCCCTAGTACCATTAATACAATGTATGTAGCCGCCATCTTGTTCTAAGTTCAGCTCCAAGTCCCTGAGGATGCCTTCCAAAGTTACACCCTATGACAAAACATATGTATTAAGTGTTACACCATCTTCCCAGTACTATTAGTACAACGCGTAGCCGCCAAGCTCGTGTAGGGAAGGGCAACCGGTTAGGTAACGCCTGGTCAGCATAAAGTTCAGCCTACACTTTTTGCAGGGTGTAGGGAAGGGCTTCCGGTTAGGTTAATGCCTGGTCAGCGTGAGGTTAAACCTGCACTTTTAGCCAGGGTGTAGAGAAGGGCAACCGGTTAGGTTAATGGCTGGTCAGTGTGAGGCTAAGCCTACACTCTTAGCCATTAACATCATGTAAGGTTAAGCCTGCACTGTTATGCGGTTAGCCTCGGCATCGAACTTAGGTCTGTAAGGTTAACGCCCTTAAGCCTGGGGTCGAACCTGTATCTGTGAGTTTATGCCTAGACACACCATGCCTGATAGGTTAAGATTGCACTCTTACCCATAATCACGTTAACTCTTAGGTTAAGCTTACACTCATGGACATCGAACTTGGGTCGGTAAGGTTAACGCCCTTAGGCCTGGTGACGAACCCGAGGTCTATAAGGTTAAGCCTTAGCCGCGTAATGTCATGTGAAGTTATGAATGCGCTCTTAGCTAGCGGCCCGCTCCGCACTGTGACGTCATCCACCGGAGCAGGCCTTGTCCAGGGGCCAACAGATTCCGGATGCCGCCGAACCCCTCAAATTTATACTACTAATGATTCTTTAATAAACGTTACTGCCGAATCTTCAAATGGAAACGGGCTTTCAGGTGGTGATGATGAGAATAATGAAATTATTTTAAGGGCTTTGGGCAAAAGGAAAAAGAATAAACATTTACGGATGCAGGGTCAATCCTATGTTGGGTTTACTCGCCCCCCGGGCATGTAGAATGCTGTCCAAAATGATAAGAGGCCTGAGAGGGAACTAGGGCACGGTGTCAATCTGAATATTGTAGGAAATCACCAAGGAAATAATGTGACATACTTTCTGATGAATCTAGGGAGCATTTTTCGTAAATTCTGATCGGCTATGACAAGAGAACAGAAAAAGTTTTACGTTGTAATAGCGGCGTATTGAACCAACACGAACATATACAGAGGACATCTCTAGAAGAAATAATTCGAATTTGTATTACCAAACTGTTGATAATGAACTTATTCCGGGGTGCAAAACGATGTTGTTTGCCACTCTTGGGCTGCGTGAAGTTTCAGTCCTCGACTGGGTGAGACAGGATCAGCATGTTATATGTGATTCAACAGATACTCAGAACCAGGCAAGGAAACAATCTTAGCCCAAGAGAGAGTTGATAGAAACCGCATATTGATTGATTGTTTTATTCTTTGCCCAAATTACCATCACATTACGCCAGAAAATGAAGCTCCAAATTATTTTTGAACAAAATATATCCTCTCTTAGCCAACTCTACAGTATGTACAGCGTTTGATGTGGGACGTCTGGGAAAAAGGCTGTCACCAGGAATATATTTGTAGCAATGTTTAAAGAAAAGAAGCTCTTACTGTAATGAGTGTGTGAAGTACGAATTCGGAAATTGGAGTGATAGTGACTTTAAGGAGCATATCCTAAGGGAGGATAGAGCTCGGCAGGAGTAGGAATTTGACAAAGGAATGCACAAAGACAACCATGTGGTGGTCTTGATGATGGATTTGCAGCCTGTATAAGTTGCACCGAGTCTTACAGCAAAACTAAAATTTGCGGCCACAACTTCACTCTCTATAATTTACAGAGCCGTCAAATCATATGTTACTGGTTTTCTGAAGTAGATGCTGACTCAAGTGCTTCCACGTGCATTACATGCATTATAGATTACCTTCAGACATACTGAGATTAATCAAAAGAAATAATTTTGTATAGCAATGGATGCACTTACCAAAATCACAACGTAATTTTGGCAAACGGAATGTTGGATTTTTAATCAGAACTTCAACGACTACGATCCAAAAATTCTTAGAGAAAGGACATTCACAACTGAAGTGTGATTCTGTGTATAGCTGCATTGAAAGGAAACTGAAAAATCGAGAGATATATCTCCCCTGTGATTACCTCTCGATAACAAAAGAAACCAGAAGAAAGCCCTTCCCTCATGAAGTTAAGCGGATGGCCTACTCTCGCGTTTCCGAGATTTCTCAGCGAAAGCTCACCAAAGGTCTACTTTTATTGGGAAGGTAATTATTCTCAAATCTCAAGTTCGTTTTTTGGAGTAGTTTCTTTGTATCTATATACCATGCCCATATTTCAGGTACCTCAGCATCAGACCGGGAACGGACAAGGTGACACAGATCAGGTCCCTCATGTACTATGTACTTCTCAGTTTCGACAACGACTGGACTATGCTTCCCCAAAGAATTACATCGGTGGGGAAGTATGAATGTCCCCTTCTTCAGAAATGAAGGAGGAAGGTAACTGCCCAGAAGTTTTAGTACCTCCAGGAGCTGAAAACAGTCCTTCCGAAGGACTGCCATCATAGCTATGACTTCCTACCTCATGAACCCAATTAAAAGAAGTGATTTTGTTGAAGTCGGTAGTGTAGGAAGCTTCTAAGTGGAAGACTAGTAATAATCGGTGTGTGGTGTTAATAATGTTAGAAGACGTGAGAAAGAAGGTATTACAATTTCTTATGTTTTGCTGCACTTTGTTGGATTGTTTAGAATGATCGTACATAATTTTACTTTTACGTTGTAAATATTAGCAATAACATTGATATTAAATTGTGATTAGTAGAAGTTTTATGCGTTGTGTTCAATTAATATAAATGATAATTACGAAGTGCTGCATAACCTCGTAACCCGCGTTTCGGGTAACTAACACCCATAACAAAAGCTCGTAATCCACATAAATATTAAAATATGAATAGAAATACTTTATGGTACGAACTGATCGTTACTGACACGAACTTTAAACAATATATCAGAAGTGCACTGGCAGAAATAACAAAATAGGAAAGTTTTCTGTGCCTCCTGTAACATTGCATTTCTGAGGTTACGAGATATCGCACTTGCACTGTCGATATGCATATTCCTTATTCTTAGATAATTTTGCTTCTGTTCACATTTGTAAGGTTGCTTCTCGTCCAGTCTTTCAAATTGATCCGGAATAACAGTCTTCTATTCTTAATGATGGAAGACATTTCAGCTTTCTTTCAACTTCCTTGACACATGCCAACACGAGATGACAGACTTTTCAAGTGCAGTGCCACGTTTGAACAGAACGCAAATAATAGCATGAATACATGTTGTTTAGTTTGGCTGAATTGCGGGTTTGAATAAGAAAAATATAAACATTTATGTCAATCCCCAATAGACAGATGACTGCAAAAGGTGAATGACACATAAAGGAGTCAATAATAATATAGCAGAGTCATAAAGCTTTCCTTCCTTCCTTCCTTCCTTCCTTCCTTCCTTCCTTCCTTCCTTCCTTCCTTCCTTCCTTCCTTCCTTCCTTCCTTCCATTTTGCTTATTCAGTTTGTTTCTCTTCTCTTACAGACTAACGAGGTGATTGTACTTGTACTACAGATTATTGCCTTGAGCAGCTCTGCACTCCCTTCTTTGGTAATTGAAGAGAATACGTTCCAAACGATGCTAGTGGACAAATCCTACACGATAAACTAGAAATGTGTCGCCACTGTGTTTTACTTGTACATTACGCAGAGAGTACGCTGTAGTATAATCGACAGTTTTCTGAACAAAGTCAATCTTATAAGTCTTATTTCAGTCCTATCACAGAATGGGAAACATGGAGATCTAAAGGCCCCCCAGGATGAAAATCAGAATGTGTACATTGTATTTACGAATGTTCTCGATATAAATCTCCTTAAATGCAGCATGAAGATATTGAAACAATTCTCAAATTGGACACCTTCTTCTAGAGTGACAGTTATTGTATCGATAGCAGCGAGGCTACCGTCACATGAAGACTATCACGGCAACTTCATTAAATGATGGTCTGAGAACATACTTGATATAATATTCCGGTATTTGACCGAAAATACGTTAGGAAACTTCTGTCAAATGCAATCCATTTACAGACCAAGAAAATGGAGCAATGGACTTGCATCATATCAATGGAAAAGAAGCTATGCAAAACATATTTCCCGACAGAATGAAAAACCTACATGGTTTTCTCATTCGTGTTGCTTTGATTTTGCACCAAATGCAAAACAAGTGGGAAACTGGAAAGTACTTTTAAATGTTCTGATGGTCTATTTACGGAGACATTGATCACGCATTTGAACGGTACTCTTAATTATATTTCTTCAGATGGAACAGCATTTGGAATAAATACATGAATAGTACGCTTACAGGATCTTGGGGGATCTGATCTATGGAAAGGCAGACATATCACTGAGCACTCAATATATAAGACTTAGGCATATGGATAATATTAGCTACCTATCCCCACACGAACAAGATCCTATGTATGCTTATACTCAGAATGCCAAGTTACTTCCAGCTTACGAATACATCCTACTTCCACTAAGAACAGAAACTTGGATTATTTGGTGTTGCACATGCATATTGGCATCGTTCATTTGGACTATTCACAACCACCGTTGTGATTTATTTATTAGTAAAATTTCCCTAACTATTGTGATCAGATATCCGAACTTCTTGATTGGGATTGTACCGCATATACCTCTCTTCCTGACAGACTGCATATTTTTGGATGATATTTTCTATTGTAATGACAAGCACATACCGAAGTGTTCTTTCAAGTTATCTCTTTATTCCACGATATGAAGAAAAAATCGATAACCTAAAAGAACTCGTAGAATCTAATAAAACTATTTTGATTCATGAGAGTGTGATTGATGCGATCAATCAGAGTGGAGTGAATGATACTTTTTTTAAATGTGTGGAAAATGTTAAACCTGCTCTGAATCCACATTCCTATCTTGAGCAAATATTGTCATCGGAAAATTTTGCTGCATTTGTCAATAAATACAGAGAGTACTACACGGTATGAGACAAGTGCTGTGTAAAAGGGCGTGTTCCTTTATTACAAGTAATGAACGATTGCCCTGTTCCGATCTTCTCCAGTTACTCTGTTCAAAAATACTCTTTGTTCGTTAAAACATTTGAGACTTTCATCATGCGTTGTGTGGAGAGTGGTTTCTGGAGTAAGTGAAAGGAGGAAACAATATACGATGCAGTTATTGCAGGAAAATTTGCGTTAGATGCGGATCTGCAACGCCAGGAATTTAACAGTCTTCGTCTGGAATATTTCAGTATACCATTCTGCATTTTAGGTTTCGGTCAAATATTCGGTACAGTTGCATATGTAATTGAAATTTTGTTTGGAAGGCACAAAGAAAATAATTCTAATTTATTTACACTGGACTGAGAGCTCACGCCGAAACAAACTGTTCTTGCTTTCTTCAATGCATTAGATAGGATTGATTTTAATTGATTGTAATTGATTTATTTCCATGTGTTTCTATACGACTATAAATATGAACATTTGTGCAGCATTGTTTGGTTCTTAACCGTAATCACACAGCTCTTACGGAAGTGTGTGTAATCTCGACTTACTTATATAATCAAGTAATATCGGACATCTGCAGTACATGTGACGTTGAAATTGTACAGCAGTGGCGTAACGCTAGGGTCTGCAAGGCATACGGGTCCGGAGCTGAATGGGCCCTACAGACTTCCTCCATAGAAATAAATAAATAAATAAATAAATAAATAAATAAATAAATAAATATATATATAAATAAATAAATAAATAAATAAATAAATAAATAAATAAATAAATAAATAAATAAATAAATAAATAAGTAAATAAATAAAATTTAAAAATTTAGTCGACTGTCACCCAGCACAGGAAAGATCACATAACAATATTGTTATAGAATGGCCCGAAAAGGTTTTTGGACAATTCATAAGTAGAGGAATTGTCAGTGGTTGTATCTAGCTGCAATTATTATTATTATTATTATTATTATTATTATTATTATTATTATTATTATTATTATTATTATTAATATTATTATTATTATTATTATTATTTTACCGTGATTCCGTGGCTCACAGAGGTAAAGGAAGCGCCTGGGTTGAACGGGCAGACAAGTAATAAGTCAAAGTCAAATTTAAAGTTAAACCAATAAACTTTCATGAATTGTAATTTTTTCCTTGTTTCTCTTTCTTTTAAAAAACAGATAGCCTAGGGGCTCAACAAAACAATAATAATTAAAAGGGAACTTGAAAGCTCAGGGATTTTACAAGGGAGCTTGAAAGTTCCGAACAGGTACAAAATAAGTGACTTTGCTTTAATCAGATACAGTTATGAGAAATTAATTTATACTGAAGGGAGGTATCCCCTATTTTCTTCAATCTACAATTGAAGTGTGGTAGACTAGCTTTACAACCAGCTGGTTACAATTCATTTTACAAGGTTTATTCGCTCTATTAGGTGTTACAGATCGAGAAGTATTTCAGTATATTTCTAAATTACCAATCACCACGCAAGTGACGCATGTTACAAAAATACAACTTAGCCTGAGACAGGCTCGCAGAGAACAGATGCTATAGTTACCCTCAATAACAAACTTACGCAGAGTCCTGTGGCCCATACTACTCGGCCACAAAAAAAGGAAAAAGTGTAATATTACTGAAAGGCCAGACACAAAAGAGACAACATTCTACAAGGTGACTAAAGAGGCAACAAATCAAATACTGAAATTGAGATCCAAATTTTAGACGTTAAGAAAATTGAGTCATCCAATACAATTATAACGAGTGTTCCGAGGGTAACGACTCGAGCTCCCTTACATTAATTTAATTTCCTATAGGGGGAATACAAGTTAAGTCCGAAGACAGACCAGAAGGTTGTACATTACACTTGCGACGAAAATGTAACTGTTACATTCTAAAACGATTATCGCTGAAGTCATCCCCGCACTTCACACGCTGAAACAATAACTTATTTTAAATGTATTCTGCCATACCTAAAGTTTTTGGGACCTCTTTCAGGCTGTACTGCTCCTCCTCCTTCTCGGGCTCCTGCGGGAACCATTCTTAGTCCTCCTCCGTGATGTTCACTGCCCCGCAATTTCAATATATTAGACACTGAGCTCCCATAACGCTCTCCTTACAAAGGGAGAGATGGAGACATTTCTAGTTGTTCACAATCCCTAGAAACTGATTGTACAGCCACAAGTTAGATAGCCAGTCCTCAACTGGTTTATAAAATACAATTTGAGGGAGATAATTAGGATTCTCACAGAAGACAGGAAGGAAGATAGGACTCCCTCAAACAATGTACAGGTTACAGTAGGTGTACAAGAGGGAGGGGAAGGAAAGGGAGGAGTTGTGGAAGACAGGTGGTCTAATGTTCTAAGGGCAAGGAGATTGCAGGCTAAGAGCTCTACTCAAGATCAGAATTCAGGACAGGTGTCTGTGCAAAATCGGTACGAGTCACTCCAGGTAGAACAACAGAGGGAAGATGAGGGACAGGGAACTGTTGCTGAGATGTGTGGAAGTAGGAGGAAGGGAAAAGGTAGGAAAGGAAAATGTAGAGTAGATGATAGGAAAAGACAGGTGGAACAGGGTCATGGGAAGGAGAAAAGGGAGGAGGAAGTAGCTTCTGCAGTTATCAGGAAAGACAGGGCTGACCAGGAGGGAAGGGGATCAAACGAGGTGGGTAGGGTTGAGGCTCTGGTCATGAGAGATTCCATCGTTAGACACGTGGGGAAAGTGTGTGGAGGAAAGGGTACCAGGGTAGAGTGTTATCCAGGAATTAGGTTGAGGCAGATGTTGAGGAAAGTAGAAGAGAGGGAGGAGGGGAAGGAGAAGGTGGTAGTGTTTCACGTTGGTACCAACAATGTAAGGCAAGCTGATATAAGTACCAACATAGTTGGAGATGTGTGGGATCTGGCAAATGCAGCACGGGTGAAGTTTAAGAAAGCGGAGATTGTTATTAGTGGAATACTGTGTAGAAGGGATACTGACTGGAGGGTGATTGGGGATTTAAATGAGACTATGGAGTGGGTATATGGGAAACTGGTAGTGAAATTTCTAGATCCTAATGGGTGGGTAGGAGATAGGGATCTGCGCTCAGATGGCCTTCATTTAAACCGCAGTGGTACGTATAAGTTAGGAAATTTGTTTGGAAGGGTAATAGGGAGGTACATTCAGGGAAATGGGATGGCCTAGGGAGCGGTGATAAGGAAACAGGGAACTGGAAATCAAGTAGGGATGACATAAAATTGTTAGTGTTGAACTGTAGAAGTATTGTAAGGAAAGGAATAGAATTAAGTAATTTAATAGATATATATTCACCAGATATTGTAATAGGAGTTGAACCATGGCTGAGAAATGATATAATGGATGCAGAAATTTTCTCACGGCAGTGGAGTGTGTATCGTAGAGATAGGATAGGAAGGGTGGGAGGCGGAGTGTTCATTCTGGTGAAAGAAGAATTTGTAAGCTACGAAAAAGTTAAAGATGAGAAACATGAAATTCTAGGTGTAAGGCTCATTTCTAAAGATAATAGGCAACTTGATATATTTGGAGTGTACAGATCGGGAAAGGGTAGCACTGACGCGGATTCGGAATTATTTGATAGAATAGTCAGATATGAGGGAAACGGCATGGAAAGAAATGTGATTGTAGCGGGAGATCAGAATTTGCCAGATGTCAGTTGGGAAGGAAATGCGAACGACAGGAAGCATGATCAACAAATGGCAAATAAGTTAATATGGGAAGGACAGCTGATCCAGAAAGTGATGGAACCAACCAGAGGGAAAAATATCCTGGATGTCGTGCTGGAAAAATCCAAAGAAAGGCAGCTCGATTTGTTCTGGGTGATTTCCTACAAAAGAGTAGCGTTACAAAAATGTTGCAATGTTTGGGTTGGGAAGAATTGAGAGAAAGAAGAAGAGCTGCTCGACTAAGTGGTATGTTCCGGGCTGTCAGCCGAGAGATGGCGTGGAATGACATTAGTAGACGAATAAGTTTGAATGACGTTTATAAAAGTAGGAAAGATCACAATATGAAGATAAAGTTGGAATTGAAGAGGAAAAATTGGGGCAAATATTCATTTATAGGAAGGGGAGTTAGGGATTGGAATAACTTACCAAGAGAGATGTTCAATAAATTTCCAATTTCTTTGAAATCATTTAGGAAAAGGCTAGGAAAACAACAAATAGGGAATCTGCCACCTGGGCGACTGCCCTAAATGCAGATCAGTATTGATTGATTGATATTGATTGATAAGAAAATGGAAATTGCAACACCATGAAGGCATTGGTCGTTTGTGTTGATTTTCAAGATATGGAACGATGCCATGTAAGTATGTAAACGATAGAAGTTTCAGACCCATTGGATGGTTGCTACAGGTCTCCCCACGTGACTGGTCGCGGAGGAGTCAACTCCAGTATACGGACTCTGGTGTAGCGTAGTTGGCTTGCAGTCTGTGCAGTGAAGTGTTCCCCGTCAAACATAACTCGACGACAGAGAAGAGCACGCTATCAACTGCTGTCACCGTTTGAGAGGGCTCGGATTATTGGGCTGTGTGAGGCTGGATTATCGCTAAAGACTGTCGCTGCACGTGTTGGCCGACAGGCATCTACGGTACAACGTGTATGGCAGCAGTGGTCAAATGAAGGTACCCACACTCGTAGACCTGGCACAGGCCCAGCGCGACAGACAACTGTGAGAGAGGATCGCCGCATCATTCGGATGGCCCGGATGGAACCCCATGCAACAGCAGCGCAAATTCGAACAGCTGTGGCACCCCACGTTACACAATAAACAGTTGGTAACCGCCTGCGTGCAGCTGGCTTACGAGCCCGTATCCCTGCAGAAGGTGTTTCATTGACCCCACAACAGCGATGTGTAAGTCTGGCCTGGTGTCGAGAAAGATCGACGTGGGTCGAAGAATAGCATAGGGTCGTCTTTAGTGATGAATCGCGCTTTTGTCTTGCCCGCAGTGATCGCCGTAATTCTATGCGCCGATGTACCGGGGAGAGGGGCCGCCCAGATCTTATTGTCGAGAGGCACATAGGGCCAGCACTAAGCGTTATGGTCTGGGGAGCTATTGGCTTTAATGTGAAATCACAATTAGTGCTTGTTGAGGGCACTGTGGCTGCTCGACAGTACGTTGATAGGGTAGTCAATCCAGTGGTTTTCCCTATGATGATGAACATTGCTAATGGGATGTTTCAGCAGGACAATGCCCAGGTTCACAGTGCACGCATCTCCAGAGAAGCTCTCCACGACATCACAACCTTAGAATGGTCCGCCAGATCCCCGGACCTCAGTCCTATTGAGCATGTGTGGGACATGATAGGTCGACAACTGGCCAACCGTCCTCAGCCACCCACAACTCTGGAACAACTGACCCATGCAGTGCAGCAAGCATGGGCCACAATTCTCAGAAAGCGATCCAGGGCCTTATTGACTCCATGCCTCGACGAATTCATAAATGTATTGCAGCTCGTGGTGGGCACATCCTGTACTGATTGTTGTCCAAACTTGAGGTCAGAGGAATCTGAAAGTGTAATCATCGAATCACAACGGAACACTCGTCCTGCATGTTCAATTGCAGTAATGTAGCACCACTCCGTCTCGGTGTTGCAATTTCCATTTTCTCCAGTGTACATTATTGTCTTGTGATAGGCTGGAAAAGGAGACCGAGGAAGCATGCATATAAAAGAAAACTTTGTAACGCAAAAGAAACAACGGCATAACCATAGGTTTTGTCAACTTTAAAAATAGAAACATTCTCCCAATTTTATTTTGGGCTTGACCCTCCAGGAAGGCGTTCAAAAATCGACGTTGGAGCCTTCTATCCATTGGCAGGAAAACTAGTCCAAAAGTTTCAAGGTTTATGTCAGAGGTGATCATGGTAGCGAGGCGCGCAATTCAAATAGGAAGGGAGGGTGTACCCCCCTGATACAGACCTCCATCCACTAAAGTTTACATTGGTGGCATAATTTAGAAATCTTGAGGCACTACAAAGCGTAGTTAGAGAAGACAATATTTCAGAAAATACATGTATAATCTTGAGTATGTTTTGCGTACATGTCTATTTCCATAAGTTAATTCTTTCTTCATGTTGATTAGAAGTGATGGGAAGTGCGCGGGACGTGTCCAAGTCTGGGCGTACATGTCGCGGGTTGGCGACAAGAGCGGCCTCAACGGCCGAGACCATTCGGCCATTGGACCTCCGTTATTATGAGGGATTTGAAAGCAGACAAAGGAGAGACCAAGACCAAGAGCCATTGTACGGCCCCAGTGGTGAGTGGTGATTTTGGTGCTGAATCCTAGTACCCTTTGATGATGACAGTCCCAAGTGAGGAAGCGTCTGGAGTCAGGAATGGAGATAGGCGGGCCCATTGTAACAGTGAATTTACGGAGCCAGAACATCTGCTAGTAAATTGTCACAGGGGTTACAGACGGCGGGCGAATTTGGAGGAGAGACTTTTACTGAGTCTAGAGATTAAATTTGAAGATGGGGCAGCTATTGCAGAATACTGCAAGTTAGATAGGGAGCTTTTACAAAGAAAAGTTTCAAAATAATTTAAACATTTCGGCAACATCCCAAACAAACTTATGATTAGAAAACTATCTAAAATACTTAACTTTAACACCTTAAGAAGGCAAGTAAGTGTAAACATAATCATGAATTTAAGGAAGAAAGCGCGAATTTTCCTAATACATTTAGATTTACAAATTTATACTTATAAGCTAGCCTAAGGAAAGAATGCAAATTACTCCAACTATTTCATAATCCACCAGCAATTAAACGAACAGAACACATACCTTCACACAGGCTTAATTTGAGAGAGATGACCAAGAAAATTCCGTTCAGTCTCCGTATTACTCACCAGAATGGTGCCAGGAGTGAGAAAATCTACAATTACACAAGGTCCATGGAGTCTGGGTGCAAGCTTGCCAGGGTGAACAAAATATTTTGACCATGACCTGATCTCCAACTTTCAAATGGGTGGGTTTTCAACCACGGTTGTACCTCACTTTTACTCTCTTATTGTAGGCTTTAAGGTTACTCCTAGCTTTCTTCCATAGATCCTGGGTATTCTCTGGTTCTGATGTCTTCGGTAAAAGCTCGTTGTTAAACCACAAATTAGACAATGGAGTGTTCGGAACAAAATTAATCATAAATGAAATGGGTGAGAACTCGTGCGATTCATGAACGGCATTACTGGCAGTAAAATATAGCCAATAGAAGGATGTATTCCAGCGAGTGCGGTCTTCGTGGTGGAAGGCAATAAGTGGTGACCGAAGTTTTCGATTACCCACTCAGCCAGGGAATGCTGGGGATAATAACCAGAAGTAGTAACGTGGAAAATGGAAAGATCAAAACAAAACTTTTGAAAAGGGTTGGAAGTAAAGGCTTTAGCAATATCGGAAACGATATACTGGCATGGTCCAAATAGTAAAAATATTAAATTGAGACAAGAAATACTAGTTTGTACAGTGGCGAGCGTAGTGGAAAACAACCATGAAAATAAGCTAAAACCATCCACACACGCGCAAGAATGAATTTATTGCCGTTCCCTTTTGATTGCGGGAAAGGTCCCACGTATTCTATGTACAGTCGCTCCATGTGGCGAGAGGCTTAATGAGATTATAACAATCCAACCTAGATAGTTAATGGGGCTTGCTAATCAGACAGGTTTTACATGCCTTCACCATTTCTTTAATTTCGCTCTCTATGGCTTTCCGAATGAGCAGTTCCCTTATTGTTTCTCTGGTTTCGAAAATACCCTGATGCCCCCCCCCTCATGGTAATACTTGAAGTTCATTAGCACTAAACTAGATGTAATTAAAATTTTCACCCGTAGCGACGATTGGCAATTGAAGTGGGAGGGAGGTGGGGTGCAAAAATATACAGACAACAAAAAGTAGCTAGGTTTTGGGAAATATAGCGGTAGGGGGGGGGGGGGTTTACATCAAAACTGAAAAATAAAAGCTGCAAAATTGAACATTTTTTATGCTCTCTGAGCGAATTTCGAGAGAGGGGTAAAGATTGGGAGTCTACCAACTTAAGTGCGGTAATACTGGTTTTTGAGATTTTGATTCAATACCATAGGTACAATAAAACTTTCACCAAAAAACTATATTACACATGTATTACAATTAAATATAAGTACTGCGTGATTATACAATTTAAATCATTTAGTATTTGACTTCACACTAAGAAACTAACAGACACTAAAGACTGAGGAATGCTCGCGGCAAGCGAGCCAAAAATTTTGGTAATAATAATAATTTCGTGTGGATATTACTAGCCGAGTGCAGCCCTTGTAAGGCAGACCCTCCGATGAGGGTCTGCGGCATCTGCCTTGTGTAGGGAACTGCGTGTTATTGTGGTGGAGGATTGTGTTATGTGTGGTGTGTGAGTTGCAGAGATGTTGGGGACAGCACAAACACCCAGCCTCCAGGTCACTGGAATTAACCATTGAATGTTAAAATTCCCGACCCGGCCGGGAATCGAACCCAAGACCCTCTGAACCGAAGGCTAGTACGCTGACCATTCAGCCAATGAGTCGGGCATAATAAAATAAAATAAAGGAAATAATTAGCTGATAATACAACAGGGATTGTACAAATTCTTTGTTTTAATAATTCCTATAACATCAAGTTTCAGCCGACTAAAATGGAATAAAAACGTAATGCATTCTCCAAACAGTGGGGGGGGGGGGGATTGTCCCTGTAATCACCGCTACTGATTTTCACCTTTTGATTATGCCGTGATGGGCAACATAGAACCCCATTCCTCAGCACATAAAGGACAACACGTTCCCCAGACCGGGAGCAAGCACTGGATCTTCTCTTTATCTGTACATTGCTCAGAATTTGAAAAGAATGGTATTTATGCATCGGTCATGTCGACAGTAAGAAGAAAATGCACTTTTAACTTTTCCGTAATTTCTGTCTGTCTGTCTGTCGTAGTAGTATAATTGGATGGTTCTGGCGCCGCCACCGCCACCGGGCTCCCAGAGGCCACCTCCACCACCACCACAGCCAGAGGCCTTCCAGAGGCCACCACCACAACCACCACAGCCAGAGGCCTCCCAGACGCCTCCTCCACCACCACCACAGCCAGAGGCCTCCCAGAGGCTCCCTCGACCACCCGCGGGAAATTTGAATTTGTAAACAAAGCCACGTGCTTTTTGACAGCTGTCATCGACAACAACGCATCGCTAACCTCAGTACTGCCATCTTGACGGGCCTAAACCTCAGTAGTGCCAACTTAACCTAACTAGCGCGAGATAAACAAAGCCACGTGCTTTTTGACAGCCACGTGCTTTTTGACAGACAACAACGCATCGCTAACCTCAGTACTGCCATCTTGACGGGCCTAAACCTCAGTAGTACCAACTTAACCTAACTAGCGTGTGGTAAACAAAGCCACGTGCTTTTTGACAGCCACGTGCTTTTTTGACAGCTGTCATCCGCCATCCTTAAACCACAGAGCACTGTGCTGCCCTCTTTATCGTAGTAGATGTAAATTCGTCACCTGTCATCGGCAGTGCTGCCATCTTGGCGGGCCTAAACCTTAATGCTACCAACTTAACCTCACTAGCGTGAGATAAACAAATCCACGTGCAGCTGTCATCCGCCATCTTTAATCCATAGAGCACAGTGCTGCCCTCTTTAGCTACTTACCTTTGAAATGTGGTACGTCACAGCTGTCATCCGCCATCTTGCATCCGAAACCTCAGTGCTGCACTCTTTAGCTAGATACCTTTGAAATGCAGTGGTGGTGATTTGAAAAATTCTTTATGCTCTTGTTTGGAAACAAAGCCATGTGCTTTTTTGACAGCTGTCATCCACCATCTTTAATCCAGAGAGCACCGTGCTGCCCTCTTTAGCTACTTACCTTTGAAATGTGGTACGTCACAGCTGTCATCCGCCATCTTGCATCGCAAACCTCAGTGCTGCACTCTTTAGCTAGATACTTTTGAAATGTAGTGGCGGCAAATTCTTTATGCTCTTGTTTGGAAACAAAGCCACGTGCAGCTGCCATCCGCCATCTTTAATCCAGAGAGCACCGTGCTGCCCTCTTTAGCTACTTACCTTTGAAATGTGGTACGTCACAGCTGTCATCCGCCATCTTGCATAGCAAACCTCAGTGCTGCACTCTTTAGCTAGATACCTTTGAAATGTAGTGGCGGCAAATTCCACGTGCTCTTGTTTGGAAACAAAGCCTCGTGCAGCTGTCAACCGCCATCTTTAATCCAGAGAGCACCGTGCTGCCCTCTTTAGCTACTTACCTTTGAAATGTGGTACGTCACAGCTGTCATCCGCCATCTTGCATCGCAAACCTCAGTGCTGCACTCTTTAGCTAGATACCTTTGAAATGTAGTGGCGGCAATTTGAAAAATTCTTTATGCTCCTGTTTGGAAACAAACCTATGCGCATTTTTGTCAGCTATCATCCGCCATATTTAATCTAGAGAGCACCGTGCTGCCCCCTATGTGGTGGTGGTAAATTCTACACGCTCTTGTTTGGAAACAAACCCATGTGCTTTTCTGACAGCTGTCAACCGTCAGAGAGCACCGTGCTCCCCTCTTTATGCCGGTGGCAAATTCTACGTGCTTTTTGACAGCTGTCATCCGCCATCTTTAATCAAGAGAGCACCGTGCTGCCATCTTTAGCTAGATACCTTTGAAATGTGGTGGCGGCAAATTCCTCGTGCTCTTGTTTAGTAAACATAGCCACGTGCTCTTTTGACAGCTATCATCCGCCATCTTTAATCAATAGAGCACTGTGCTGCTATCATGCGGGTAATTTCGTCAGCTGTCATCCGCCATCTTTAATCTACAGAGCGCCGTGCTGCTCTCTGTAGTAGCGGGCAATTTGAAAAGTTCTGTTACTTGTCATCCGTCATCTTTAATCAACAAAGCTTCGTACTGCTATCTTTAGCTACATACATTTAACATGTGGTGGCGGATAATTTGAAAATAAAAAACCTTCCGTTAGCTATCATCCGCCATCTTTATTCAACAGAGCATCGTGCTGCTATCTCTAGCTACATACATTTAACATGTGGTGACGGCAATTTGAAATTCTATCTAGATGCCATCTTTAATCAACAGAGCACCGTGCTGCTATCCCTTTGAATTTTGGTGACGGGTAATTTGAAATTCCGTTAGCTATCATCATTAAACATTAGTGCATTCGCTAACCTAACCTCTCATCTACTATCTTGAAGGAGACTATACGACACCTCCTCTACCTCCTGCTCTTCCTCCTCCTCCTCCTCCCCTACCACCTCCGCCTCCTCCTCCTCCTCTGTCAAGGCATAACTTTATCGAACACGCATCGCGAAGGCAAGAGTGTGCAGCGATATGCATGTTTAGACTTGCGGATTACGAAAGAAACATAACAAGACTTGAATCGAACACTGCACTCGATGTCGTTAACTTCAACATGTGATTAAAACATTGTCTGGTGTGTTCAGAACACTACATAAGTAGAATCGAACGCTGTACAACATGTTAGGGGATACCTTTGTTCTAAGAAGATCAGATTGAAACATAACAAGACTAGAATTGAACACTGCACTCGATGTCGTTAACCTTAACATGTGATCAGAACATTGATTGATGTGTTCAGATCACTAAACAAGTAGAACCGAACACTGTACAACATGTTAGGGGATACCTTTGTTCTAAGAAAATTAGATTGCAAAATAACAAGACTAGAATCGAACACTACACTCGATGTCGTTAACCTTAACATGTGATCAGAACATTGATCGATGTGTTCAGATCACTAAACAAGTAGAGCCGAACACTGTACAACATGTCAGGGGGTACCTTTGTTCTAAGAAATTTGATTGAAACATAACAAGACTAGAACCGAACACTGTACACCATGTTAGGGGATACCTTTGTTCTAAGAAGATCAGATTGAAACATAACAAGACTAGAATTGAACACTGCACTCGATACAACATGTGATCAGAACATTGATTGATGTGTTCAGATCACGAAACAAGTAGAACCGAATACTGTACAACATGTTAGGGGATACCTTTGTTCTAAGAAAATTAGATTGAAACATAGCAAGACTAGAATCGAACACTGTAAGAACATTGTTTGATGTGTTCAGAGCAAAAGTACAACTTCAATCATTTACCTAGTGTAAAAATCAAAAACACACACTCTGCACATATCGCATAGCTATCTCGCCTATCACTTGCCTAGTATGAAAATCAAAAACATAATGTGCACATATCGCATAGCTAACTCGGCAACACTTCAAATGATTTGCTTAGTACGAAAATAAAAAATCTATACCGCGTAGCTAACTCGTTCATCGCACTGCTAAGAAGCTTAGTAATTGCAAATACACTGATATATGTCATACGAAAATCAAGAAAGCACACTGCGTAGCCAACTCGCTCGGGTCACTCGCTTAGTAATTGCAACACGACTAGAACACTGATACACGTTACTCTTTTTTTCTCGAAACACACACACACACACACACACACACACACACGGATAAGAATGTTCCGAGATACTACATACATGTTTTTTTAAAAAAAGTAGGGGGATGAAAGATCATAAATTATATGTACACATGTTGTCTCCTCCAAGTTGTAAGACGAAATAGACGCAGTACTGCGAGTTTCCGCTCTAGCTGGCGAACGGAAGTAGCATGATATCTCAGCAAAAAAAAATACGCGTGAGCTTGCATACACACAAGTCAGACACAATGATGGATACCGCGATTCAAATCCTGGCAACTTATGCCGTCAGGAAGGGCATCCGGCTAGATCATGTTATGACGATCGCGCAGGTCCCTCGCCTAGCATTTGCTACTTTTTTACGGCTTCCCACAGTAGGAGTTCGAAGAAGAGCATCTAGCTGTAAATCCCCGATTCTCGTGTTAGAATGGGCAAGTAGTTGTAAAACAGATTCTTAATCCGAGTTCTTTGACGTCAGGAAGGGCAACCGGTCGAAAACAATAGTGTATTATATAAGAGGCTAGATACTGCCAGTTTTGCGACAGGAAGGGCAACTAGTCTTAAAACAAATTCTTGTGATTTAAAATCTTAGTTTTGCGTCAGGAAGGGCATCCGGCTGTAAAACAATAGTTCGTGATACAGCGATTTAAAATCTAAGAAGTGCATCTAGCTGTAAAACCCTGATTCTCGTGTTAAAAAGAGCATCTAGTTGTAAAACAGATTCTTAATCCGAGTTCTTTGACGTCAGGAAGGGTAACCGGTCGAAAACAATAGTGTATGATGTAAGAGGCTAGATACTGCCAGTTTTGCGTCAGGAAGGGTAACTAGTCTTAAAACAAATTCTTGCGATTTAAAATCTTAGTTTTGCGTCAGGAAGGGCATCCGGCTGTAAAACAATAGTTCGTGATACAGCGATTTAAAATCTAAGAAGTTCATCTAGCTGTAAATCCCTGATTCTCGTGTTAGAAAGGGCAAGTAGTTGTAAAACAGATTCTTAATCCGAGTTCTTTGACGTCAGGAAGGGCAACCAGTCGAAAACAATAGTGTATGATGTAAGAAGCTAGATACTGCCAGTTTTGCGTCAGGAAGGGCAACTAGTCTTAAAACAAAACAGATTCTTAATCCTAGTTCTTTGACGACAGGAAGGGCAACCGGTAGAAAACAACAGTATATGATGTAAGAGGCTAGATACTGCTAGTATTGTGTCAGGAAGAGTAACTAGTCTTAAAACAAATTCTTGCGATTTAAAATATTAGTTTTGCGTCAGGAAGGGCATCCGGCTGTAAAACAATAGTTCGTGATACCGCGATTTAAAATCTAAGAAGAGCATCTAGCCGTAAAACCCCGATTCTCGTGTTAGAAAGGGCAAGTAGTTGTAAAACAGATTCTTAATCCGAGTTCTTTGACGTCAGGAAGGGCAACCGGTCGAAAACAATAGTGTACGATGTAAGAGGCTAGATACTGCCAGTTTTGCGTCAGGAAGGGCAGCTAGTCTTAAAACAAATTCTTGCGATTTAAAATCTTAGTTTTGCGTCAGGAAGGGCATCCGGCTGTAAAACAATAGTTCGTGATACAGCGATTTAAAATCTAAGAAGAGCATCTAGCCGTAAAACCCCGATTCTCGTGTTAGAAAGGGCAAGTAGTTGTAAAACAGATTCTTAATCCGAGTTCTTTGACGTCAGGAAAGGCAACCGGTCGAAAACAATAGTGTATGATGTAAGAGGCTAGATACTGCCAGTTTTGCGTCAGGAAGGGCAACTAGTCTTAAAACAAATTCTTGCGATTTAAAATCTTAGTTTTGCGTCAGGAAGGGCATCCGGCTGTAAAACAATAGTTTGTGATACAGCGATTTAAAATCTAAGAAGAGCATCTAGCTGTAAATCCCCGATTCTCGTGTTAGAAAGGGTAACTAGTTGTAAAACAGATTCTTAATCCTAGTTCTTTGACGTCAGGAAGGGCAACCGGTCGAAAACAATAGTGTATGATGTAAGAGGCTAGATACTGCCAGTTTTGCGTCAGGAAGGGCAACTAGTCTTAAAACAAATTCTTGCGATTTAAAATCTTAGTTTTGCGTCAGGAAGGGCATCCGGCTGTAAAACAATAGTTCATGATACAGCGATTTAAAATCTAAGAAGAGCATCTAGCTGTAAATTCCCGATTCTCGTGTTAGAAAGGGTAAGTAGTTGTAAAACAGATTCTTAATCCGCGTTCTTTGACGTCAGGAAGGGTAACCGGTCGAAAACAATGGTGTATGATGTAAGAGGCTAGATACTGCCAGTTGTGCGTCAGGAAGGGCAACTAGTCTTAAAACAAATTCTTGCGATTTAAAATCTGTAAAACATATTTTAATCCTAAGAGAATCGAACCCAAGACTACCGGGTGAGAGGCATGAACACTAAACCAAACTGTAGGCTATAGGTTACATTTTTTGTTCCACAGTCTTTGAAGTTGTATCGGCGCAGTCATTCAGAGCGAGCTGCGGAATGCATGTGTTGGCTGAAATTGTACACGCATCTTCCGGCTGTAGTAACCTTGAACGAAGACACTGCGTGGTGATAAGCTACTTGTAACTCATGGAACGTCTTCTTAGCTGAGTAGCATTCAGCCCGTGTAAGCTCCTAACATAAAATATCATGATTGTACGGAGAGGTTAAAACACAGTGCCAGCATATAGCCCACTCCTGTCGAAAGAGCCTGCACGGGGCCGGCATGTAGGCTACTCCTGTTGAAGGAGCCTGTACAAGGTTTAACACCTGCCATCAACAGCCCTTACTTAATGCTGGCTTTTTGCACGCCCTCGAAACTACCTAAGAATGTAATATACAATAGTAAGGAGAGGGTAAAACCCGGTGCCGGCACATAGCCTACTCCTACCGAAGAAGCCTGCACACAGCTTAACGCCTCCATCCGACAAACGAATCACCCTCAACACTCTTGTACTCACAATCATTTTCGAAGGAGTCTGCATAAGGTTTAACGTCCCCATCAACAGCCCTTACTTAATGCTAGCTTTTTTGCACACCCCACCTCTTAGATCATACACCATAGTTTTACGACCGGTTACCCTTCCTGACTAGGATTTTAAATCGCAGTATACGCGACAAATCAGTTGTAGCGGGTTTTATAACTAGATATCCCAGTGCTGGCACATAGCCTACTCCTACCGAAGAAGCCCGCACAAGGCTTATCACCTCCATCCGACAAATTAATCACCCTCAACACTCTTCAATCATTCCCGCTACTTCGGGAGATAGCAGGTTCGAACTCCTACTGTCGGAAGCCGTAAAAAAGTAGCAAATGCTAGGCGAGGGACCTGCGCGATCGTCATAACATGATCTAGCCGGATGCCCTTCCTGACGGCATAAGTTGCCAGGATTTGAATCGCGGTATCCATCATTGTGTCTGACTTGTGTGTATGCAAGCTCACGCGTATTTTTTTTTGCTGAGATATCATGCTACTTCCGTTCGCCAGCTAGAGCGGAAACTCGCAGTACTGCGTCTATTTCGTCTTACAACTTGGAGGAGACAACATGTGTACATATAATTTATGATCTTTCATCCCCCTACTTTTTTTAAAAAAACATGTATGTAGTATCTCGGAACATTCTTATCCGTGTGTGTGTGTGTGTGTGTGTGTGTGTTTCGAGAAAAAAAGAGTAACGTGTATCAGTGTTCTAGTCGTGTTGCAATTACTAAGCGAGTGACCCGAGCGAGTTGGCTACGCAGTGTGCTTTCTTGATTTTCGTATGACATATATCAGTGTATTTGCAATTACTAAGCGTCTTAGCAGTGCGATGAACGAGTTAGCTACGCGGTATAGATTTTTTTATTTTCGTACTAAGCAAATCATTTGAAGTGTTGCCGAGTTAGCTATGCGATATGTGCACATTATGTTTTTGATTTTCATACTAGGCAAGTGATAGGCGAGATAGCTATGCGATATGTGCAGAGTGTGTGTTTTTGATTTTTACACTAGGTAAATGATTGAAGTTGTACTTTTGCTCTGAACACATCAAACAATGTTCTTACAGTGTTCGATTCTAGTCTTGCTATGTTTCAATCTAATTTTCTTAGAACAAAGGTATCCCCTAACATGTTGTACAGTATTCGGTTCTACTTGTTTCGTGATCTGAACACATCAATCAATGTTCTGATCACATGTTGTATCGAGTGCAGTGTTCAATTCTAGTCTTGTTATGTTTCAATCTGATCTTCTTAGAACAAAGGTATCCCCTAACATGGTGTACAGTGTTCGGTTCTAGTCTTGTTATGTTTCAATCAAATTTCTTAGAACAAAGGTACCCCCTGACATGTTGTACAGTGTTCGGCTCTACTTGTTTAGTGATCTGAACACATCGATCAATGTTCTGATCACATGTTAAGGTTAACGACATCGAGTGTAGTGTTCGATTCTAGTCTTGTTATTTTGCAATCTAATTTTCTTAGAACAAAGGTATCCCCTAACATGTTGTACAGTGTTCGGTTCTACTTGTTTAGTGATCTGAACACATCAATCAATGTTCTGATCACATGTTAAGGTTAACGACATCGAGCGCAGTGTTCAATTCTAGTCTTGTTATGTTTCAATCTGATCTTCTTAGAACAAAGGTATCCCCTAACATGTTGTACAGCGTTCGATTCTACTTATGTAGTGTTCTGAACACACCAGACAATGTTTTAATCACATGTTGAAGTTAACGACATCGAGTGCAGTGTTCGATTCAAGTCTTGTTATGTTTCTTTCGTAATCCGCAAGTCTAAACATGCATATCGCTGCACACTCTTGCCTTCGCGATGCGTGTTCGATAAAGTTATGCCTTGACAGAGGAGGAGGAGGAGGCGGAGGCGGTAGGGGAGGAGGAGGAGGAGGAAGAGCAGGAGGTAGAGGAGGTGTCGTATAGTCTCCTTCAAGATAGTAGATGAGAGGTTAGGTTAGCGAATGCACTAATGTTTAATGATGATAGCTAACGGAATTTCAAATTATCCGTCACCACAATTCAAAGGGATAGCAGCACGGTGCTCTGTTGATTAAAGATGGCATCTAGATAGAATTTCAAATTGCCGTCACCACATGTTAAATGTATGTAGCTAGAGATAGCAGCACGATGCTCTGTTGAATAAAGATGGCGGATGATAGCTAACGGAAGGTTTTTTATTTTCAAATTATCCGCCACCACATGTTAAATGTATGTAGCTAAAGATAGCAGTACGAAGCTTTGTTGATTAAAGATGACGGATGACAAGTAACAGAACTTTTCAAATTGCCCGCTACTACAGAGAGCAGCACGGCGTTCTGTAGATTAAAGATGGCGGATGACAGCTGACGAAATTACCCGCATGATAGCAGCACAGTGCTCTATTGATTAAAGATGGCGGATGATAGCTGTCGAAAAAGCACGTGGCTATGTTTACTAAACAAGAGCACGTGGAATTTGCCGCCACCACATTTCAAAGGTATCTAGCTAAAGATGACAGCACGGTGCTCTCTTGATTAAAGATGGCGGATGACAGCTGTCAAAAAGCACGTAGAATTTGCCACCGGCATAAAGAGGGGAGCACGGTGCTCTCTGACAGTTGACAGCTGTCAGAAAAGCACATGGGTTTGTTTCCAAACAAGAGCGTGTAGAATTTACCACCACCACATAGGGGGCAGCACGGTGCTCTCTAGATTAAATATGGCGGATGATAGCTGACAAAAATGCGCATAGGTTTGTTTCCAAACAGGAGCATAAAGAATTTTTCAAATTGCCGCCACTACATTTCAAAGGTATCTAGCTAAAGAGTGCAGCACTGAGGTTTGCGATGCAAGATGGCGGATGACAGCTGTGACGTACCACATTTCAAAGGTAAGTAGCTAAAGAGGGCAGCACGGTGCTCTCTGGATTAAAGATGGCGGTTGACAGCTGCACGAGGCTTTGTTTCCAAACAAGAGCACGTGGAATTTGCCGCCACTACATTTCAAAGGTATCTAGCTAAAGAGTGCAGCACTGAGATTTGCTATGCAAGATGGCGGATGACAGCTGTGGCGTACCACATTTCAAAGGTAAGTAGCTAAAGAGGGCAGCACGGTGCTCTCTGGATTAAAGATGGCGGATGGCAGCTGCACGTGGCTTTGTTTCCAAACAAGAGCATACAGAATTTGCCGCCAATACATTTCAAAGGTATCTAGCTAAAGAGTGCAGCACTGAGGTTTGCGATGCAAGATGGCGGATGACAGCTGTGACGTACCACATATCAAAGGTAAGTAGCTAAAGAGGGCAGCACGGTGCTCTCTGGATTAAAGATGGCGGATGACAGCTGTCAAAAAAGCACATGGCTTTGTTTCCAAACAAGAGCATAAAGAATTTTTCAAATCACCACAACTACATTTTAAAGGTATCTAGCTAAAGAGTGCAGCACTGAGGTTTCGGATGCAAGATGGCGGATGACAGCTGTGACGTACCACATTTCAAAGGTAAGTAGCTAAAGAGGGCAGCACTGTGCTCTATGGATTAAAGATGGCGGATGACAGCTGCACGTGGATTTGTTTATCTCACGCTAGTGAGGTTAAGCTGGTAGCACTAAGGTTTAGGCCCGCCAAGATGGCAGCACTGCCGATGACAGGTGACGAATTTACATCTACTACGATAAAGAGGGCAGCACAGTGCTCTGTGGTTTAAGGATGGCGGATGACAGCTGTCAAAAAAGCACGTGGCTGTCAAAAAGCACGTGGCTTTGTTTACCACACGCTAGTTAGGTTAAGTTGGTACTACTGAGGTTTAGGCCCGTCAAGATGGCAGTACTGAGGTTAGCGATGCGTTGTTGTCTGTCAAAAAGCACGTGGCTTTGTTTATCTCGCGCTAGTTAGGGTAAGTTGGCACTACTGAGGTTTAGGCCTGTCAAGATGGCAGTACTGAGGTTAGCGATGCGTTGTTGTCGATGACAGCTGTCAAAAAGCACGTGGCTTTGTTTACAAATTCAAATTTCCCGCGGGTGGTGGAGGGGGCTTCTGGGAGGCCTCTGGCTGTGGTGGTGGTGGAGGAGGCATCTGGGAGGCCTCTGGCTGTGGTGGTGGTGGAGGTGGCCTCTGGGAGCCCGGCGGCGGTGGCGGCGCCAGAACCATCCAATTATACTACTTGTCTGTCTGTCTGTCTGTCTGTCTGTCTGTCTGTCTGTCTGTCTGTCTGTCTGTCTGTATGTATGTATGTATGTATGTATGTATGTATGTATGTATGTACACGCATCACGAGGAAACGGCTGAAGAGAATTTAATGAAAATATTTATGTAACGTCGGGGTATGAGCTATTATAATCTAGGTTATAAATCATTTTATTCACGCTGAGTGAAATGGTAGTTTAGGGGAAGACCTAAAATTTAATTCATTTAATTCTCAAATATTTATATTATTAGTGGTCCTATCGATAAATACTACATAACTAAAGTTATATACAATACATTTCCGATCATTTATGTCATATATTTTTTACCGTACCAACTGTGATAACACATATATTCATGAATTTGTATTTTTGTTGCTAAATCCGTATCAACGCCAAGTGACGAGAAAATGGGTTACAGAATTTAATGAAAATCGGTATATAGAGTCGGGGAATAAGAAACTACAGTCTAAATTATAAACAATTTTATTCACCCTGGATGAAATTGTAGTTTAGGGGACGGCGCCTAAAATTTAATTTCAAAATACCTATCGGAAAGTACTACATAAAAAAAGTTATAGAGAATACAATATCCGCTCATTTATGTGTTATTCAGTTTTACCGTACCGACTATGATAAGAGTGGCATTTCAGTGTCGGAAGAAAACTAAATGTGAAGGCCTACAATATCGAAAGCGCATAATATTGATAACATTTCATTGACCATTGTCTGTTGTGATGTTCTTAGTCTGTTATGCTGCAACTCGACTCCGATAGATGGGATTACTGCTACGTACCGAGTATAACAGCCTGACTGGATGTTGATGGGAAAGAGCTGGGGAGTTAGAAAACTTTCTTCTTTAGCATGCCATTCCTCTGGTTCGTACATTTTCTGATACTGCTGGTAAGTAACACACTGGTTCATCATAGTATTCCAGCTATTCGATCCCAACTCTGAAACGCTATTTTGAATGAGCAGTGTGCACATTTAGTGGTAGTAGTAGTAGTAGTAGTAGTAGTATGACCTGGTCTAGAATTACAATTTAGGCCTATTCCAAATTATAGCATAACAATTCACTAAATAACTCGAAATTCAACCCTGAAAAGAGCCGTTTCTTAAGAAAAGCTTCATCCTCTTCACTTTTATTAAATTCGACATTCATTTTTATTTCAAATTAGCAGTGAAGAGGGGCTTTCTCCTCTGACTCGGAGGAAAAATATGCCTCCAAGTCAGATAGATTTTTCCGCCGCCAGTGTAGTGAATTGAGATTTTCCGACTCATCGGGTACTCCTAGGAAACAGATTAGTAAAAGGGCATAGCCTTGGCCCTGTGACTCTCCACTATTCGACCCCTCCCCCTACACCAAAAAAGACGAAGTGTGTTCACGGATCACGGCTGTCTGCGGTGTGGCCATTCCAGCTCTGGAACTTTGGACTATTACATCAGCAGAGTAGTACTGTTCGTTAAAAGGGAAAAAATCTGTGGTTTTTCATGTAAGCGAGTATTTCATATGAAAGCATTGCTTTTGATCGCGCCAGTCCTACTGACGTCATTGTAATGACCTATGTTCATTTCAGTTGGGAAAACCACTAATACAGTCTTTCTGAAGATGTACAAAGGCGAGTGGACAGTGAGTGTCTGCAATTATAATGAAAACTCCCCAATTGATTGTACGCAAACGGGCCTACCATTACAATGAATATTCCTCAACCAATCTTCATATGATAAAAGCCGTTTGGTGATTTCCCCGTCGCGTTTCTAGTGTAGCGTTAAGAGCTATGCAATTTAATACAATCTTGCTCACAACGTGTACACTACTTAACCTAGAATTCTGTGTACAATGTAGAATTCCGTAGCGAAGCACGGGTACATCAGCTAGTCAAGATATAAAATGGGAGCATCATTGAGAATAGCATTGGCGCTAGAATGTATGGGAAGAGCAGGAAGAGGGCCTTCCTCATAATCAGAATAACTAGTAGGATCTCCAGAAAACGTCCTAATTAACCTATCCGCGATCACTTTCTCCGAACCGCGAATGTGTCGCACATCGAACTGGAAAGCGGAGGTTCGAATTGGTCAAGCGAGCAATTCGACCTATACGTTGAGGCCTAGCAAGCAACCAACTTAAAGCTTGGTTGTCGGTCTCTACATCAAATTTGACGTGCTCTAAATACATGCAGATTATTTCCAAGGCAAAAAGCACAGTAAGTTCCTCTGACTCGTACACTAAATACTTGGCCTCTTAAGGTGACAAGGTACGAGACGAACAGGCAACAGTACGCCTTCCGAGTTCGGATTCTTAAAGAAGAACCGCTGCGACAGCAGATGAAGGAGAGTCGGTCTGGACTATCGACTTGCTTGAAAAATACGGAATAGCCAAAACATCTGCATTGCAGAAGGCTAATTTGAGATCCTCAAAAGCAGATTGTTGGTAAGGACCCCATTCAAGCTTTGACACCTTTGTCTCGAAGTAGATTCAAGGGTGCAGCCCGGTTAGCGAAGTTGGAAATGAACTTCCTAAGAAAAAATTATCATCTCGATGAACCTAGCAACACCTTTAACATATTTAGGAGGACTGAAATCACGAATCGCTTGAGATCTAGACTGTTCCACAGAAACTACATCGGGGGAAACTATATGCCCCGATAAAGACATCGATGGTTTAGCAAAAGATACCTTTGACAACTTGACAGTCAACCCTGCTTTTCGAAACGCTTTAGTACTTCCTCTAGATAAGCTATATGTTCTTCGAAAGTATCTGAGAAAACAACAACGCCATCTAAATAGTGGTAAATATAGTCGAATTTAATGTCAGAAAATACCCTATCTAGCAGTATAGTAAGAACATCCACTCCCGTGGGGAGCCCGAAGGGTAAACGTTTATATTCACAGAGATTCCAGTCCGTAGCGAAGGCTGTTAAATATTTCGATTGCTCCGCAACAGGTATCTGATTATAGGCTTGATTGAGTTCCAAGATGGTGAAGAATTTAGCTTTACGAATCCAATAAAAGCATGAATGTTTGTCAGGGAAGGGTACTGACTGGAGAACAACCTTACGGTTCAACGCCCTATAATGAACTACTGGCCTGAAGCCGTCCTGTGGTTTTGGCACAAGAAAAATGGGTGAGGAATATGCAGAAGTAGAGGTACGAATGATACCGTCACTCAACGTCTTATCAATAATTTACTTGAGGGCTTTCACCTTAGGAGGTGACAATCTATAAGGAGAGAATCTTTTTTTTTTTTGCTAGGGGCTTTACGTCGCACCGACACAGATAGGTCTTATGGCGACGATGGGATAGGAAAGGCCTAGGAGTTGGAAGGAAGCGGCCGTGGCCTTAATTAAGGTACAGCCCCAGCATTTGCCTGGTGTGAAAATGGGAAACCACGGAAAACCATTTTCAGGGCTGCCGATAGTGGGATTCGAACCTACTATCTCCCGGATGCAAGCTCACAGCCGCGCGCCTCTACACGCACTGCCAACTCGCCCGGTAGGAGAGAATCTGACGGGGAACGAATCCGTAACCTCAATCTTATATTCAATCATGTCAGTCACACCTAGCTTTTCCGAAAATACATCGGAAAATGACTGATATAATGTACGAATATTATTGGCTTAGCCCTCAGTTTTTTAATGTCGTGTGGCTATTTCTAGCCGAGTGCAGCCCTTGTAAGGCAGACCCTCCGATGAGGGTGGGCGGCATCTGCCATGTGTAGGTAACTGCGTGTTATTGTGGTGGAGGATAGTGTTATGTGGTGTGTAAGTTGCAGGGATGTTGGGGACAGCACATACACCCAGCCCCCGGGCCATTGGAATTAACCAATGAAGGTTAAAATCCCCGACCCGGCCGGGAATCGAACCCGGGACCCTCTGAACCGAAGGCCAGTACGCTGACCATTCAGCCAACGAGTCGGACAGCCCTCAGTTTAATGACTAACATCTAATGTCATCACACACCGAGGTGCCGAAACACGAAAACATGATGCAGAATTAAAAGGTAAAATTGGAACATGGAACTTACTATCCAACTTGAAATTGTAGGATTTTGTTTGAAGATCAAGCACAAGACCTGAATGAGACATGAAATCGACACACTATATCATGGGGCATGACAAATGGTTAGCAACATAAAACTTGAATTTCTATGTAAATTTGGCAATACGAATCTTTCCAAAGATGAATCCTAAAATGTTTAAAGGAGATGAGTTGGCCGAAACACATTTAAACTTGAGGAACATAGTCAGCAAATTTTCAACAGGTATTTAGCTTAGAATACAACTCTTCTATGATAATGGATACTGTAATTCCAGAATCTAATAGGGTGGTGGCAGGTTCATTGTTTATTTCAATTTTTAGAAATGGCACAATTCCTGGAGCATCAGAAGCAATGTTCAGACATTCATTTCGTCATTCCGCAATAACTTTAGGAGATACTAGCTGATGTACCCGTGCTTCGCTACGGAGTTCTACATTGTATACAGAATTCTAGGTTAGGTAGTGTACACATTGTGAGCAAGACTGTGTTTAATTGTATAGCTCTTAACGTGACCCTAGAAAAGCGACGGCGAAATCACCAAACGTCTTTTTTCATATGTAGACTGGGTTTCAATATGATGGCAGACACTCACTCTCCACCTGCCTGTTTACATCCTCAGAAAGACTGTCTTAGTGGTTTTCCCAACTGAAATGAACGTAGATCAATATGACGTCGGTAGGAATGGCGCGATCAAAAGCATTGCTTTCATATGAAATACTCGCTTACATGAAAAACCACAGATTGTTTCCCTTTTAACGAACAGTACTACTCTGCCGATGTAATAGCCCAAAGTTCCAGAGCTGGAATGGCCACACCGCAGACAGCCGTGATCCGTGAACACACTTCGTCTTTTTTGGCGTAGGGGGGATGGGGATCGAATAGTAGAGAGTCACAGGGCCAAAGCTATACCCGTTTACTAATCTGTTTCCTAGGAGTACCCGATGAGTCGAAAAATCTCAATTCACTACACTGGCGGCGGAAAAAACTTATCTGACTTGGAGGCAATTTTTTCCTCCAAGCCAGAGGAGAAAGCCACTCTTCACTGCTAATTTGGAATAAAATGAATGTAGAATTTAATAAAAATGAAGAGGAAGAAGCTCTTCTCAATAAACGGCTCTTTTCAGGGTAGAAGTTTGAGTTATTTAGTGAATTGTGGTGCTATAATTTGGAATAGGCCTAAATTGTAATTCTAGACCAGGTTTTACTACTACTACTGAGCCTCTGCCTTAAGTGTGCACACTGCTTATTCAAAACAGCGCGTCAGAGTAGGGATCGAATAGCTGGAATACTATGATGAACCAGTGTTTTACATACCAGCAGTATTAGAAAATGTATGAACCAGATGAATGGAATGCTAAAGAAGAAAGTTTTCTAACTCCCCAGCTCTTTCCCATCAACATTCAGTCAGGCTGTTGTACTTGGTTCGCAGCAGTAAACCCATCTATCGGAGTTGAGCGGTAGCATAAGAGACAAAGAACATCACAACAATGGCCAATGTAATGTTATTGTTGATCAGTGGTATGCGCTTTCGATATTGTAGGCCTTCACATTTAGTTTTGTTCCGACTCGGAAATAGCACTCTTATAATCGGTATGGTAAAAGTGAATAAAACATAAATGATTGGAAATTATATTTTCTATTACTTTTGTTATGTAGTACTTTCCGATAGGACCAATAACATATGTATTTAAAACTTAAATTTTAGACGCCTTCCCCTAAACTACAATTTCATCCAGGGTGAATAAAATTGTTTATAATTTTGACTGTAGTTTCTTATTCCCGACTGTATATACCGATTCTCATTAAATTCTGTTAACTCATTTTCTCGTTGCTCAGCGTTGATATGGACTTACAACAAAAATACAAATTCATGAATATCTGTGTTATCATAGCTTGTACGGTAACAATGTATGATATAAAATGATCGGAACTTTAGTTACCGTACGTAGTATTTATCGATAGGACCACTAATATTAGACATATTTGAGAATTAAATTTTGGGCCTTCCCCAAAACTACCATTTCACTCAGCGTGAATAAAATGATTTATAGCCTAGATTGTAGTGGCTCATCCGCCGACTTTACATACCTATTTTCATTAAGTTTTCTTCAGCCGTTTTCTCGTGATGCGTGTACAGACAGACAGACAGACAGATAGATAGACAGACAGACAGAAATTACGGAAAATTACAAAATGCATTTTCTTGTTACTGTGGACACGACCGATGCAGAAAAACCATTCTTTTTAAATTCTGAGCAATGTACAGACAAAACTCTTATTTTATATATATATATATATATATATATCCCCCTCAACTCATGAAACTGGATAGTTTGATTTAACCTCGGCTGAGCCGGGAGTCACTAACCGGGAAGAAGACTTATTTATTTATTTATTTATTTATTTATTTATTTATTTATTTATTTATTTATTTATTTATTTATTTATTTATTTATTTATTTATTTATTTCATGCCTTCATTTGTGGCGAAGTTAAGGCTCACGGCCCTCTCTTACACTTAACCACATATCTAATAAACTTTATAAAACAGAATATTGAAATAATTTAACAAAATATAAATCCTAACCTCACTCATTCTTCCATTCATTCTGCCATTCATACAAGCTGGTTATACATTTAATAGGTAATCTCGGCAAGACCGCTTGAAAGAAGCTAAGGAAGTGCAATTCCTAACACTAACTGGAAGGGAATTCCATAGCCTTGCACCAGACACTTGAAAGGAGCGGTTAAATGAAGATGAGCGATGCACAGGAATTGAGTGTGTCGTAGTCGATCGTGTGTTGTGTTCATGAGAGGAGGAGAGTAAATTAAACTTTGAGGATAAATACTGGGGTTTAGATTCATTCAGCAGACGAAATACGAGAGTAGCAACGTGAAGATGTCGTAGTTTATCGATTTTTAACCAGGAGAGAAGTTCATAATAGGGGGAGATATGAGTTGAAAATTTAATTGAAAATATAAACCTAATGCATGAGTTCATTGCCCTCTGTAATTTTAGTGTCTGTTCCATGGTGGCATCTATCATTACAATATCACAATAATTAAGTATGGGAAATATGAGGGTCTGGATAAGTTTAATTTTCAAGCTTAGTGGAAGAAGTGATTGGCGAGTTTTGAGAGGGTGAAGTGACGAGTGAATTTTCCTACAGATGCTTGTTATGTGCTCACTCCAATCTAGTGTGTCACTTATGATAATTCCAAGATATTTTACCGACTTCTGAAATGGTATAGCTACACCACAAAGCGAAAGTGAAGGCAATAATTTCTTATTAAGGATATTTAACTGCCTTTGTTGCCCTATTATAATAGCTTGTGTCTTTTTAGGATTAATTAATAAACAATTCTTATTAGAATAGGAGCTAATCAGATTTAAAATGGAATTCATCTGATGAATTCCAAACTCAATATCAATAGCTTTACAGTGATAATATATTTGTAGATCATCTGCATATAAATGATACTTACAGTTACTGAACTGAGAAGATATATCATTGATATATAGAGTAAACAGAAGAGGTCCAAGCACGGATCCCTGTGGGACACCTGTTTGCTTCGTCTTCCAGTCTGTGGTAGTGCCGTTTATGACAACACGTTGTCGCCGATTGGAGAGGTACGAAGCAAAGAGCTGAATAGCAGAGGGACTCAGATTAAATCTTTGTAGTTTCGCTAATAATATGTCAATATTTACTGTGTCAAACGCACTACTGAAGTCAAGTAGAATAAGTATAGTCACTTTCCGCTCATCTATAGCTCGTCTAATGTCGTCTGTAATTCTTAGCAGTGCCGTCCCTGTGCTATGTCCTTTCTTGAAACCAGATTGGAAGGGGTCACGCAGAGAATATTTTTCCAGATATTGTTCAAGTTGGCTATAGATCAATTTTTCTAGAGCTTTAGACAGTGCTGAAAGAATGCATACAGGACGAAAGTCGGATGCTACATTAGCTGGCGACCTTTTTGGAACTGGGACAACTTGTGTATCTTTCCATTTTGTCGGAAAATAACTACGGGAGAGGCATGCATTAAATAAGTCAGTAATAACCGGCAATATTATATCCATAATGTTAGTAATAAAGAAAATAGGGATTTCATCAGCCCCTGTTGCATGAGATTTAATTGAAATCAGTACTCGTCTCACTTCAGACTCTGAAACATTTCGAAATTCGAAATATGGACGATCAGATGATTGTTGTCGTATTATAGACTTGATGGTGGCCTGCACTATATCGTGTTCAGGAGTAAAAACATCTGTTGAACAGTGTCTATTAATATCGTCAACCGGTATTTCTGGTTTAGCATGGTTCACAGGAGGCCTTCCAATACCTAATGAACGAAGTTGTCGCCAAGAACTACCAGCGTTTATATTATTGGATAGACGCCGGAAGTAATCGAATTTCTTATTGCGGATAATTTGTTTAATTCGATTACGCAGTACACGGTATTGTTCAAATGTGTCAGCTGATAAATTTGTAACGTCTATATAACGAATCACGCTGAGCCATCAAAGATTTAATTTCAGTTGTCAGCCACGGACAGGGCGGCCGTGTTACTTTCACACAGCGCTTAGGAGCATGCTTATTGTAAAGTCCATGAATATGAGAATTAATATTTTCCAGTTTTTCATCTATGCCATTCATTAGTATTATGTCACCCCAAGGACATTTGCATGCATCTTCTTTTAGGTGATTGAAATCTATATTTTTAAAGTCTCTAAAAGTCACGTATTTCGACCTATATTTAGGAACTCTTAGCGAATACGCTAAGTATATAAGGTCATGAGTTGATATTTCAGGAACAGGTATTTGACCGTGTTTAAGAACCTTGTGTGGATTATTGGTTATCATGAGATCAATCAGTGAATCGGAAGAGACGGTGGAAGTATGAACGTGGTTAGTTGGTTCCAAGGGCAATATTGTCATGTCACAGGAGAGAAAAATATTTCGAAAACGTATTGTTTCACTAGTCCGAGTTAACAAATTTGTATTAAAGTCGCCTAGTATAATCACGTGTTCATAAGATGGTAAAAGTCTCATTAAATCGTCCTCTAACTCACCAATGCCCCCTGCATTTGGAGGCCTATATACAACCCCAATGAGTACTTTAACAGTGTCTATAATAATTTCAACAAACATAAATTCAGGAACAGGATTTGTAGTAGTGGTAGAAGTTTTTACCACTGTACTCCTGAGATTAAGCTTACAAAACAATGCAACACCACCTCCACGCCTGCTCATCCTATCAAATCGATGAATACGATACCCTTGTATTTCAACCATACTGGAAGGAATTGAACTACATAGCCAACTCTCACTTACAGCAATTATATGAAATAAACTGTTTTCAAATATAGCTTTCAGTTCATCATGGTGAGCTACAACAGATTGGCTGTTAACATGAGCACAAAACAAAGCGCGTGGAAATGCTTTCACTTCCGTTTCTAAAATACTACGAACAGATAGATCTGAAGAGAGAATCTGGGAAGAAAGAGGGGTAAGAGGAGTAAAACTAGAAGTCGGTGCCAAAGAGAAAGGAGGGGTGGTGTCTGTGTCCAAGTCTATGCTCGCAATAGAAGTGAATGACATTGTTATACTTAAATCCTCAGGCAGAAGTTGAGAATAAACAGATAGCGGCTTACCTCGACATAGCATAAAATATAACTTCCAGCTGATTCACACAAACACACACACTTACTAACCATAACTAACCTAAAACATAGAATTGGCCTAGTATACATTAGCAATAACAAGAACACAATCATAATTATTTCCTAGTGCTTTCGCCTAACCGTCTAATCAAAGAATTTAATTCTGCAGGAGTGTTTAAGTGCATCTTCTTTCCATCGGCTGTGAGGACGATAATCGTGCCATTTTGCGTATAGGTGTTACGCATTCCAAATATATCACGTGCCTTGCGGAACATCTCCTTCCTTGTAGCTGTCAGAGATTCAGTAATAAGAACTTTAGTGCCTTTTAGCAGCCGCTTAGCGCGCCACACACTATCTCGTTGCTGATATCTAAGAAATTTTATGATAATTGGCCTGTTTCCTGAAGTCACCACATCAGCAGTCGATCTCTGTTGTCGCCCTAATCTGTGACATCGATCAATGCACTCAATATTCAGGTCAATCTGCAGTTTATCTCTGATGGTATCCAAGGCCTTGCTGTACACATCTTCATCAGCAGTCTCCTTAACACCATGCAACAGGAGACAATTGCGTCTGCTGTATTGGGCCGCTTCATCTGACAATGCTTCTTGTATCTCAAGACGCTGTTCAATTTCACTTATACTTCTCTTCAAATCGGATATTTCCGCTGAAATCGATTCTCGAAAGTCACGGAAGTCACTTTCAAGCACACGTAACAACTCTTTGGGATTAGTGGCATTGTTAGTAGTAGCAGTTAGAGCTTCCTCCAGGCGCCCTTGGAATTGAGACATACGTCTTTCAAATTCACTAATCTTCTCATTCACAGCTTTGAGGGTCATGTTTGATGCACTAAAAATGAAATATATATATTCAATAAATCTAGTGGATCCCACTCACGGTAAATATGTGATATATTTTGATATTCGGTAAGCGAATTACGGAGCACTTTCACACACGTTTAACTACATACGCCATCTTTCAGGAACAGCAGGGCAGTTTAGTAACATTTTGATACTGTTACTACTAGAGCCTGAACAAGAAGGAGAAGTGTTAGGGGAGTTACAATTCTTCACAAAATGCATGAACCAGATGAATGGAATGCTAAAGAAGAAAGTTTTCTAACTCCCCAGCTCTTTCCCATCAACATTCAGTCAGTTTAGTAACATTTTGATACTGTTACTACTAGAGCCTGAACAAGAAGGAGTAGTGTTAGGAGAGTTACGATTCTTCACAAAATGTATGAACCAGATGAATGGAATGCTAAAGAAGAAAGTTCTTTTTAGAACCTTGGAAATTAACAGTGGGCATTTATTCCGTAAGTGGTCCGCAGACCACGAGGGGAGAAGGTTCTACGCGGGGAGTGGCCGAGAAACATTAGAAGGTGGTGGATCGCGCGCCTTTCTTAGGCTGTCGGCGTATTTCACTCCCTCCGCAGAAACAGACATAGCCTCAAGTTCCCTAAATGTTTGAGGACAGGAAGCAAAGCATACATATTTTTGTTTGCAAGTTGCTTTACGTCGCACCGACACAGATGGGTCTTATGGCAACGATGGGACAGGAAAGGGCTAGTAATGGGAAGGAAGCGTCCGTGGCCTTAATTAAGGTACAGCCCCAGCATTTGCCTGGTGTGAAAATGAGAAACTAAGGGAAACCATCCTCAGGGCTGCCGACAGTGGAGTTCGAACCCACTATCTCCCGAATACTGGATACTGGCCGCACTTAAGCGACTACAGCTATCCAGCTCGGTCAAAGCATAAATAAGAGCGACAAGATGGTGAAATACCTTCTACTATGGTCTGCACTATCTGACCTATGGATCATGTCTGGCCCCAGAGAGGTTCTTGCTCCTTGGTATCTACGTAAGGAGGAGCTCATTTATGAGCTAGCAATTAGGAAGCTTAAGTCTGGTGGCAAAAAACTTTGGCATAGAATTTAATGTCCTGGACGAAATCAGCTAGGTTTTTATCTAGATTTTGAAATTGAAAGTAGTATTTCTGGACTAAAGAAGACAAAGCTCTAGAAGGCATGAAGTTCGTCAGAAGATGTGAGTGAAATGTGTCAATTGAGCTCCTTTCGGATATTACTTTAACAATTCTGTCAGACAAGACACTGATGGTGTAAGGGTATAAAATTTGCAAAAATTGAGAATGTGAAAGAGCAAAACAAGAGCATGGTCTTACAATTATACTAAGAATCTTAAGAATGAAATTACGTCATCCGTGGATTTGATCGAAACTCTGGAAATACACTTCAGCAACGTGGGCAGAGGATGAGGCAAACTACTAAAACCTGGGGAAAGGACAGGTGCAGCCAGCGGAGGATTAGGTGGTTCAAAAGCAACATTGTTAGTGAAAAAAGGGTAAGATTGTTGTTGGTACCCGAGGCATTAGCTAGCTGTTCGGATGGGGTCGAAACACGCTGTGGTTCAATTGATACTCCACAATCCTAAGACTTATTATGGTCCTCATCCACACTCATACCTGTAATTAATAAATAAATAATCACTCTTCCCACCAACAAACACAGACAATATTTGATTCACCTTAAATCAGAGATGTTTTGACCCAACGAGGTAGCCTTATCAATATGTTCAACACTCAGCTTAAGAGACAACAGATCACTCGATTATAAAAATAAAAATAGCCTGGACTGAATACGTTTAAGTTGGTTAATTGAGGTTTCACCGCCTTCAAAAAATCTAACAACAGAAGCAAGGTCAGCAATGTTGGTGGTGATCGTGGACAATGGCTCACCAAATTCCTTCTCTCCATAAACATGAATAGAAAGAGATAAGCCTAAAGAATCCGTTAAGCGTAATGCAACCGTGTCACCAGACTGAACATTCCTAATTGCTAGCTCATAAATGAGCTCCTCCTTACGTAAATACCAAGAAGCAAGAACCTCTCTAAGGCCAGACATGATGGATAGTGAACTTTGATAAAATTTAAAACATTTAGAAAACTGAAAATTTCTAGTGTTCGGATACAAAATTTGGAGAAAAACTGTCAAAAGGGACTTAGTCAAGACCCATTCACCCACTCTCTGGTACCACTTGCTACTTTGCTTCTGTGGCTCACAGAGAGGAAGGAAGCGTCTGGATTTAATGGGCAGACAAGTAATAAGTCAAAGTTAAAATTAAATATACTTTTAGAAAGTTTCGTTTCTTCCTTGTTTCTCTTTCCTTTAAAAAACAGAGAGCCTAAGGGTTCAACAAAATAATTCAACTGGAGCTCCTCAGCTCTTAATAATTACAAGGGAGCTTGGAAGCTCAAGAATCTTACAATGGAGTTTGAAAGCTCCGAACAGGTACAAAATAAGCGACTTCGCTAGTCAGGTACAATTACGAGAAATTACTTATAATGCAGAGATGTATCCCCTATCTTCTCTAATCTACAATTGAAGTGTGATAGTTCACTAGCTTTACAACGAGCTGGTTACAATTCACTTAACAAGGTTTATTCGCTCTATTAGGTGCTACACATCGAGAAAGAAAAAAGAGAACAAGTTTCTCAGTATGGTTCTAAATTACCAATCACCACGAAGGTGACGCATATTACCAATATACAACTTAGCCTGAGGCAGGCTCACAGAGATCAGCTTCTGCACTCAAAAGTTTCCCTCAATAACAAACTTACGCAGAGGCCTGTGGCTCATACTACTCGGCCACAAAAGTGAAAAGAATGGAATACCGTGCTACTTAAAGGTCGGACACAAAAGAAAGAATGGAGGCAGAAAATAAGCACTCCAAGAAAATTTCAAAGATAAAACCTAAGCGAGCTTAAGGCTCAAAGACGCAGGGGCGAGTCCCATTCTACAGAGTGACTAAAGAGGCAACAAATCAAATACCGAAAGTGAGATCCAAAATTTAGACGTTAAAAAAATTGAGTCATCCAATACAATTATAAGGTGAGTATTCCAAGGGTAACCACTCGAGCTCCCTTACATTAATTTAATTTCCCATAGGGGGAAATCAAGTTAAGTCCGAAGACAGACCAGAAGGTTCTACATTACACTTGCGACGAAAATATAACTGTTACATTTTAAAACGATGATTGCTGCAGTCATTCTCACACTTCACACGCTGAAACAATCACTTGTTTTAAATGTATTCTGCCATACCTGAAGTTTTTTGAACCGCTTACAGGGCGTGCTGCCCTCCTCCTTCTCGGGCTCCTTCGGGAGGCACTCCTAGTCCTCCCCCACGTTGTTCACTGCTCCGCACTATCAATAGAATAGACACTGAGATTCCATAACGCTCTCCTTGTAAAGGGAGAGGGGGAGAAACTTTTAAATGTTCACAATACTTAGGCACTGGTTGGTCAGTCGCAGTTGGGAAGTCAGTCCCCAATTGGCTTATAATTTAATAATAATATTATTGGCTTAACGTTCCACTAACTACTTTTACGGTTCTCGGAGACAACGAAGTGCCGGAATTTAGTCCCGTAGGAGTCCTTTTACGTGCCAGTAAATCTACCGACGCGAGGCTGACGTATTTGAGCATCTTCATATACCACCGTGTTGAGCCAGGATCGAATCTGCCAAGTTGGGTTCAGAAGGCCAGCCCCACAACCGTCTGAGCCACTCAGCCCGCCAGGTTTATAATTTTACGTAGACTATTGTTTCGTGATGGGCTGGAAAAGGAGGCGAAGGAGGCAGGTATATAATAGGGAAATTTGTAACGTATTAGAAACAACGGCATAACCACAGGTTTTGCGAACTTCAAAATAGAAACATTCTCCCAATTTTATCTTGGGCTAACTCTCCATAAAGCGTTCAAAAATCCATGTTTGAGCCATCTATTCATTGGCAGGAAAACTAGTCTTAAAGTTTCTAGGTTTATATCAGAGATGGCCATGGTAGTGATTCGCGCAATTAAAAACAGGAAGTGTTGGTGTACAGCCTGGAATTATTATTATTATTATTATTATTATTATTATTATTATTATTATTATTATTATTATTATTATTATTATTATTATTATTATTTTGTTGAGGCTAGCACAGTTTTCTCATATAACACGAGTAGCAAGCTCTCTCACAAAGACCTGCGCCAAGTTATTATAAACATAATTTGTTACTAAAATGAAAAATGGTACCAAAATATCAAATTTTACTTTGAAATTCGTATTATCTTCACGTGTAGTGTACATGATACCGTAGTAGCGGACTAAGCACAACTTTTATTCAACAGTTAACCTTTGTCTTAGATTTATTCGACAGCAACGGGTTGATTCAAATTTCTTAAGACAATATTAGAAGTCGGTACAATAATGATCAGTCAGTTCTGAACGAGGTCTCCTTGCGATGAATTAATGTCAGTTGTATCTTGTATTTTCTGACTTCTCGAACAGTTTAAAATAATCCGTATATCGTTTTGGTGTTATAATGAAATGAACAAATGTAAATGAAACTTTGACTAGAAAGAGTAGTTACGGCACGGTGAAACAATTTAGAGATAAGTACTAACAGTTAAGTACTATACAAAGACGGAAGAAGAAGGATTAGAAAAAAGCAACGAACAAACTGGTGAAAATAAATATTTTGTATGTTTTCCCTCTTAGTACTATCATAACAGTTTCGGATGGAGACGACACTCCATCTTGTTGCATTAACAATGAATGCGCTACAGAGAAAGGTGATGAAAATATAACAGATGCTAATAGTGAGAGCAATAGAGCAAGATATGGAGATAAAATGACAAAACAACATATCTATACCTATCGAATATTAAAAAGGTCGCACTGATTATGAAACATGTACACGATGAAATTAAAAAGTTTAATGATATGTACCTTATCAGCCAGTGTGGCCTTACTCTAAGGATGGTAACCAGGATAACGATCATTTTCCACTAAATACTACGAATAATTCACATTAACAGGGCAATAAATTTGGAGGGAATGGTTGTGTTATTCGTACAAAAATGACTACATGTACTGAAAACCATGCTGGATTTTTGAACGTTAAATATCTTCCTATGCTAGGAGCAAAGGGGTGCGAGATTAGAGGCAGTTGTCAAAAAGTATAGATCGGAATGAAATTAGTTACGCATATTTGAACACATGCATGTATTGTTGACACGGGAGTGGGTTATGATGTAAAGGTATGTAAGATTATTTGAAAACACGTCTTTGATCATATTGTAAATTTGACGCTCACACTGGATTCTGTTTCGGGAACTTGCATAGTAAACTAGTAAACCTAACAGCGGAAACTTTTTAACAGTCATCAAACTTCTCTCAAATCATGATTCTTTCTCAGCCGATCTCATAAATGAACCAATATATCGTCGTTGCATCTGCAAAAACCGCTATGTGTTAGAACTTTGGCCGGCAATGTTCTGTCATCTAAGTTTATTTTGCGAATATTGTCCAGGAATTCTCGCTCTTTTTAACAATCATCAAACTTCTCTCAAATCATGATTCTTTCTCAGCCGGTCTCATAAATGAACCAATATATCGTCGTTGCGTCTGCAAAAACCGCTATGTGTTAGAACTTTGGCCGGTAATGTTCTGTCGTCTAAGTTTATTGTGCGAATATTGTCAAGGAATTCTCGCTCTTTATAATATAAGTGTTGCGGGTCAGTATTTCTCCAAACATATTATCATATAGCGGTTGTCGCAGGCGCAATGACGATGTACAAAGAAGTACCTAAGCTCTTCAGTTCAAAATAAGTTAACAAAAAATAGGAGGAAAAGGCTGGAGCTGGCCCAGTGACTAGTGCGCAAGATGGAGGCTATACACGGGCTCTTATGGGAGTAAGTCTGGGGAGCTGGGCCAGGGAAAAATGCGCAAGATGGCGGCTATATATAGGCTCTTATGGAGAAATCTGGCCCAGAGCAGGATATGTGGTATACATAGGACTAAAGGAGACGACCTAGGAACTAATGCGCAAGGTGGCGGCCGCGTGCAACTTCCTAGTGCTAGGGCCCGCGAGGCAAGATGGCCGCTATACATTGGTTGTATGAGACTAACTTCAAGGAGATGGACCAGGAGCTAATGGTAATACATTGTTCTTATAGGCCGAACTCTACAGAGCGACCTCAGGGGCTCACAACTTGTAACTTATGACCTATTAGTTTTATCAGCCTAACTTTCGAGAACTGCTATACAAGATGGCTAGACAGGTGCCTCAGGGGCTCAGAACTTGTAACTTATGAACTATTAGTTTTATCAGCCTGACATTCAAGCTGAGGCAAGGGCTGCTATGCAAGATGGCTGCTATACTCTATTCGTTTAGACCTAACTAGAGAGCTGTCTCAGTGGCTCACAAAATATCATGTACTCATGAACAACAAGATTAACACTTATAATGACAATAAATTTTACATCTAGTCTATATATTTACTGAAGAAAGAACACCCCCTAATGTACTAAATTCCCCAAACTCAGTACCCAACTCCGTTATGAACCCTTTACCTGACCAACAAGATTTTACATTTCACTATTATATTCTATCAAATCAAAAGCCAGAGGAGTGGATGATATCCCTATAACTTTCTTACACAACATTATTGGTGCTGTTTTACAAATTATTACCCACATTTTTAACTACTGCCTTAAAAACGGAACCTTTCCTTCACTATAGAAACTAGCTAATGTTATCCCTGTGCCTAAGAAACCTGACCCCTCCCTACCATCCGACTACAGACTAATTTCTATCTTACCAGCGATTTCCAAAGCACTCGAGCGTCTGGTTCATGAGCAGGTGTTGGAATATTTAAACAACCATTCTCTCCTAGAACCATTGCAATCTGGCTTCAAGAAGGGACACAGCACAGCAACTGCCCTGCTCAAAGTGACTGATGACATACGATAAGCAATGGACCAAAGACTGGTGACAATACTTACTCTCCTCGATTTCAGTAGCGCATTTTACACTATAAACATCCAGACTTTATTAAACAAGATACAAAATGAACTATTAATTTCTTTTCATCGTACCTCAAAAATCGCGCGCAACGAATTATAACCCTTCATCAAACCTCTCACTGGCTAACCAGGAAGGAAGGCAAGCAGCAAGGTAGTGTTTTAGGCCCATTGCTCTTTATTTTGTACATAAACGACATTTAATCTAATTTCATATTTATGTGGACGACTTACAAATTTACTGTCACTGTAAGACCTCTGATTTGCCTCATGCCATAACAGGCATCAATGCTGACCTTCAGCGACTTAATGCTTACTCCTTGAACAATTCCCTCCTTCTTAACCTCTCCAAGACACAAGCAATCATTATTGGCTCTCAACAATTGTTGGCCACACTAAGATAGGAAACTATTCCTCCAGTTATACTGAATGGTAGAGTTATTCCATTCAGCTAAACTGTGAGAAATCTTGGAGTGACAATGAACGAAACTTTAAATTGGTCTGAATATATTAAGAATGTATGATAAAAAATATTTTCGATACTTCATTCGGTTAAAAGAAACAGCGATATTTTACTTTGTAATGTGAGAGTCAAACTCATAAAACGCTAGTGCTTCCCGTCCTCGACTACTGTGACGTCATTCTGGTAGACGCAACAAAAGAGCAGACTTCGAAACTTCAGCGAGCGCTTAATTGTTGCCTTAGATCCATATACAGGCTGAGTTATGATACACATGTCACCCCATACTATCACACTATTTCATGGCTGAAACCTAACAAACGACGAATGTATCGCATACTGATACAGATATACAGACTGCTCTCTGAAGACAGACCACTATACATTTCATCCCAGCTTAAGTATTTGTTCTCCTTTCACAGCAGTAATACCCGCTCTGGTTCCTCCCTTTCTATTCCTGTTCACCGATCCTCAATGTACAACAATTCCTTTGTTGTGGCGGGTTCTAGACTTTGGAATTCTCTGCCTGTCAGTGTCAGAAATTCCACCTCATTACTTTAATTTAAGACTGCTTGCCGAGGCTACCTGCTGAATGCAACTGACTAACTTGTATGACTGGAAGATCGAATGAATGTGGGTTAGAAAAGTGTAATGTATTTTTGTGTAGGTTATTATTCACTTATTATTTACTACATAATATTATGTACTCAAACTCTGCTCCCAATGATGTATCACTACAGTGGTTAAGTGTAAGAGAGGGCGAAGAGCCCTAACTTCGCCACCTACAAAGGCATAATAAATAAATAAATAAATAAATAAATAAATAAATAAATATAATACGAGTTTTGTCTGTACATTGCTCAGAATTAAAAAAAAAAGGACGGTATTTATGTATTAGTCGTGTCCACAGTAACAAGCAAATGCACTTTTTAATTTTCCGTAATGTCTGTCTGTCTGTCTGTCTGTCTGTCTGTCTGTCTGTCTGTCTGTCTGTCTGTCTGCATGTATGCATGTATGTATGTATGTTTGTATGTATGTACACGCATCACTAGAAAACGGCTAAAGAGAATTTGATGAAAACCGATATGCAAAGTCGGGGAATAAGTCTCTACAATCTAGGCCATAAATAATTTTATTCACGCTGAGTGAAATGGTAGTTTAGGCGAAGGCCTAAAATTTAATTCTCAAATATTTATGTTATTAGTGGTCGTATCTTAACGAAAATCGGTAGGAAAAGTCGGGGAATAAGTCGCTGCAATCTAGGTCATAAATAATTGTATTCACGCTGAGGAAAATGGTAGTTTAAGGGATGGCCTAAAATTTAATTCTCAAATATTAATATTTATATTATTAGTGGTCCTATTTTAATAAAAATCGGTATGCAACGGCGGAGAATAATACGCTGTAACAATACGCTGCAATCGAAGCCATAAATAATTTTATTCACGCTGAGTGAAGTAGTTTAGGGGAAGGATACATTCTTACTAAGTCCATATCAGCGCCGAGAATAAGGAACTACAGTCCCTGTGGGTGGGGGTGATAGAATAACACCCACGGTATCCCCTGCCTGTCGTAAGATGCGACTAAAAGGGGCCCAAGTGGCTCTGAACTTTGAAGCGTGTGTTGGCGACCACGGGGCCCTCAGCTGAGTCCTGGCATTGGTTCCACTTATGCCAGGCTCCTCACTTTCATCTATCCTATCCGACCTCCCTTGGTCAACTCTTGTTCTTTTCCGACCCCGACACTATTAGGTTTGCGAGGGCTAGGGAGTCTTTCATTTTCATGCCCTTCGCGGCCCTTGTCTTACTTTGGCCGATACCTTCATTTTTCGAAGTGTCGGACCCCTTCCATTTTTCTCTCTGACTAGTTTTATATAGAGCATGCTTGCCTAGTTGTACTTCCTCTTAAAACAATAATCACCACCACCACCACCTCAGCGCCAAGTCGCGAGAAAATGGGTAAACAGAATTTAATGGAAATTGGTAGGCCTATGTATATTCGGAGAATAAGGATTTACAGTCCATGCTACAAATAACTTTATAAGACGCTGTAATATCACAGAGTCGAAAGAAAACTAAATGTGAAGGCCTACAATATAGAAAGGTCATAAAATTGATCAACAATAACAGTACGTTGACCACTGTTTGTTCTGATGTGATTTGTGTCTTCTGTTGCCACTCATCTCCGGTAGACAGTATTACCGCTGCGTACCGAGTATGTTTTTTAATTTGCCTTTCGTCGCACCGACACAGATAGGTCTTCTGGTGGCGATGGAATAGCAAAGGGCTAGGAGTGTGAAGGAAGCGGCCTTGGCCTTAATTAAGATACAGCCCCAGCATTTGCCTCGTGTGAAAATGGGAAGCCACAGAATACCATCTTCAGGGCTGCCGACGGTGGGGTTCGAATCCACTATCTCCCGGATGCAAGCCCACAGCTGTTCGCCCCTAACCACACGGCCAACTTGCCCGCTCGTACCGAGTGTAACAGCCTGCCTGAATATTGGCGGGAAGCAGCTGGGGAGTTAGATAACTTTCTTCTTTAGCATGTCATTCCTCTGGTTTAAAAATTTTCTAATACTACAGGTATGTAACACACTGGTTCATCATAGCATTCGAGTTATTCAATCCCTACACTGAGGCACTGATTGGAATGAGCAGTGTGCATATTTAACGGAATAATGGCAGAGGAGTGTTCACTGCTGTCTGTGGCCTTGTCATTCCAGCTCTGGAAGTTTGGACTGTTAGATCGGCACCGTAGTGCTGCTCGTTAAAAGCGAGTAAATGTGCAGTTTTTCATTTGATCGGGTATTTTATATCAGACGTCATCACGTAGTTGCTCTAGGGAGCGGGTGTTACTTGCTCTGCTCTGGACGGCAGACTGTCACGTGAAAAGAGAGCAGCAGACAGGCGGGTTGCATATCGTGGCCGTACTGTACTTCCCGCTCTGAAATGTTACCATATGAACAACAGTTATAATAATAATAATAATAATAATAATAATAATAATAATAATAATAATAATAATAATAATAATAATAATAATAATAATAATAATAATAATAATAATAATAATAATAATTGTACCGGGCGGTACACCTCCACGCTGCGAATTCAAATATTGCGGCAGTTGAAACTTCTCTACAGGAGGAAGCCTGAACTTTAACAAACTGTATTAACTCAACGGTTTCTCGGAAGATGTCAATACTGTAAATTTGGTAATTTTGAAGTGTTCTGAACTGTGTCTATTTTGATTTGTGTTTGTTTGCTCCGTATCAAGAAGTTTGGACATTCTCTAACAGATGTCTCTACCAAAACTTTGATAACGCACTCTGGTGTAAAGGAATGAACTTTCTTGAAGAAATTTAGCATTCATAAGTTTTGTTTTTACTAAATTTTGTTCTGTGGTTTGTGGGTTGGCAACAGTTATCCTTTCTTTCCGCCTGTTTTGAATTTAACCAATAACTAATTTTTGTAATTATTTCTGACCAATAGTGTCTTTCTTTCTCGATGTTGATGTGTAACTTTTAGCGACCCAATAAAATTGAGGGGGTGTGTCTACTCATTCTTGAAAGGTCTCGAATTCTCTACGAGGGTATAAAAACTGCTGATTTTCTTGTCTCGGGGCCACTTCAGTAACATCTCTCTTAGTGTGTGAATATGTAGCAGGGGGCGGGAAGCGCCTCTTTCTTCAAGCAGCAGTTCTTCTACAAGGTAATGGCCTGTTAACATCTTCATTTCTTGCTAGCTCATCAGTTTAACTCTCGGGGAGGGTTCGAAACCTTTAGTATGTAACCTACCTTTTTTGTAAATTATTTTATGTCTATCTATAAATTACAAATCTGTAAAGCGGGGATAGAGAGTGCGTCACCCTCTCGAACTCCCCTTCATTTTTGAAAAAGGAGGTGACTACGTTTTCATAACCGTTCTTCTCTTCTTTAATATAGTAAGTTTTCTCATACGTGTCACCTCCCTAGCTTGGGATTAGCCCCTGTATGATCGGCCTAGCGCCACATAGGTTTTAGACAAAACTTGGTGTAGGAGTGCAAGTTATCGCCTCCATTCATTTGGTATTTTGGGCCATTTTCTTAACCTGTTTTGTTTTCTTCATGCGAAGGCCCCGTAGGTTGGGTATTAATTACCCCTGTTTCCTTGTGTGCCTTAAGGGCAGATAGAAATGAAGTTTGTTGTAGCCTTTGATAGGCTTGTAAAATTGAGAGCGGGTCTGCTCTTTTCCTTAACATTGTAATAGGAGCAAGTGCTCCTTGTAGTTAGGGGTTTTCTGCCCTTTACCAATTGTGGTTGTGAGCTGTGAGCTCAGAAATTAGACATGGGGCTCGAAGCCCAAATCTTGAAACAAACTGTAAATTGTTAATTCGTTGATCTGCTACTTGGTACCTGTTATACTCTGTTAATTGTTGATTTTGAAAAGAAAATATAACCTTTGTTAAAGTTTTAAATTAACTTTAATTCTTTAGTTGAGACCTATTCCAGCCCGCACCTTCTTTCACCTCTAACTACCACGGATATCTCCGTAACAACAACAACAACAACAACAACAACAACAACAATAATAATAATAATAATAATAATAATAATAATAATAATAATAATAATAATAATTTGGAACATGTATCATGTGAGACGAACCAGGATACAGATTACAAAGTGTAACAGGACAAGAAAAATATTCATTAACAAAGGAATGTACAGCAGTGTGAAATATGTCCTGAATAAATACATTTTCACGATTAAGTGAAGCTTTAGAACACGTACATTTACCGAAAGAAAATACAATTTGTGTGATTTGTACACATTCTTTGCACTCTCATTACAATACATTTCAATGTTTGTGTGGCATTTATGACTATCACAACAAATTAAACACACGAATTAAGGCCACGGCCGCTTTCTTCCCACTCCTAGGCCTTTCCTATCCCATCTACGTCGCCATAAGACATATCTATATCGGTGTACTCCTCCTTCACGGGGCCTTTGGGCTCGTTTAGATAGTATTGTATCAATGTTTGGCACTATCGTTTGCATACTGGCAAGTCGCAAAGTACATTTCAATTTTTCATCGGTGAGCCGACTTCTGTGTCTAGAGTTACAAATCTGCATTAATGAAACATCTTTTGACATGAATAAGTTGATGCGAATATACTTAAAATATGCGCATTCAATTTGTGCAATCTAGGAAATCTTAACCGTGGAAAATGGTCATAAAATTCACTCGAACTGTTTGTGTTTGCAAACTTACCTTTCATTTCAGTATCGCACTGTAAGTCAATCAGCTCTAGCTGCAGTTCTGGTCTAACAGTTTGCACATCCACTGTGAAAGGCGTAGCAAACACCTGCAGATCATTTTCTGATGCCTGAATGTTGTGAAACCTACTCTCAAATTCGTCGTATAGTGACACTGAAACCTCTTTATATTCTTCTAATATTTTATCGGAATAGTTTGGAGCTAGACACAACTCAGCAGTCATAGTCGGAAAATGCGTTGCCGTTATAAACGAACTGACTTTCCCAGAGTAGTACTTTTCCCTTAAAAGCTTTAACATTGCATCCGGGAGATAGTGGGTTCGAACCCCACTGTCGGCAGCCCTGAAGATGATTATTCGTGGTTTCCCATTTTCACACCAGCAAATGCTGGTGCTGTACCTGAATTAAGGCCACGGCCGCTTTCTTCCCACTCCTAGGCCTTTCCTATCCCATCTACGTCGCCATAAGACATATCTATATCGGTGCGACGTAAAGCAAAAAAAAAAAAAAAAAAAAAAAAAAAAAAAAAAAAAAAAAAAAAAAAGGTTTAACACGGTCAAACGGTCTACCTTGTAAGGAGGAATTAAGATCATTAAGGTGGCTGGTGAGATCTATAGTACTAGAAATGCCACATCTCCTACTTCTTTTTTTTTTAAGTTTTCATTCCCCATCTGAAGGGCGGGACGTTCCTCTTAGTGCGTTACGCGCTCTCTCGGGCCGCGAGAAGTGAGGAAAGCGGTGCGGTGTTTTTTATTTAGAGGATGGGTAACGATGTGAAAAAGTTACTGATGGGGAAGACGGTGATAGGAATGATGAGGACGTACGCTAGGAGGGAAATTTAGAGAAGGGGACCAGGATGAAGATGGAGGGTTAGGAGGTGCAGGGTCGTAGTGAGGCTGTAGAGGGAAGATGTGAGGAATCGCAGGATGTCGAGCGTCGGAGGTAATTGGGGGAAGAAACTAGACGAGGGAGGTGGGGGACTAACAGGTGGAAAAGGTGGGGCTGGCCGGGGACGGCGAGGAGTATTTTTGAGGGAATGGCGAACAGGTTTGGGTGGGAGATTGATGGCTCAACTTTATGGAGATGGCGATAGATTTATACTCCGTTGCTGCTGAGGTGTTGGACATCTTCGGCAGTCGGTAGATGGATGCGAACCATGTACGTTGGGCCTGAGGCATTCTGAATGCGGAAGACGCGGCGAACCGGGGCGCCTTCCGCTTGGAATTGGTGGAGAATTGTGTGGTTTGAAAGAGCAGGGTCCACACCTCGGATTACACAGCTGTACATTTTGTGGAGTGGTGGTGGTGGCGGCGGCGTTGTCGATGGTGGTGCGGCGGCTGCTGCTTCGTCGTTGTGTGTAGTTTGTAGAGGCGATGGTGATGCGGCTGCGGTGGAATCGAAGATGTCGTCAAGGGGTTGCTGGGGTTGAGGCTGTGTAGAAGGTGGGGAAAAAGGTAGGGAGGTTATCATTGTGGCTGAAGGATGGCTTGTAGTAACTGTAGTGGTGGGAATATGGGAGGGGGTATAGGCTGTCGTCGTAAAGGTGGTGGTGGTGGTAGTTGTAGTGGTGAGGTAATTGGAAACGGGAGGCGATGAAGGCTGCGGCGATGTACTAAGGTGAGGAGAGGTCACGACTGGTAGAATAGTTGCATTTACACTGAGCTGTGCCAGGATGGGTTGTGGAGTAGGCTCCACTAGGTAGTACTGGTGATGGATAGTTACTCCGGTGTCGAAGAGGCGCTTCAAATCGCTCAGCGTTGGTAGATATAGCAGGATCTGCGAAGACGGAGATGAGGTGGAGGCGTCCAATAGCCGGTACGCATCATGGACTCGGAAGTTGGCTGAGCGGAGTGCGCTGCAAATGTCGTCTTCGGAGATGGTGGGATCTACCTCGGGAATAATGCAGGTAAACATGGTAGGGGAGGTCGACTTCCTTCGTGGTGTCAGGCTGATGTGCTTTTTTTTTGTGCCCGGCGAGGTGCGAGGTATAGGTGAAGCGTCACCCAGTCAGGCAAAAAAGTGATGCGTTGATGTAGAGGAGGGAGTAGTACGCAATTAGAGATGTGAACAATAGAGTGGTGTCCTTCCCTGTGTATTGTGTGTCACTATTTATTTTCCATTGTTCAGTTCTTCTAGTGGCTCACTCTGCATTTCCATAAAGAGAGCTATTTCTTTCCTCAGAGCATAGAAGCGATGTAAAACTTTTCCTCTACTTAACCACTGCACGTTCGTATAATACGGAATGTCACCTCGCATGAGTTCACGTGTATCGTGTCGGAATCTAACCACTCAAGAAAGTTGTGCTATACCTTTGCGCCACTGGCCTTCAGTACACATTACGTCATGCACTTCCCCTACTTGCTCGCTAAGCTGCTCTCGTTCCTCGAAAGCGGAGAGCAAACTTGCTCCGAAGGCATTTTGTTCTCGATTGACGATGCCTGTTTTATATGATAACATTGCTTTCAATCGCTACTTTCCTACTAGATTTTTGTAATGACCTATGTTGACTTCAGTTAGGAAAACCACAAGTTCAGTCTATATGAGAATCCCGTAGCGAAGCACGAGTACATCAGCTAGTATGTTATAAAATAAAAGTTCAATTACATTCGATGGTAATTTGTGTCCAGTTGTTTGGTGTTTTATATATCCTATTAAAACACACGTCGTCACCATAAAACCTATCTGTGTAGGTGCGACGTAAAGCCAATAGCAAAAACAAAAAACAAAAAACACGTCCCCTTGCACTGCGTAGTTGATGTGACATTATTTTACACTGACTGACAGAGCAAATGCAACACCAAGAAGGAGTGGTCAGAACTTTATGCCAATTGCAGGGTAGACTGACGTCACTGAGATATGCTCATGATGTGAAATGCGCCGCTGTGCTGCGCACGTAGCGAACGATAAATGGGACACGGCGTTGGCGAATGGCCCACTTCGTACCGTAATTTCTCAGCCGACAGTCATTGTAGAACGTGTTGTCGTGTGCCACAGGACACGTGTATAGCTAAGAATGCCAGGCCGCCATCAACGGAGGCATTTCCAGCAGACAGACGACGTTACGAGGGGTATGGTGATCGGGCTGAGAAGGGCAGGTTGGTCGCTTCGTCAAATCGCAGCCGATACCCATAGGGATATGTCCACGGTGCAGCGCCTGTGGCGAAGATGGCTGGCGCAGGGACATGTGGCACGTGCGAGGGGTCCAGGCGCAGCCCGAGTGACGTCAGCACGTGAGGATCGGCGCATCTGCCGCCAAGCGGTGGCAGCCCCGCACGCCACGTCAACCGCCATTTTTCAGCATGTGCAAGACACCCTGGCTGTTCCAATATCGACCAGAACAATTTCCCGTCGATTGGTTGAAGGAGGCCTGCACTCCCGGCGCCCGCTCAGAAGACTACCATTGACTCCACAGCATAGACGTGCACGCCTGGCATGGTGCCGGGCTAGAGCGACTTGGATGAGGGAATGGCGGAACGTCGTGTTCTCCGATGAGTCACGCTTCTGTTCTGTCAGTGATAGTCACCGCAGACGAGTGTGGCGTCGGCGTGGAGAAAGGTCAAATCCGGCAGTAACTGTGGAGCGCCCTACCGCTAGACAACGCGGCATCATGGTTTGGGGCGCTATTGCGTATGATTCCACGTCACCTCTAGTGCGTATTCAAGGCACGTTAAATGCCCACTGCTACGTGCAGCATGTGCTGCGGCCGGTGGCACTCCCGTACCTTCAGGGGCTGCCCAATGCTCTGTTTCAGCAGGATAATGCCCGCCCACACACTGCTCGCATCTCCCAACAGGCTCTACGAGGTGTACAGATGCTTCCGTGGCCAGCGTACTCTCCGGATCTCTCACCAATCTCATTGGACGCCGTTTGCAAACTCTGCCCCAGCCTCGTACGGACGACCAACTGTGGCAAATGGTTGACAGAGAATGGAGAACCATCCCTCAGGACACCATCCGCACTCTTATTGACTCTGTACCTCGACTTGTTTCTGCGTGCATCGCCGCTCGCGGTGGTCCTACATCCTACTGAGTCGATGCCGTGCGCATTGTGTAACCTGCATATCGGCTTGAAATAAACATCAATTATTCATCCGTGCCGTCTCTGTTTTTTCCCCAACTTTCATCCCTTTCGAACCACTCCTCCTTGGTGTTGCATTGTCACTGTCAGGCAGTGTAGGTCAGCGAGCCGAAAACACACGTGACACGATGGTTAGCAGTGCACGTACTGATAGGCTCAGGCTTGACTCACCGCTCAGTTGGAAGTCCGGACTTGTTCTTCATGCGACTTCGCGCTCAAGTCGGCACGGGTTAGAATGCTCCGATCTGAACAACATTTTGTATAAGTGTGTTTTAGAGCCATTCGAACAAAACTGGAAAATGAGCATTCAAGAATTTTCAAGTCGGAAAATAAGGGACACCCTTGTGTTCAGGGCTGTCTGCGGCCTGGTCATTCCAGCTCGGGAACTTTGGTCTGTTAGGTCGTCAACGTTCGTTAAAAGTGAGAAAATGTGCGGTTTTTCAGTTGTTCGAGTATTTCATATACTAGCATTGCTTTTAATCGCGACATGCCTACTGACCTCATTGTAATGACCTATGTTGATTTCAGGTGGGAAAACCCAAAGACAGTCTTTCTGAGGATGTAAAAAGCCAGGTAGAGAAAGTGTGTCTTCCATTGTAATGAAAACTGCCCAACCCGATTGAGTGGCTGTACGCAATTGGGCCTGCCGTGATAATGAAAACTCCCCAACTTAATTGTGACTGATAGTAGGCTAGAGGGCCTGCCATTACAATGAAAATTACCTAACCCAGTCTTCACATGGGAAAAGACTTACGGTAACTTTCCCGTCGCGTTTCTGGGCCAACGTTAAGAGCTATGCAATTTAATATAATATACTCACAATGTGTACACTACTTAGCCTAGAATTCTGTATGCAATGTAGAATTCCCTAGCGAAGCACGGGTACATCAGCTAGTATTTATTAAATAAGTTGAATTGAGTATCCGGAAACAACAGACTGAATGACAATATACTGTTTACAATTATAATTATTCTTCTCATTCAACAATCAAGTTTGTTCATTATCGTCAATAGTAATGAATGAGCAAGGTCGAGCTGACAATCGCGACTACCGGCAACAATATAGTCTAAACTTCAATTTCAGTCCATAGCTCCTGTCAAAACAACGGAAATTACAATTAATCAATACGTCTATCTGAAAGCATCATCGTTTATTAAACTTGTGTAAGATGATAACATATTGAGCATTGGTTCAAAATACAGTGTAATGCTTGTGTTTACGAAGCTGTCTTAACCCTGACAGTAACACGTCTACAAATATCGCTTTAGTTACACCACACGTCTCGAAGACGTGCCACTCAAAGCTTATTATTTAAAGTTTCGTTAAAGTTACCAGACGGAATGAACAAGGAATAGAGGTGGTGGAGGGGATAACTCTCCCCTCCTTATGAGGACTAGATGGCATTCATTCGCACGACACGTCAGAAAATCGTATGGTGTAACTGTCAGGGTTAACATTATTCCTCGGCAGAAAGAAAATACGTGAAATTTGTCCAAATATTACAACCAATTCAATAATGATTATATTTAATTTGAAAGGAGAATACAACCATAATAATAGACAACGTTGAAACTCCTGGAAACAAGAAAGAATTAAGGAAATAACTATTACAGCAGGAAGAACACCGCTATTGTAATCTAGTAAATATTCACATAAATAACCAAAAACAAATACACTCACTTTCTTTTTTACAATCTGCTTTACGTCGCACCGACCCAGACTGGTCTTATGGCGACGATGGGATAGGAAAGGGCTAGGAGTGTGAAGGAAGTGGCCGTGGCCTTAATTAAGGTGTGAAAATGGGAAATCACGGAAATCCATTTTCAGGGCTTCCGACAGTGGGGTTCAAACCCACTATCTCCCGAATGCTGGCTGATAGCTAGGTGACCCAAACTGCACGACCACTTGTTCGGTAATGTCCATCTTAACACCTAACGATAGAAGCGTGGCTTAAATGGGGGACATTACAAGAAAAGTCCACGTGAGTGAAAATAATAATCCTGCGATTGATGGTGAATTATGTATCCCTTCTTTATAATGCAACTAGTTCGGTGACTGACTCGAAAATAAAGAACAACGTATCAGATATAGACTGCAAATTGGGTTTTCTATAATTTGTGTTACGTACACTGTTCAGATAGAGCGTATGCTTCCAGAGATATTTGGAAGTTTGTGAAAAATGTAACAATCGCATATGTCTCCGTTATTTTTCGCCGTACAATGAAGATAATAATGGCGTGTGGCCTCGGAAGAGGCGTGGTGCAGGTCTTTCAATTTGACGTCATACAAGCGACCTGCGCGTCTGTGAGGATGGGGCCATACCTATGATGAATTCTAATGCTTAAGACGGCACACACACACCCAGCCCCCCGAGCCATTGGAATTAACCAATTACGGTTAAAATCCCCGACCCGGCCGGAAATCGAACCCGGAACCCTCTGTACCAAAGGCCAGTACGCTAACCATTTATCCATGGGGCCGGACACGATAAAAATGAACTATAATATACTAAAAATTTGATTTTGTACAACTTTTATTACGTAATGGGTTTACGTCAAAAGAAAATCTAAAATAAAGGCGCTGAAAGGAGCGCAATTTCTGATGCGTATCGTCATTTTGTATAACCAAGTAGAATTTCACAAACGGTAAACATGTTAAACTTGATAAGAGACCTGAAGATATGACCCATTGCCGCATCTTTTCTTAAAACATAATTTACAATAATTGCGTTGAAACCACCTCAGTTTCGGGTACTTGTCTTCATTTTGAATAACCAAGTAGGATTTCATGATACGTTCAAATAGAAAACACACAAAGCTTAGTAAGAGACCTACGGAAAGAATGAAAAAAGCTGTCTGAAGATGATTAACACTGACCAGTTCTGGTGATCTTTTAACTCCAGACAGTACGGAAACCAAAATCCCTTGTATAGTGGCTTCATGTATAGTGTCTTCTTTCCATTTTTGATACAGCCCTGCTTCAATAACGTGCCGAATAAAAGTGTTAATCTCCGAGAGGAACGGAGAATTAACTGGAACACTGTATCCCACATAAGCAGGGATCAAACATTCTTTCACGACATGTAAGAGGGGATAACCTTCAACCACGTAACTTTTCTGTTTGACACGAAACTCGGCAGAGTCCTTATTAATGAGCGCAGACATATCGTCATTTTCCAATATTCGGTCACAAATTCGGTCAAAATTATCAGTAGGCACAAGTCTGGAATAGATATTGTCGTGTGTTTCACCATATTTTCCAGAAGTAAGAACTGAGAGTAGTCCGGAGATAACAAAGATTCTATAACCAGCTTTGTCCAACATTTCAATTGTGTCGATGTCCGGTAAGTACTGGGGGACTGTGAGGTAGCTAGTAATAGATCCTTGAAAGGCACTAGTAATTATCAAACTAAATAGAAGCCAAGACATAAAAAACAAACGTTCAGAGTATGATTGTGGTTGAGCTGTGATAGCTATCGACAGGAAGGAACTCAAAGTGTTTAGTGCAATTTCAGTTACGTACACTGAAGAACATTTCGGCTGTCTCTGATGTCGTTTGATGATAACCCAAATTACCACGGTTAATACAATCATTATTCCTAATACTAGCCATGTGGAAGGTGTGAATGGCAAAAACAAGTGTTTGTACTGAGGAACACGTCTTGACTTGGGCACTATCACACAGAGATCTTCTCTTGCATGAGGGTACGTGTTCATCAGGTTATACTTATTCACTGTAATGATACGTGGATTTGCTGCAATGTCTGCTTTTCCATTTATCAGATCTCCTGTTGAATGAGTTCCTGTTCCATTATCAAATGCTTCGCCATACGAAATTCCATCCATTAATTCCAGTTTTGCATTCAAGTATTTTGCTAGTGTTTTCATTATCATGAAATCAGGTCCTTTGGAAAGTTCTAGACTACCATCAGTTATGTATAAACCTGGATGATGAGGAAACATTGAAACTCGAAAAGGGAAATTGTGAATGTTTGTTGCTTCCGTAAAACAAGTTCCTGAGTTCACACGACGGACTATAAAATTATGGCTGTTTTTCAAGTCATTTCCAAATGGATTGTACGTTAGTAAACAATTACTTTTGTCTACTAGAATTTGTTGTGGCTGTCCTGCAACACGTCTTTCATTACTCAACAGTACTACAACATTTAAAACGCGTTCCTTCCAGAACGCTTTGAATAACAACACAATATCTGCATATACTGGATGCTCGGAAAAAACTACGAGAAATTTTGTGCTTTGATCCCAGTAAGAATTTTGTTTTAGGTACAATAAATAATTATGAATGGAATCAATCGAATTATCTTCTATCAAAAGTACGAATGAGTCTGCAATATTTTCAGGTGGTATAGACGTTGTTATTTCCTTTGTTTGTATCAGTTGGTTGCTACTGATTGTCTTCTTGTTAATCACTCTTAACACTGACAACAAGAAATTAGACTCGGAAATATTTTTACAAACAACTACTAATCTTAAATGTGGACGAAGACATCGTTCTATAGCTGCTGCTATGCTATTGATGAACTTATTTCTTGTTTTTTCTGTTTCAAGCTCCAAATAAGCAATGACTGCTCTGAAAATAATTATCATGGCTATTATCCTGAAAGTGGATTTCATTTCACTTCATTCATATGCAATTAGAGGATTTATCAAAACAGGACCACTAGGTACTTTAAGGCCAAACTAGCATTGTTGGTCCTTTGTCGCATGGGCTTCACAGTTGATGGACGTGGATGTACTCCTGGAGGCCTAAGATCATCATTATTTTCCAGATATAAATACCCAGCGCTGATGTCAAAAATCGAATGAAGACAATCAGGAATCTGAAAGAAAGGAAAAAGCCTTATTACGTGCTGATAATAATAATAATAATAATAATAATAATAATAATAATAATAATAATAATAATAATAATAATAATAATAATAATAATAATAATAGTGGCGTATGAACTCTGGATAAACCTGGTGCAGGTCTCTGGTGTAGATACCGATGAGTGAGTTGCGGACCTATGAGGATGATTTCTGATGCTAAAGACAACACACACACACACACACACACACACACACACTCACTCACTCACTCACTCACTCACTCACTCACTCACTCACTCACTCACACACACAGCCCCAGAACTAGAGGAATTAACCAATGCAGATTAATATCCCAGAGCCAGCTGGGAATCCAACCCAGGAACTCTTAGACCAAAGGCCAACATGCTAACCAGTTAGTCACGAAGCCAGACATACGAGCTTCAGAAACTATTACTCCAAGGGGTGGTATCACCTGATAAGTAGTAAGTAAGCTTGTAGTTTTAACGTGACTGTTGATATCATGATCAGAGCCGCGGGACTTCTCAGTGGCGCCGACTTTGGTGGGTGGTGAGGGGAAGGCGTTTTCTGCACCCCCGAAATGATGTTAGGTGGGCAGAGTGCCATTTAGCCGTAATCAGATATTTGCTAAGAAAATGTATTTATGAAACAAGTTCTAATTTTTTTACTTGTTATTCTTTTTTATAGTTTCGTACATAAAACATTCCTTCAAAATAATTATTTATGAATCAAGTTCTATTCTTCTGTTTACTTGTGGATATTATTGAAAAATCCGTACGTAAGATTGGTTCAAAAATGTATTTGAGAAACAAGCTTTATTATTGTTCTGTTTTTTATGTTTGTTTGTGAATATTGTTATTGTATAGGAATATTTGCATTAATAGTTGTTCCTCATTTCACATGCCTGTGCTCATATTAATCATGCCCCCCTCCCCCAATATGTACCCGAAGTCGGCGCGCCTGGGACCTCTAGTTCTACGTGGAATCTCAACCACAGGGACATGACTTTTTATTTAAAAATCCTATGTGTATTGGCCGGAATTCGAATCATGGTCACTTTGGTGAGGAGCCAATGACGATGTCTCTCGGCTATCACATCCTTAAGGTTGTCACCGGCCAGAAAAAAATGGAACTGCGTTTTTTTACATATTGATACTTTTCAGCAGAGGGGATAATATTTTCTGATATGCTGTAGTAAAAAAAGAACGAGGGACAAGATAGTTTCATATGACTTTAAATCCTTGGCTGAATGGTCAGCGTATTAGCCTTAGGTTCATATGGTCCTGGGTTCAGTTCCAGGCCCAGTCGGGGTTTTAACTTTGGCTGGTTAATTTATCTGGCTTGCGAGCTGAATATCTGTGTCCATTTTAATAAACTTCTCCATTTATACACAACAAATCACATTACCCCCATTACAAAAGTGAATACATCTTTCAACATCAGGTTGGTGCCAGGAAAGGCATTCAGCCGCAAAAGAGGGCTGAAACCATAAAAAAGTGCCAATCCCAGGAAATTGGGAGAAAGCCAGGCACGAGAAAAGAAGTGTCCTTAAATCTTGTGATCATAACAAAATCATGTCCATAATATGTTATAGAGACGCTTGGAGAAGTGGAAGGCAAAGGCGTCAACCATTTTGTTTTAATTTCCACATAAAGTGGGATAGAATTTCCGCCTTTACCTCCAGGTGTTAACGTCGTACTCAGTTATTTCCCTTAAATTGAGATATATTTGTAAATTACTTAACTTTCTTAATGGAAAATTAAAGCTTCATCTTGGCAGTAGAACCAAACATATGCTGATCACTTGAATCAGACTGCCCTTGCAATCTTGTAATTATAAGTTACGAATGTATGTAGAAAACGAGACACACTGACGTTATTTGCTACTTCTAAAAACTCACATGTCTTGAATCAATCCGTGGCCGCGAGGGTGTGAATCACTTGACGATATTACACTCGAAGAAAACTTGAACAGCTTAAGTACGTCATATACCAAGTGGAAATCTATACACTAAGAAATAAATTGCCAGCTATTATGTGTTTTATCGTTTAATACTTCAAAGATCAGCAATACTTCTTTTCCACCTGCAACGACGCAATGTGGTGAGTTGACTGACATATTTGGGGTAAAGCAGAAAGCTATTTGTGTAAAGGCAACACCTACTCATTTAATCACCCATTATGATTAAAATGAGGGTACGTTTCGTCACCGTGGACAAATGAACAATGCCGACTGGTTCAGTCTCCTCCTCCTTTTTTGTTTTCGCTTAATGGAAAATGGCTCGATACTCGCAGATAATATGTCAACTTGATGGTAATGTAATGCGTTCTGGACGATAACAAATGAGTCCAACCACACCATTCTAGAAGAAGAAGAAGTAATGCGTTCAATCACAGCGTGCTCTTACAACCATAACCTAATTTCATAGCTGAGTATACTGGAATAGGGCCAGAAGACCAACGCCAGAATATTGAACTTCGTGGCATAATTTCCATATAAGCTACATAGACTTTCAATAGTCTATACAATTCCTGGGTGAAATTGTATCAAAAACGCGAGTCGGTTAGTTCCAAAATTCACCATGTCCACAAAAAAGTAAAAACGAGATACTTTATGTTTCTTAATCTTGAGGGTTCTCTGTTTTTATGTGATAATGTTTTGCTCCATAACACTTCCTATTCCTTGTTAACTATGTATGAATAACTGTTAAAATATATTTCCTAAAATATGACAGATCTTGACCACAACAATCATTAACTTAGCATCACATACCCATACATGTCACAGGTTTTTCAACTTTTATTATCAAATTATTGAAAGAAACATCCCTACGATTTCCACTGTTTAAATTGCATATTTGAATCAGATATCAAGATCTGAGTTAATGTGTAGCTTCCTACAATTTGAGAAGTAGTATGACGGTCACTAGTTGTCACTGTCACTGTTGATGTCTATAAAATGTAATTATATTACACTTATTTGAGCACATAGTGGTATTAGTTATTCATGAATTACAGTTAGAAAAATTATTTGCAATGATATGATAGATATTGACCAACACTCATTAACTCTACTGCACACAACAACACTTGTCGCAGAAATTACAGGATTCTTCAACTTTCATTATGAAAACATTTAAAGAAACATCCCTACGATTTCTACTGTTTAAAAATGCATCTTTGGATCAGGTATCAAGGCCCAGTGAACGCTATTTGCTTTACGTCGCACCGATACAGATAGGTCTTATGGCGACGATAGGATAGGAAAGGGCTAGGAGTTGGAAGGAAGCGGCCGTGGCCTTACTTAAGGTATAGCCCCACCATTTGCCTGGTGTGAAAATGGGAAATCACGGAAAACCATCCTCAGGGCTGCCGACAGTGGGGCTGGAACCCACTATCTCCCGGATGCAAATCCACAGCTGCGCGCTCCTAACCGCACGGCCAACTCTCCCTGTACTCTGTTAACGTGTAGCTCTCCACAACAATTTGAAAAATAGTACAATGGTCACTACGCAAACAGTTGCTGTCTCTAAAATGCCATTATATTACACTTACTTGAGCACAGAGTCTTGAAAGTTACTTCGTCATTCTGAAAAATATTCTCTATCCTTTCCTCTTTTTGGCGATTTTCGTTTGGCAGGTGTTGGTTGAGACTGCCCAGGAAATATAGTTGTTACAGCACGTTACTTAATTTTGGCTTTATCCTAGGCCCAGTTAAAACGGAACCGTCTGGTCCTTTTGCAGTGTCAACTCGAATTATGTGACTTTCGGAAAAATGTTCAATACAGACATTGGGATCAAAATTAGCTCGGTGTATAGCATGAACCCATTTAGTTCGCTTCTCCTTATCGCTAGGAAACACAAATTTGCCACCTCCTTATTTGAACGGTAATTGGATGTACATCCAGGCACACTACACGTTCGTCCCATTTTTCAAAAAAGGAGCATACACTAAACTAACACATTATAATAATAATCATAATTAAAAATAAACTTTAGAGCACTTCAGACAATTCATAATAGCTCAGTGAGTTCACCTAACCTATCACATAACCTAGCAATATTTCCTAACACCAGGCTGCTGAAATTACAATGCTATAGTATTTAACGCATACTACTGCTGAAAATACATCTTTTACTGGTGCGTTTTCGTACAGTTATCACTTCGAAACACGAACGAACACCTCTAATAACGTTGAAATAACAACGTGCTACCAAACCACCACGAAGACAAGACTCGTACCTCCATACCAATGCACTAAACGACTGACGTCATCACTCTGGAACTGTCACGTATGTGTAGCAGGCCGGAACTTCGAGTTGGCCGTGGCCGGCCCAACTCCACAGGCCAGCTGGGAGATTCCAGGTCGTCTGAGTCACCAGCCCCTTCCTGAAAGTGCCGAAAGGGGCTACCACAGGGCCGGCAAGAAACAGTATTTTCTAAGAAGACAATATTAATTTACTCTTAATGTGGAAGTAATCATTGAAGACGAAAATTTTCCCATTTTTCGTTGTACAACATAGCATTGTCATCAAATAAGAGCTATGCTGAACTTAACACAAAAATACGTATGTTCAGTTGTATTAAGGCTGCAAATTCCTTCAGAATCCATTCCTAAACATACTGCGTTCGTTGTTGTTTGTTCTAACGCTGAACATTTCCACTTGTACTCTCCAACAACTCAACATGCCCGAACAACTTTCATTATCATTTAACTCTGGTGAAATACTGCATTACCGTGCCTGATCTGTCCCGGTTGGGGACTGGTTCTGAATTGAGCAGTATCCAGTCAGTACTCTTTAGGGAACAGACTGGGATGAGGGGCCTCAACCCCGACACGGCGCGTCCCAATGGCTGATAGGGGAAGTTCCTGTAGATATGCAGGGCAGGTGCGAATAAGTTTATACCAAATAAGACCCGCGGATCAACTGAGGCAACGCACTACCTTGTAGATACGGTTTTGACCCAAAGGCTACGGAGTAAACCCAGAAAAAAAATCAAGCAAAGACAGAGGCTTTAAGGGAGCAACCCTCTCACTGTCCTAGCTCCATCTCAGGGTTACCCGTATGGAGCGAATTTCAAAACAATTCAGAGAAATATCAGATTTGAAGCTGGACGGATCACAAGACGACGAATTGGCGAGAAACGGAATATGAGAATTGGAACCTAGAATACTACCTCTCTGACAGGCAAGGAAGTGGACGTGGTAGAGGAGATGAGGAAGTAACTTACAAACTCGAGATTCTCGGGATCAGTGAAGTGAAGAAAAAGGGAACAGTGGAAATGGAACTCGAGCAGGGATACGTTCTGAGATATTCAGGAGTAGATAAGAGAAGCAATAAGCATAACTGTACGAAGTACAATAGACTACTATGTGTACACAAAGAATACCCATTATGAAGTAATGGATGTGAGGATATTCCGCAACACTGAACATCGTTTATTGGTAATGGAAACCCGGTTCAGATATATATATATATATACCAGAATCCGGGGTAGCGGAGGCTCCGGGTTCGATTCACGGCCAGGTCAGAGACTTTAACCTGGACCTGAGGGCTGGTACGAGGTCCACTCAGCCTTTGGGCTGAGCAGCGGTCGCTTGGTAGGCCAAGGCCCGTCAAGGGCTGTAGTGCCATGGGGTTTGGTTTGGTTTGGTTTGGTTTGGAATCAGAAAAAATGAATTATGTCAAAGCGAAAGTATCTGCCTTAGAGGATATTTCCAAGCGACGGGAGTATGAGAATAAGTTGAGCGAAAAACTCATACAGAAGGAGCGAAATCACAGAGGTATGTGGAACGTAGAAGACAAATGGAAGGTGATGAAAGAGACGATTAACCACGATTAGCTACAGAGGTGTGCGGGATCAGCAGACTCAAAGGAAATAGGAGACAGACAAGATGGTGGAGCAAAACAGTAAAGGAAGCGATTGCAGCCAAGAGGAAAGCATGGAAAAGATATATGAAATCCAAAAGTGAGGAAGACAAAGGAACATATACACAACTAAGAAATGCAGTAGGGAGAGCAGTCAAGGACGCTAAAAAGGAATCCTGGGAACAGTTCGGAAGGGAAATAGAAGAAAGTTATTAAAAAAATCAAAGCAAGTTCTGGCATGTGGTGAAAAGCTTGAAGGGAAAAAGGGGAAAGGAAATCAGAAACATTAAGGATAAAAGTAACAGGCTGAAAAACATCATAAAATACATCCTGTAAGTGTGGAGCGAACATTACTCAGAAACCTTCCAGGAAAGCAATAGAATGACGGGCATGACACCAATGGAAGAGGATAACAGTGGAGAGAAGGAAAAGGAAGAAGGTATTAGATTGAAGGAAGTACATGAGGCAATTACGGCAATCAAGACTGGTAAATCAGCAGGCTGGGGTAATATTCGTCCGGAGTTTGTGAAATTTGGAGGAAAAATGGATCTGGGATCTCTTCAAGTTAGATTGGGACTCTGATAAAATACCAGAAGATTGGGAGCGAAACATTATAGTTCCCATTCACACGAAGGGAAGCTCAACTGACTGTCATAATTACAGAGCGATATGCTTAGCATCAGTTCTCAAGAAGTTATATTCAACTATAATAGAGAAGAGACTTAGAGAGCAAGTGGAGGAAGAACTGGAAGAAGAACAGTCTGGATTTTGACCTCATGGGCAAACACAAGATTGGATCTTCTGTTTGAGAAATGCAGCAGAAAATATCCTAAATTGGGAAGAACTATTTACAGCATTTATCGATTTGAAGTCGGCATTGACAGAGTACCGATAGAAGAGCTATGGATGACTTTACAGAAGGCACATATTACTCCAAAACTGACTAGGGTTATAGGTATAGTGAGGATAAATGGTCAAACCTCAAAGGAATTTACAATGGAAAGAAGTGTCAAGCAAGGTGACGGGCTTAGTCTTCTACTCTTTATAATATTCATGGATCACGTTATTAAACAATTTAAGAGGCGAACAAGTAAATGCAAAATTGGAAATTTCAAGATGAGACCAGTGTGGATACAGGCACTAGTATACGCAGACGATATCACACTTTCGGCAACAGATGGAGATAAATTACAGAGGTCAGTGACGGAATGGGAGTGCGCACTCCAAGACAGGGGGATGGAAGTTAATGTTAGTAAGAGTAAATTTATGCACCTTACTAGGAAAGAACAAAAATAACTTAATATCGGGTGGCAGAATGAGATTTTAGAACAAGTTCAGCAGTTTGAATATTTAGGCAGCATCAAAACAGCAGATGGGAAAGTGGATTCTGAAACAAATCACAGAATCCATAAAGCTAACAATATTACCATATTAATATCATCATAGGAAAGAGAGAAGTTACCAAAACAAAAATGAGAATACACAAATCAGTATATTTTCCAGTGCCGACGTACGGATCAGAAAGCTGGACACTGCAGAGTAATTTAGAGAGCAGACTCACTGGCACAGAAATGAAGTATTTGCGTAAAACAGTCGGAAGGACAAGGAGGGATATGGTTAGAAATAATAGGATAAGGGAAGAACCAATGATTAGTTTAATTGAAAAGAAGGAACTTGGATGGTTGGTGCACCTGATAGGATGGAAGGAGAAAGGAAGCCTAAACAAATATTCTAAGCAAGGCCAGAGGGAAAAAGGGAGGGGACGACCAAGGCTGGAGTGGGACACCTACGTCTTTGACCTGACACGAAAGAGGGGGAAGACTCCAGCAGAATTGAGAAGATTGGCACTGGACCGGACTTCATATGGGAAATGGCTGAAGGGCCCGACGCCTGCGAGGGCATAAAGGGAAAAGGGAAAATAGAAAGAAGAACAAATACTGCATTATTGGCATTGTTGTTATTTCAATCATAACAAATGGCTTTATCATAATGCATACGCTCACTGGTTTAATCCGGATATTAACATACAACACACAACATTGATAACGATAACAGTTTCTTCATTTCTTTTCGATTCACTTTAACATGGACATGTTGAGTTTTGGAACTAAGCGATTCAATTATTCTCATTTACTTGTAACAGACTTCGGGCTTATTAGATCGTGTCGAGTACATATCGCTCATGGGCTGCAACAGTAGCACAACTCAAACAGTCTATACGAAAATGAAAATCCACAGCCTGTTTCCAGTGATTTGACCAGGTCAGGAATGGAATGAATGAATCCCCTACCTAGCGGCGAGGATAAGAATTGTGCCGGCTGCCGAAGCCTGTCACACTTCTCTGGGGCAATTATTAATGAACGACAGATGAAATGAAATGATTTTGGAGACTGTTGCTGGAATGAAATATGACAGGAAAAACCGGAGTACCCGGAGAAAACCCCGTCCCACTTCCGCTTGTCTAGCACAAATCTCACATGGAGTGACCGGGATTTGAACCACGGAACCCAGCGGTGAGAGGCCAGCGCGCTGCCGCCTGAGCCACGGAGGCTAAAGTCTATACGAATTTGAGTTACGCAGTATTGCTGAAATTGTCCTCAAATTTGTTTCATTATTATAAGCTACACACTTTCAAGATAGTCCAACATAACATAAAACTATTTAAGTGATCGTGGCACATCTAAACCATCCAGGTCACGGGAGTCAAAGCTTGCTTTCCGTAAGCACAGTGCCCGAGCTAGAAATACCTATGCAGCAGGGCGCGAGTCGCTTCCAGTCGGCTTCTACCAGTACTGCTTCTACTTCCCCAAGTTGCTGACTCAGGGCTGTGCCAGTACCTGTAGTATTAGTATGTACCGGCTGTGCACGGCAACCGCTGACAGGCTCCAGTTACCTGTTTTGGTCTTGAACAGAGGTGCTCACGCTGGGCATTCCGTCCCGTGGGCGCTCATCACTCTAAAAAGTGGGCGGGCTGGCAAGCGATGAGCGCAGCGTGTGCTATTCAACCACAGTGACGTTGTGGCGGCTACGTAACAGGCCGTGAAGGCTGGGCGAAATTCTCGCCAGTCTAGTGATGTGCTTGAGCCCGGCTCGAGCTGCTCGAACAGATGACGTCAGAGTTGGAGCAAGATCGAGCTTTGCTCGAGCTTTTGTACGCACCGCAACCTAGCGCCTTGCTGTTTCTAACACTCAGCAAACTTGAGAAGGATATGTAAGAGTATTATGCTGGACAGTACAGGTTCGTCCTCTTTACTGTTACATCCGTGTCTTTTGTACATAATATAATTTCGACCCATACCTATTGGAGACAATCAAAATTTGTGTTTGTGCGATGATTCGTTACAAATGCCTCCATCCGAATAAACCAACTGTCTACTAAAATGTGTTGTTTGGGCCGTATAAATATATAAAAAGGAAACCTTTACACCTGTCGTAATAGTGACATATTTGAATGGTTATAAGACTAAAAATGAATGATATTTTATCTTCAGTTGTTGACACACTCCCCGCTCGGCTGCATGGCTCAATGGTTAGCGTGTTGGCCTTTGGTCGCAGGGGTCCCGGGTTCGAAACCCGGCAGTGTCAGGATTTTTAACGCCATAAGATGTTGTCATGTTTTATTTGTTCCAGATGGGCTCGAAAACTACTGGACCGATTGATCTGAATTATGGTAAAGGATACAGCTTGAAATTTCCAGTCACTTTTGATTTTCATATATATTTCACGCAATCAGACAGTAACATTGCTGCATAATAATTAGTGATGGGCAAACAATACGCGTGTTCGAGCGGGATCGAGCCGACCCGATACGCGCCGAGGTTCGAGCCTGTTCGAAAAAAGCTCGAGCAGTCACGTGACCGAAGTCAGAGTCTGACTCGGGCTACAGCTAGTGATGAGCAAACGATACCCGTGTTCGAGCCGACCCGATACGCGCCGAGGTTCGAGCCTGTTCGAAGCAAGCTCGAGCAGTCACGTTACCGAAGGCGGAATCTGACTCGGGCTACAGCTAGAGATGGGCAAACGATACCCGTATTCGAGCGGGATCGAGCCAACCCGATACGCGCCGAGGTTCGAGCCTGTTCGAAACAAGCTCGAGCAGTCACGTGACCGAAGGCAGAGTCTGACTCGGGCTACAGCTAGCGATGGGCAAACGATACCCGTATTCGAGCGGGATCGAGCCAACCCGATACGCACCGAGGTTCGAGCCTGTTCGAAAAAAGCTCGAGCAGCCACGTGACCGAAGTCAGAGTCTGACTCGGGCTACAGCTAGTGATGGGCAAACGATACCCGTGTTCGAGCCGACCCGATACGCGCCGAGGTTCGAGCCTGTTCGAAGCAAGCTCGAGCAGTCACGTTACCGAAGGCGGAATCTGACTCGGGCTACAGCTAGTGATGGGCAAACGATACCCGTGTTCGAGCGGTATCGAGCCGACACGATACGTGCCGAGGTTCGAGCCTGTTCAAAGCAAGCTCGAGCAGTCACGTGACCGAAGGCGGAATCTGACTCGGGCTGCAGCTAGTAATGGGCAAACGATACCCGTGTTCGAGCCGACACGATACGCGCCGAGGTTCGAGCCTGTTCAAAGCAAGCTCGAGCAGTCACGTGACCGAAGGCGGAGTCTGACTCGGGCTACAGCTAGTGATGGGCAAAAGATACCCGTGTTCGAGCGGGATCGAGCCGACCCGATACGCGCCGAGGTTTGAGCCTGTTCGAAACAAGCTCGAGCAATCACGTGACCGAAGGCAGAATCTGACTCGGGCTACAGCTAGTGATGGGCAAACGATACCCGTGTTCGAGCCTGTTCGATGCAAGCTCGAGCATTCACGTTACCGAAGGCGGAGTCTGACTCGAGCTACAGCTAGTGATGGGCAAACGATACCCGTGTTCGAGCCGACCCAATACGGGCCGAGGTTCGAGCCAGACTCCGCCTTGCTTCGAACAGGCCCATCACTAGCTGTAGCCCGAGTCAGACTCCGCCTTCGGTAACGTGCCTGCTCAAGCTTGCTTCGAACAGACTCGAAACTCGGCGCGTATCGGTTCGGCTCGATCCCGCTCGAACACGGGTATTGTTTGCCCATCACTAGCTCAAATACGTCAGCCTCGTGTCGGTAGATTTAATGCCACGCAAAAGAACTCCTGCGGGACTAACTTCCGGCACCTCGGCGTCTCCGAAAATCGTAAAAGTTGTTAGTGGGACGTAAAGCCAATAAACTTATTATTCTTTCTTGGCCCTAATGTTTTTTCAGCCCGATGTCCCCAACGCTGTAAAGCGAGAATTTAAGGGGTAACTTATTTATTTCCTGTTTGGGGCCATGACCATATAAGTAAAGAACTCCATTGTTCATTATTGGCTTTACGACGCACTAACTACTTTTTCGGTTTTCGGCATAGTTTTCTTTAATTGCCCTTCTTTTTTTCTTCTTCTTTTTCTTCTTCTTCTTCTTCTTCTTCTTCTTCTTCTTCTCCGTCTTAATCTGTTTATCCTCCAGGATAGGTTTTTCCCTCGGACTCAGCGAGGGATCCCACCTCCACCGCCTCGAGGGCAGTGTCCTGGAGCTTCAGATTCTGGGTCGGGGGATACAACTGGGGAGGATGATGAGTACCTTGCCCAGGCGGTCTCTCCTGCTATGCTGAACAGGGGCCCTGCGGGAGGATGGGAAGATTGGAAGGGATAGACAAGGAAGAGGGAAGGAAGCGGCCGTGCCCGTAACTTAGGTACCATCCCGGCAATAGCCTGGAGGAGAAGTGGGAAACCACGGAAAACCACTTCAAGGATGACTGAGGTGGGAATCGAACCCACCTCTACTCAGTTGACCTCCAGAGGCTCAGTGGACCCCGTTCCAGCCCTCGTACCACTTTTCAAATTTCATGGCAGAGTAGGGAATCGAACCCGGGCCTCCGGAGGTGGCAGCTAATCACACTAACCACTGCACCACAGAGGCGGACTAATTGCTAATCAATGAATAAATTGATGGTTTCATAACGTACCATGCCTACGAACGTAAAATCGGTATAAACTGTATAGGCTACCTCAACAGTAATTTTGTAGACCGTGTCCAGGCGGACATTGTGAGCCTTTCACCAGTCTAATGCGAGCGGCCGTCCACTGTGTTATTCATGAAAAACAAAACGGAGCCTATTAAGGATATTTTACCTGCATATGTCGACGTCGTTTTATGTGGAGGTGTCTCCCCCTCATTTGGAATGGTGTCATTCGACGAAGGACGGAGATTATGAATTTTTAAGTGTCTTGTTATCGTCGATGTATTTTTGCTATAGTTTTTTAATATTTTATCATATCGTGTGCATTTTACTCGTTTGTCTGGAGGCTCTTCAAAGTAGTCCCAAGTCCATGACCTTTTCCTATCGGCCATTAACTGCTCTGTCTAAAGTAATAACAAATTCGTCTATTATAATAATGTATCACTAATTATTAATGAGAAAATGATAACTCGTAGCATACGACAAACATGTTAACTATTGGTACTTGAAAGTAATGATTAATAACATTAAGCCTGCAAAACACGACAAAGTTATACAGAAACGCATTTCTGAAGAGCGGAAAAACTGTAAAATGAAAAGGTATCGTACATATTAACGAAATAAATAGCTTCCCATAAAATTGCTTTTACAAATCTGTTGTTCGTACTGCCAGAAAGACTTAAACAAATGCTCTTTCCGTTCACTGAGAACGTTGTGTTGACCACCCCACACACATAAATATACTGAGTGTACCTAGTAGTAATTTAATACGACGAATTGTCCGTCCGCGCTCCGCTTAGTCGATGTGTGGTTTCGCCTGAAAGTTCGAACAGGCTCGATACAGCATCGGGCCTACGTAGCGTACCGGGCCGACTCGAACCTGCTCGATCCTCCGTATCATTCGCCCATCACTACCCCAGTCATTCTCGATCACTGCGGCGAAACCCGAGGCACAAAATAATGAAAGAAGGAGGGCAGAAATCCACGTTATTTTCAATTTACGTTCATTGGAGTTTATGTATTTTGACCGGGTACAATAGAGAGTTAGGCCTACAACCTCAAATATTTTTATAATGTACGTAATGAATTACAATTTTCACTATAAAATTTTAAACCGAGCTCGATAGCTGCAGTCGCTTAAGTGCGGCCAATATCCAGTAATCGGGAAATAGTGGGTTCGAGCCCCACTGTCGGCACCCCTGAAGATGGTTTTCCATGGTTTCCTATTTTCACACCAGGCAAATACCGGGGCTGTACCTTAATTGAGGCCACGGCCGCTTCCTTCCACTTCCTAGGCCTTTCCTCTCCCATCGTCGCGACGTAAAACAAAATAGCAAAAAAAAAAAAAAGAGGTATTTTACAAAAATGTCTAATATAATACCGAGTTAAGGTGGATAAGCTGTGACTTGTGGTTGTTTGGGTTTAAATTATCTGATAAACTCACCAACAATCCAATCATGCTTACCGCGAATAACATCAGTTAGGTTATTTATTTTAAGGCATACTGTATATCTACCTGTATTTACACAGTTGTTGTACTTAAATCTTGGATATCTATGCCCCCATTCGTGATGAAACTTCATCGCGTCTTTTAAAGGTTAGTTATTATCATTGGACGCCTATTAAATTTTATATACTTCTTCTTCTTAATCTGTTTACCCTCCAGGGTTGGCTTTTCCCTCGGACTCAGCGAGGGATCCCACCTCTACCGCCTCAAGGGCAGTGTCTTTGAGTTTCAGACTCTGGATCGGGGGATACAACTGGGGAGGGTGATCAGTACCTCGCCCAGGCGGCCTCACCTGCTATGCTGAACAGGGGCCTTGGTGGGGGATGGGATGATTTGAAGGGATAGACAAGGAAGAGGGAAGGAAGCGGCCGTGGCCTTAAGTTAGGTACCATCCCGGCATTTGCCTGGAGGAGAAGTGGTAAACCACGGAAAACCACTTCCAGGATGACTGAGGTGGGAATCGAACCTACCTCTACTCAGCTGACCTCCCGAGGCTGAGTGGACCCCGTTCCAGCCCTCGTACCACTTTTCAAATTTCGTGGCAGAGCCGGGAATCGAACCCGGACCTCCGGGGTGGCAGCTAATCACACTAACCACTACACCACAGAGGCGGACAAATTTTAAATACTATTTTCAGAAATGTCCGCCTCTGTGGTGTAGTGGTTAGCGTGATTAGCTGCCACCCCCGGAGGCCCGGGTTCAATTCCCGGCTCTGCCACGAAATTTGAAAAGTGGTACGAGGGCTGGAACGGGGTCCACTCAGCCTCGGGAGGTCAACTGAGTAGAGGTGGGTTCGATTCCCACCTCAGCCATCCTGGAAGTGGTTTTCCGTGGTTTCCCACTTCTACTCCAGGCGAATGCCGGGATGGTACCTAACTTAAGGCCACGGCCGCTTCCTTCCCTCTTCCTTGCCTATCCCTTCCAATCTTCCCATCCCTCCACAAGGCCCCTGTTCAGCATAGCAGGTGAGGCCGCCTGGGCGAGTTACTGGTCATTCTCCCCAGTTGTATCCCCCGACCAAGAGTCTGAAGCTCCAGGACACTGCCCTTGAGGCGGTAGAGGTGGGATCCCTCGCTAAGTCCGAGGGAAAAACCGAACCTGGAGGGTAAACAGATGATGATGATGATGATGATGATTTTCAGAAATTCAGAGAACAGAGAAAGTCACACAACACTACAACACTGTGCAAAATCAAGCAGGAAACTTGTTGAATTATGTAATAATTATAGCCTATTACACAACAGGAATTTTACTTTTTTGAATAGAAATACTGTCATACCCATCCAAAGAATTGTAAATCGTAGCTTGTACGCGTAAACCCTATACCTTTATACATTGTAAGAAAAAGATGATAACGTATCAGTTTTTTTTAATGAATCAATCTAAGAAAATAAAACTGACTGTTTATATCGAGCGCAGTATAAATCAATCCGGAATATCTTGAAAAGGTCAGTTTTTTCTTTTTTGCGATTATAGCGATTTGTTTTAAATCATCATCATCATCTGTTTACCCTCCAGGTTCGGTTTTTCCCTCGGACTTAGCGAGGGATCCCACCTCTACCGCCTCAAGGGCAGTGTCCTGGAGCGTCAGACTCTTGGTCGGGGGATACAACTGGGGAGTATGACCAGTACCTCGCCCAGGCGGCCTCACCTGCTATGAAAGACGAGAAGACCCTATAGATCTTTATATGGAATTGTACATATTTTGTTTGGTGGTATTATTAATATGTATTTTACCATATTTTGTTGGGGTGACACAAAGATAAAGATAACTCTTTGTTTTATAAACATTGATTTATGAATATTTGATCCGTTACTAGCGATTATAAGATAAAGTTACCTTAGGGATAACAGCGTATTTTTTTTTGAGAGTTCATATCGACAAGAAAGATTGCGACCTCGATGTTGGATTAATATCCTCCTCTTTTTGATTTTCTTACATCCTATTCTTAATCTTCCTAGGAGGTATATTAGTTCTTTTTATCTACATCACTAGTTTGGCTTCCAATGAACTTTTTTATACTTCTATAAAAACTCTTGTCATTTCTTTATTATCCCTTGTGGAGGGATGGGAAGATTGGAAGGGATAGGCAAGGAAGAGGGAAGGAAGCGGCCGTGGCCTTCAGTTAGGTACCATCCCGGCATTCGCCTGGAGGAGAAGTGGGAAACCACGGAAAACCACTTCCAGGATGGCTGAGGTGGGAATCGAACCCACCTCTACTCAGTTGACCTCCCGAGGCTGAGTGGACCCCGTTCCAGCCCTCGTACCACTTTTCAAATTTCGTGGCAGAGCCGGGAATCGAACCCGGGCCTCCGGGGGTGGCAGCTAATCACGCTAACCACTACACCACAGAGGCGGACGATTTGTTTTAAATACTGCACCTTAATCAGCATTTCGCTGAGTAGTGGCTTTTAGTGCCGAGAATGTCCGAGGACATGTTCAGCTCACCAGCTGCAGGTCTTTTGATTTGACACCCGTAGGCGACCTGCGCGTCAGGATGAGGATGAATGATGATGAAGACAAATATACCTAGCCCCCGTGCCAGCAAAATTAACCAATGATGTTTAAAACTCCCAACCCTGTCGGGAATCGAACCCGGGACCTCTGGGACCAAAGGCCAGCACGCTAACGATTTAGCCATGGAGCCGCACCGCTGAATAGTGGAGGAGAGCTTCGTAATCACAAGTGAATGTCAATGCTCCCTCCCTTCCCTGCGAAGTGCGTTCGCTCTCTCGCTTCATTGTGGCGTATGCTTGTTACGTAAGCTGCCCGCATTTACGTCACGCTAGCCTGGTCGCACTGGGCTAGCCTCAACGGGCACCCATTTGAGCACCTCTGGTCTACAAGGAATGGTTGAAACATACAGCTGCATAGGCTGTAGCATAAGGATTGACACATTAATTTGTTCATTAATTTGTTAATGTGTGTTTGGTACTTCTGTATCAACACGGTTGATTGAAGAGATAATACTTTTATCATTGTATTTTGTTTACGTTTATAAAAGCATGATGTTTTGATAGAGAAGCGATATATTAGCGGCGTAGTATTCGGTATTATCCTGGTTCATAATTGTTCATAGGAGAGTTGAGCATGTTAAGCCCCTAAGAGTGAATGCCTGTTATTGTGTACTTCAATGCTTATGACAACCTTTAAAAGTAATTCTATATTTTCATGGTACACGGTGATTACAAGGAGCATATTGTTTACGCATTTTATACACACGCCGTGTTGGACACATTTCATTATGTATGTACTTATATAAAAGAATATATACAGGGTTATTCACCTAACATGTTACACGGAAATCACTTCTAAACCATTAAAGATGTCGGCATTCTGTTTTCATATTCGTAAATGGTACGCCGGGTTTTATAAAATAACGTGGTACTTAGACTCATGGGGGTGATTAACAACCGAGATATTGATACTAACTTCATATTTTAAAATGGAACGGCACAAATTCATACAGCCGGTCCGAAAATTCAACTACGTACAAGTTCAAATATGTAAGTATTTTCAAAATCGGACGATTGGTTTTTGAGATATAAGTAAGAACAGCATGCGCGGTTTTGCATGCCGCATCAGACGGCGTGAAGTCGGTAAAGGACATGTTGACGCGTAAGCAGTTTCCTGGGCTTGATTCCAGCCACAGAACGGATACCAGGCATGTACTGTAAACATAATGTGATGTACCGTAACATACCCTGGGCGTGCAACGTTATTGTATGACTGGCAAACACACAACGGGGAAGGGAGATTTAAGTTGTTTTGTTTTGACATGTAATAGGTTGCGCTCAACTTAGCGTTTTTACTCACGGATGGGAGTGGGAAGTATTTGGAAAGGACGTCGGCCGTGGCCTATCACAAAGGTAGCTATCCGGTATTTGCCTGGTGTTGAACATGGGACACAATGAAAATCACTTTCAGGTTGGGCGACGCAGGACTCGAACCTGCGCTCTCCCGAATGCACGCTACTACAGTCACGTTTGAGCACTGCGGAGATTAATTCGTGTAAAATAAAATATAAATAACAGTGTTGCCGCCATCCCACCACGATCAGCTCTGAACATTTGCTTTTCTAGAAGGAGCTCTTCCGGTGTTTCTCAACTCATAGAGTAGTATGAACTGTACACTAAAACCAGTGACAATTATACTTTTCGTTATGTTCCTTTCAAGGCAAAGTACTTATTTTATTCCTTTTAAACACATCAACCCTCCCTGTCCTGTCATGTGTTCGCCTGTCATACACACTTTGCCAACCCATCACATGTGTACTAGGTGCTTATACGCTTGGTATCCATTCTGTGGCTAAACTCCCTCCCAGGAAATTGCTTACGCGTCAATATGTCCCTGCCCGACTTCACGCCGTCTGATGCAGCATGCCAAACCGCGCATGTTGTTCTTATTTATATCTCAAAAACTAACTGTCCGATTTTGAAAATACGTGCATATTTGAACTTGTACGTAGTTAAACTTTTAAGCCAGCTGTATGAATTTGTACCATTCTATTTAAAAATATGGAGTTAGTATCAACATCTCGGTTGTTAAGCACCCCATGAGACTAAGTAGCACGTTATTTTGTAAAACCCGGCGTACCATTTACGAATATGAAAACAGAATGCCGATATCCGTAATGGTTTAGAAGTTATTTCCGTGTAACATGTTAGGTGAATAAACGTGTATATATATATATACATACATACATACATGTTTTGTAAGTAGTACCGTAGTTAAAAAGTGTAATATACATCCTTCCATGCCTGCACTGTCCGATAATGTCCTAGGCTCACGCTCATAACAGCTGTTTCTCGTGCACACAGAGTTATCAGTCAGTTCGTGACCTTGACATGCCTGTAGAATCTAGGTCATGGGTACGGTGAGGGAGGTAAAGGGGGTAATTTTTTACATTATTATTAACTGAACCCGTATAGTTCCACTTGCTCTTCGTTCCATAAATTAATCGTATGTTTTCTGTATTTCAGTACTAAGGGATACTTTGAACTCATACATCTCATTTATTTGGAATTGTGCCCCTTTTGCAGTCCATGAGGGATATAATCTAACCCCGAAGAAATTTTAAGCCCAGAAAAAGAGGTCCAAACAACACCAATGGAATCCGAAACTACAACGTTCCTATTTCACGTCAGTGATGCTCTCCCGTTTGAACTACGTGGTGGCCGTCATTCTGGTTCTGTTGGTAGGGATCTGAGGGACACCCGAAACGACTGTTAATGAGCTGCAGATCTATTTAATGTAAAACGCCATCGTGAAAGCTAAATATTTTGTTCGCAGTTAATTTAATAGAGTCCGCCTCTGTGGTGTAGTGGGTAGCGTGATTAGCTGCCACCCCCGGAGGTCCGGGTTCGATTCCCGGCTCTGCCGCGAAATTTGAAAAGTGGTAAGAGGGCTGGAACGGGGTCCACTCAGCCTCGGGAGGTCAACTAAGTAGAGGTGGGTTCGATTCCCACCTCAGTCATACTGGGAGTGGTTTTCCGTGGTTTTCCACTTCTCCTCCAGGCAAATGCCGGGATGGTACCTAACTTAAGGCCACGGTCGTTTTCTTCCCCCTTCCTTGCTTGTCCCATCCAATCTTCCCATCCCTCTAGAAGGCCCCTGTTCAGCACAGCAGGTGAGGCTGCCTGAGCGAGGTACTGGTTATTCTCCCCAGTTGTATCCCCGACCCAAAGTCTGAAGCTCCAGGACACTACCCTTGAAGCGGTGGAGGTGGGATCCCTCGCTGAGTCCGAGAGAAAAACCGAACCTGGAGGGTAAACAGATTAAGAAGAAGGAGTTCATTTAATAGAGCTACCTACTTAGGAGAGAAAGTAAAAGAATACGCTTTTCTCTGGAGTACACGAAACTCCTCAATAATGTAGATTCAAACCACGCGCATGTAATCAGTAAAGATGAAGAAAGGAAAGAGTCGATAGCTATTCGAGAAAACGGTTATTAGAGAAAGTCACTGAACATTCTAAAACGGTGCGCATTCCTCAATCCTCTTGTGAATAATACAGTGTCACTGTGAGACAGGATGTACGCTCACCCAACTTCCACTTAGTAATACAAGACTTCTTCCGGTCATATCATTTGTTAACTTCCCTTGGTCAATTCTGGATCCTTCGGACACCGACGCTATCAGATTTGCAAGACCTTGGAAAGCTTTCCTTTTTCCGCCTTCTGTGGCTCTTCCTTGTTATTTTTCATTCATGTAATTGACTTAGGACGTCGAGATCAGCAACTCCGTGTGTGATTACAAGAAATCCTTCCCAACTGACATCCCAGATATCGGGATGAATCTTGGTGGACAGGAAGTATAGTTTATTCATACGTTCCATTCAAAATCTCAGCTGCGTATTAGGAGCGGTTTCGGAACACCAAGAGAAAGGACAACTTGACTACAATAAGTTAAAACGTAAAAGTAGCAAGTTGCTTTTACCTCGCACCGACACAGATAGGTCTTATGGCGACAATGGGATAGGAAGGGGTTAGGAGTGGAAAGGAAGAGTCCGTGGCCTTAATTAGGTACACCTCCACCATTTGCCTGGTGTGAAAATTAGAAACAACGGAAAACCATCTTCAGAGCTGCCGACAGTGGGATTCGAACACACTATCTCCCGATTACTAGATACTAGCAACACTTAAGCGACTGCAGTTATCGAGCTCGGTAAACGTAAAAGTATAACACATTTTATTGTTTTATGATCTTTTTTCGCGTACTGAATGAATGTGGAAATGCATTGATAACAACGACGTACCATGACCAAAAATATGGCTTCCGATTTGATGATTGAGTTTCCTGATTTTTATTTAACGACATACAATGTTATATTATAGCATAATTAATGTCACTCTTTCACCAAAGTGCAGGAGGCTCCCATTCTTATTCGTCTCCTCTTCGTACTCTCAAAATAAGTCAAGAATGTAAAAACAAAATACAAACGCTACTATTTACAATGAAAATCCACAGCCTGTTTCCAGTCATCCGACCGGGTCAGGAATGGAATGAATGAAGCCCCTATCTAGCGGCGAGGATAGGAATTGTGTCGGCTGACGAAGCCTGTCGCACTCCTCTGGGCCAATGATTAATGAATGATAGATGAAATTAAATAATATTGGAGAGTGTTGCTGGAATGAAATATGACAGGGAAAACCGGAGTACCCGGAGAAAAACCTGTCCCGCCTCCGCTTTGTCCAGCACAAATCTCACATGGAGTGAGCGGGATTTGAACCACGGTATCCAGCGGTGAGAAGCCGACGCGCTGCCGTCTGAGCTACGGAGGGTCTACTATTTGCAATACGATTTGTAAATACAGTATTCAAACAGTAAAAACACTTCCGCTGTATACAGTACTTACATAAAACGTTTATGCATCTTTCTCAGTAGGAAATCTGGACAGTCCTCTCTTGAAAACTCAACTCTTTCAGCTCATATAGCGCTCAACTAACAACATTTACCTTGTTTTTTTTACCATTCTGACCCTGGTAAAGCAGTGTGCTGACTGGCGTATAGATAAACAATAAATAAGTTGAAATACTTTTATCGACGCAACACAAAGTCACATCGTTGTTGGCCGAGCTCCTCATTGGTAGGTTTGCACAAAGATATGTCTGAGAAGTTTCTAATGAATCGCGGGTTGGTGATGATGCCAATTGGGTAATGTAGAGACAAGTCTGTCTTATGTCCATCTTTCCAAGTTTGCTTCCATTCCCTCAATAAAGACACAAATGTGTGGCAGACCCGGAAAACAAGCTGCGAAATCCGATGGGACAGCTGTTACGTTAAACCCAAGACTACTGCGTGTCTCATCAGGTTCTCTAACTGACTTTCATTCTTCGAGAGGTAGAACACCTAATATTTTATCTTCTATATACAGTGGCTCAAAAAAGTATTGGTCTGCCCATAGCCGTGGTATGAACGGAACTGTATGGTACAAATAATGGTGCATATAATGAAATTATACATACGCAGATATGTAAGACAGTCAAGTACATCAGTAGGTTGAATATAGATCCAAGAAGATTCACGCTGTTTGTAAACTGACCAGTAATACAACGGCGTGCGTCATTACACGCCAAACAAGTATTGGTCTAGTACAAAATATCATAGTGACATCGTGCTGTCTGCCGCATCTGGCTCAGTGTGTTTGTGTTGACACGTCGGAAGGTAATATTCAGCACTGTTTCCGTGTTCAGCTAGCAATGGGAAGGAAAATGAAAGAAACAACCGTGGAAGAAAGGAGGATTGTAGTGTGACTATTTCAGGAAGATAAATCTTTCAAGGGCATAAGTGAAATTATTGGAAGAGCTGTTACAACTGTTAAAAATATTGTGTACAGGTACAAACGAACGAAGACAATAGAAAATAGACAACGAACTGGCTGTCCCTCAAAGTTATCAGTACAAGACAAACGACAAATTGTGCGTAAACTCGCCCAAAATCCTCAGCTAAGTGCGCCGAACATAGCAGCTGCGTTACAACAAGATGTAGGAGTGCAAGTGTCATCTGAAACCATTCAAAATGCGCTACGCGAAAGAGGATATGCGGGCAGAACAGCCCATAGAAAGCCGTACATCAGTAAGACTAACATAAAGAAGAGACTTGCGTACGCTAAAGAGCACAGAAATGACAGTTATGAGGATTGGAAGACAGTCGTTTTTACTGATGAGAATAAATTTACCCTCTTCAGGTCAGACAGACGAGTGACTGTGTGGAGGAAGATGAATTCTGAACTTGAAGAGAAGAACCTGACAGCTACTGTGAAACATGGAAGTGGTTCCCTGATGGTGTGGGGTTGCATGAGTGCGAATGGTGTAGGTAAATTTGCCTTATTGAAGGGACTATGGATCACAAAGCATACATTAACATCCTCAAGACACATCTTCCATCAAGTGTACAAAAGATGGGACTCTCAGCAAAGTATACGTTTACGCAAGATAACGACCCCAAACACACAGCCCTGAATACGAAGCTATGGCTGTTATATAATACACCGCGTTGGATGGAAACTCCACCACAATCTCCCGACATCAACCCCATCGAGAATTTGTGGCACTATTTGAAGCAAAACCTGAGAAAGCATGCAATATCAAACAAAGCTGCCCTGAAGTAAGCCTTACTCACCGAACGGAATAACATACCAGCGAAAACTACGGAAACCTTGGTACGATCGATGCCAAATAGGTTAGCTGAGATTATAAAGAGGAAAGGAGGACCTTCCAAGTACTAAAACGTTCAATAAAGATCAAGAAATTGTGTTATGTAAATTGAGACCAATACTTATTTGGTGGCAAGTGAAAATGATCGTTTTAAGTTATGGCATTTTAGTTATATGGACATGGAAGAATTATGTTTTTCTTACAATGTACATGTTATACAAGATGATAAATAATCAGGGATTCTAGTATATGTCAATTTTTATCATAATTCCCTTGGATTCCTCGTCCTCATATTGTCTGTACATTGCTCAGAATTTGAAAAGAATGGTATTTCTGTATCGATCATGTCCACAGTAACAAGAAAATGCAGTTTTTACTTTTCCGTAATTTCTGTCTGTATGTATGCATGTACACGCATCTCGAGAAAACGGCTGAAGAGAATTTAATAAAAATCGGTATGTAGAGTCGAGGGGTGAACCGCTACAATCTAGGCTATAAAATATTTTATTCACGCTGAGTGAAATGGTAGTTTAGGGGAAGGCCTAAAATTCAATTCTCAAATATTTATATTATTAGTGGTCATATCGATAAATACTACATAACTAAAGTTATATAGAATTAAATTTCTGATCATTTACGTCTTATGCATTTTTACCGTACCGGCTATGATAACACAGATATTCATGCTAAGTCCATATCAACGCCGAGCCCCGACAAAATGGGTAAACAGAATTTAATGAAAATCGGTATATAGCGTCGGGGAATAAGAAACTACAGTTTACGCTATAAACAATGTTATTCACTCTGGGTGAAATGGTAGTTTAGGGGAAGGCACCTAAAATTTAATTTTTAAATACCTATGTTCTTGGTCCTATGGAAAAGTACTACATAACAAAAGTTATAGAGAATATAATTTCCGATCATTTATGTTTTATTCAGTTTTACCGTACCGACTATGATAAGAGTGGTATTTGAGAACCGGAAGACAATTAATAATGTGAAGGCCTACAATATCGAAAGCGCGTAACATAGATCAACAATAACATTACACTGACCGTTGTTGGTTGTAATGTTCTTTGTCTCTTATGCTGACATTCAACTCCGATATATGGGATTACTGCTGCGTACCGAGTATAACAGCCTAACTGAATATTGGCGGGAAATAGCTGAGGAGTTAGATAACTTTCTTCTTTAGCATGCCAATCCTCTGGTTCATACATTTTCTGATACTGCTGGTACGTAACACACTGGTTCATCATAGCATGCCAGCTATTCGATCCCTACTCTGACGCCCTGTTTTGAAAGAACAGTGTGTGCACTTAAGTCATAGGCTCAGTTAGTAGTAGTAGTAGTATGAACTGGTCTGGAATTACAATTTAGCCCTATTCCGAATTATAGTACCACAATTCACAAAATAACTCAAAATTCAACCCTGAAAAGAGCCGTTTCTTAGGAAAAGCTTCTTCATCTTCACTTTCATTAAATCTACATTAATTTTATTCCAAATTAGCAGCGAAGATGTGGTTTCTTCTCTGGCTTGGAGGAAAAATTGCCTCCACGTCAGAGAGTTCTTTCCTCCGCCAGTGTAGTGAATTGAGATTTTCCGACTCATCGGGTACTCCCAGGAAACAGATAAGTAAACGGGCATAGTTTATGCCCTGGGACTATCCACTATTTGAACCCCCCCGCCGAAAAAAGGACGAAGATTGTTCACGGATCACGGATGTCTGCGTCTTGGTCATTCCAGCACTGTAGCTTTGGACTGTTAGTTCGGCAGCATAGTACTGTACCGGTAACGGCGGTACAAAACTAAGTCCCCGTAATAGAAATCTTAAAAAAACTTACGCGTTACGCTCCGGGCCGGCTACGAAAGACTGACTGGACGGCGAGCAACAGCTGTGTGCGTGTGACGTAGAGAGCGGGTGACGTCACAGCATGCCTCGCCGCGACACAGAGCCTAGACTAATGTGGAATGTTCTTCGAATTTCTATGGGTAATAACTTTCCCCACAATAATAATTAAACAAATTTAACAATATCATCGTGTAACCCGATCCCTTATCTACGTTCCTGCAGAGTTTCGCGTAAATCTGACATGAGG